>NW_013952402.1:10424785-10438059 GCF_001266775.1 Austrofundulus limnaeus | reverse complement strand
CATCAAAATTAAACGAAATAAACATTTGAAATATATGAGTTTGTATGTAATGTATGAATATAATATACAAGTTTCACTTTTTTAAATGGAATTACTGAAATAAATCTACTTTTTCATGATATTCTAATTTTATGACCAGCACCTGTAAACCTTTAAGAACCAAAAAAATAAAACCCAAACAGGAGTGAGGGTAACTCCCAAATCTAACTACCGTGTGTTTATAGACTGCTTGCATCATGTTAAAATCTTGTGGCCAGACAAGGTCCCCTGATTTTTCTCTAATAAACCATTAGTTTATACCAACACGAACATCAGCTTTGATCCAGTGTTAATCTGCTGGATCTTGAGGACCAGATACAAACTTTTATGATGGCTTATCCCTGAAATGGACAACTCTACTTTAGACTGACAATGGCTCTATGAGTCTATTCCACACAACTCGTCTCTTGTATCCAGGCCTAAGGTGGTCCCACTAACAGTGGATTATTAGTGTGCCTGTGCTGCCAACTCTGCCATTCATTTGATCTGATATTGTAATCATTGTTAAACAGTCATAGGACCTTTCAAACACACTCAGTTTCATTTCATTTCCACCACTCCCTCTGAGTGCTTAACTGTTATTTGTCAGTGAGTTCACTTTAAATTTAATGTGATTAGTATTAAATGACCATGAGATCTTTGATTAAGGCATTTATTACAAAGTAAGCTTTAGTCCAGCCGTTCAACAGAAACCCTAAACACTCGTAGTCCAAATATTGTACTAAAGTGCAAAAAGGAGAAAAATATGGATGATTTAGATTTGCTTCTTCTAAAAGCATCAGCAAAAAACTGAAATAAACTAAATAATCGCCTAAACTTAGTTAAGATTTATTTACACCAAGGGTCAGCTTTACACAGAGAGACCATTATGTGGTTTTTGACAACATATTTAAACAACCTTTGGGTTCTTTTTCAAACTGAGATGATGAGAGTTCTGGAGTTCTTTGGTTAAGCTTGGCTACTGATTGGAATGAAGAGGCTTGTGGGCTATGTCTCAGGGGTGTTTTGGCGGATAATCCTAAATCACATCACAATGTGAGAGAACAGCAGAAGTTATTTAGGCAGATGGAGTGTGTTACCCTGCAGAGTACAGGAAATAGGCCCAGTTAAAAGACCCTTGACGTAAATGTCGAGCCTTTTCATCTAAAGCCCGATGTATACTACCCTAGAATTGGCTGAAAACAAAGATTTTATGCTGCCTTTGCATCTTCTGGCCACATGCAGAGTTTTTGGTGAGAAAAACAGATTTTAAGTGTTTTATCAAACTATAGAGAAAAAAAGAAGAAAACTTTACTTTTAGAGTCAAAGTCTGCACAGTTGGGATGTGGGAATAAAAGTCCAGCTGACTCTCCTGCACATAGAACCATGGTGTTTTTCTAAAGAAGTAAAAAACAAATTATAATTCAACATATTAGATAAATGAATATGACAAGATAGAGGCAAATGAAACAACCGTTCACATTCTCAAATTTTTGATACCAATTAACCAAACATGCCTGTTTTTGGTTTATGGGTGGTATCTGGAGGACCTGAGGCAAGTGCACTGAAAGGCTGCAGGTGGGTTTTGAACCTACGACCTTCTTGTTATGTGATCAAAATGCTTTGCAACTATGCAGTGTCACCCTAACCATGACTCCTTCAGGTCTGATTCTGTATAATTACAGGCTAAATTTCTTGTATGCATTGTTTTGTCTAATATCACCAATGTGTAAAACATATTAAAGCCATAATATACTTGAGAAGTCAAACTATGTATTACTGTGGGATAAAACGTCTCCCTGACAAATTTGATACCCAAAACAGACACTTGGGTATGTGATAAATCTTATTTTAAACTTCCTGGCATGTTTTGTAAAGAAAGACAGATGGACCRTTGATATGACCAATGTACGCCTATTTCTTCCACATTAACACACTGTATCGAGCTGTTTTACATCCACTGAGCACACAATTTTAAAGAAAGGAAAGTGACAGAACTTATATAACTTGTACATACAGTATGTACATACTCGAATATAAGCATACAGCCCTGCGAGGAGCCTTCTGTGAACCAACAAGCCCAGGATTAGGCAAGCATTACAAGAAATAAGGACCAACATGAGGAAATAAACTTGTGATTTGAGTAAAATCAGTTGAGAAGATTGATTGTGTCTTGCTGAACTCTAAAGGCCTCTACAAACTCCAGCAAAAGCTGCAAAAGTGGCTCATTACGACCAAAATTATGCCACTTTGTTCACAGAGCAACTTCGCTGGCCCCTTCTTGACACAAGGCTTGGGATGGAGTAATTCTTGCAGGCGAATGCGATAAGTTTTGTGTGATTGATCAAGAGTTCTGTTTGTTTATGCTGAAAAGCTTTCAGACAGCAACGGTGGCATTATTTTGCTTCCAGAAGCCGGCTGTTGTTTGTCCAAACAACATGGATAGTTTTGAGGAGCAGTTGTCTGAGGCAGTCAGGAAGTACGTCTATATGAAAGACAATCAAATAGACAAAAAGTACATGGTACAAACGTGGTGCACACAGGAATCTGTATGCTGAAAACTGTGGCACTCAATCCGTGACAAATTTGTGGCCAAATGGTGCACATCAGAGTGGAGTGTCCAAACTAGAAGAAACCCTGTGTGACGAGTACAGCAGTAGGAGGAGTTTCCCAAGAGATCTGCGCCGTGTCTTATGAACGTCTGGCTGTGATGATTGGTTGTTGTGTGCTTTGATTTTCTGTTTGGTTCCTGCTCCTAATTACCCCACCTCTGTGTGATGATCCTGATGAGCTCCTGGGCTGTAAGAGTGTCTCCAGACGAGTTGGTCTTTGCTGATACATCTCACCATTTTGGCAGTGCTAAATCGATTATAGTTCTAAGAAAGTGTTAAAGATTATTCCTTGCCTTACCTTGATGTTTTTGCTCTTTAAGGAGTTTTTGCCTGCTCAGGATCCCCCAATCCAAGGAACCAAAAGAAAGTCAGGAACCGGCCACTCTGCCTGAAGATTTCTTTTTTGACCAGCAAGGAACAAGCCTCATACCAGGGCCGACTAATCCACAAAGAATCTGTCAGAAAAGTTTACCATTTCATTATCTCACTAAAAATTATGTCTATATTAAAAGAAGACTTACCAAAACTCCCCTTTTTGCAGATCTGGCAGAATCCCTTTCCCCACACCTGTAAATAAAATCACTTACCTTTTTCATCCGTCTTCTCTTTGGTTGCTCAGTTCCACTCAACACTCTGACTTTTTGAGTTTCTTGTCACTGGCAGCCACGTCATCAGTTGACTGTTCAGCTTCGGATGGTACACGCTGGGTCCTAAAGTTAGGTAAAAATGGCACTGAGAGCTAAGCAAAATCCAAGCAATTAGGCTAATATGCACTAACCAAAACCATATTTTATTATGTTTGTGATGGGGGGAGGAAGAGAAACAAACAAAAATGGGAGTGCATGATTTCTTTGAGCCAGATCTATAGAGTACAGGTGTCTTGCTGGTCTATCTCACTCTCCTTCTAATGCAATCAGTCTGAGGACGATCTGTTCTTGGTAGACATGTCCCATATTCTTTCCATTACTTGATGGGTTTAGCAGAGGTCCTGTGGATGTTTAGTCTTAAAAATCCTTTTATATCCATCCTCTATCTTTTCTCTGATTTGAACATGTACTTTAAAGGGAGTGGATGTTTATACAATCAAATATTTTACATTTTTATTTGTATTTATTTGGCACTACTTCGTAGAAATTCGATTTCACTTTTACTTTGAAGGTTTTTTTGACACAACGGCCAATTTATATTGAGCGTGACTGATTTATAACAGCAGTAAAAACTAACAAAAAAATCAAGGGGTGGATGTTTTTTAGACGCTGTAAATCTCAGCATGTCACTTTTCCAGTGTGCGATAATAAAAATGTCCTGCCATTGATCCCACATCATCTTAGACATTTGGCTTCTTTGAGACTAACCTAAATTTGCTGCATGAACCAAAAAATTTAAAAATAATACTAAACAAAACAAAACAAAAATGCCCACAACTTCCTAAATTTCAGCAACATTTGGAGGGCTCGTTATGTCATTTTCCTCTAATTGCCTTAATAGTCTCTGGTGAAGCAGGATAAGGAAGCAGAGAAAAACTCTGTCCTATAGTATTTTAGTCCTCCACTACGGAAGAATGATAGATGAGGCAGACAGCTGATTTGAATCTTCTAATTGAGATGGCTTTCCAGGCTTAGTTCACCCAGAGTGCTTCCCCCTAAAGAGCCAGCTGTACCTTCCTCCCGTCTGGCTTTCTAGTTAAGATTTTGCATGAAGGTTACAAGTGTTTAAAAAAACAGTGCAGCCCAGCATACTTCATTTAAGATTTTCAGTTGAAAGTATACGTGCCTCCTTAACTTTATTGAGCTACACCCACTCAGAATAATTGGTGCACGATTGATCTGGTAAATCACCAATATTACAACAGAGCTAATTTAAACTGTATTACTTATATGTAAATGAATTGGGTGCAGATTGGCTGAAATATAGAAGAAGTTAGTGCTAAACTTATGTCAACGGCATGATGTCTGACTTCGCCACACCGTCATGACCACACCTTTCATCAAAATGTTTTTGTGTTTGAAAGCATTTGAGATCAACTTATTATCTGTGTTCTGACACAATTTGTTGCTGATTGGGTCAAGAGGGTCAGAGATGGAGCTTTCCAAGCGAAAAGGTCGCTTCCTGTTGTCAGGGGGTGGGGCTTTGATGTTGTCAGCATTTGTTCACATGATAAGGTCAGTTATGCAACATGGATTACTCATACCAAGTTTGGTGGATTTTAGCCTTTCTATGTGAAAGTTACAGCTGTCTAAAATTGTAATGGATGGACAAACGCAGAGCATTTTTGCTTCGGAGACAGGGGAAAATAAAATGCCCAAGGTTTTCTTTGTTAGTTCCAAAGATATTCTTCATTGAAACTAGAAGAACATTAACAGAAAAAAGTCTCAATGCATGAAAGACTAATTACCATCAAATAAACTATGTTTATTTAACATGATCACTATTATCTTGTGTATAAACGTCTTAAGAAATGCACAAAATAGGACCAAACAACAAAAATCAAATACAAATAAAATAAATGTTTAAGCTTAGCAGCATGTCCTTTACATCGCCCACTGTCATTCCTTCAAAGTCTGCCCAGWGTAAAAATGGCTGAAAGTAGACTCAATCCCCTCATAAAAGTCCTGCTTTATACCAAATATTCCATTGTCACGTAAAAACAGTCTTTATCCAACATCTGTTAGCCATGTGGGAAGGAATGGTGCATTCTGTTCAGGTGGCAGATGTGTTAATTCATAAACAATGTAACATAAGAGTAGACCGCAGGTGTAAAATACTGCTGTGCTCTGACGGCGCTGAACTTGTGGCAACTGCTTCAAAGATAAAACTTTTACACTTTGCACAGATTTCCACTTCTGGCTTTCATTATAGTTTTTATTGCAGGAAAGCTTGTTCTATTGTGAGACAGTTGAAGCCAACACCTCTACTGAATTGTTGTAGTTGAAGTTAATGAAGTAAAGGCATGACTACTTTGGCAAAATGTCAGTATTTAAAGAGATTGGATGATGATAATGCCTACCAAAATGTGTGTAAGAAACCAATGGGATTGAATTGTTTGAAGTTTGCATGTTTAAACTTCAAGTTAAACAAGTTGTAGGGGTGATTTCACTGAAATTGTCAATAATCAAGAGTTCTAATTGTGAGCATCAAAGCACCTTATGAATAAAACCCACCTGTCTGCCCACCTATTGGTTCATTTTCCAATAAGCTGACTTCTGACATCAAACTGGTTTGATGTCTCATTTTACGTGGCTAATTGCAGATCAGGATAAAAGCAATTAAATTTCAAATTACAACAAGCAAACAAAATCGCAATAGAACAAAACAGACAATAAATCACAATTGCACCCTGTGACACAAACTCACAAAGCAACAGAAGTGTGTCAGAAATGTCTAAAAGCTACAAGACAGACTGCATCTCTGTATGATAATAGAACTGTTCAGGAAAGTGTAGCTGGAATAAAATGATACCCTCCCCCGTTGGCTGGCTGGAGTACCGCTCACCATTCCCACCTTCTCCACCAGAATGGAACTTTCACACTAAAAAGCACTTGTGTGTTTAAGCACTATTTTCCTCATACGTTTAAAGAGCTTAAAACATAAAAATGTTCCCAAAAACATTTAAGAGCCGATAAATGTTTTGTTTGATACAAAGTTGCCTAATGTCTTCACTTCAGCAACTCTCGCCCAAAGCTGCAGCAAAAACAGTTCTTACTGCAACTTTTGTCCACTGAGATAGTGTGGATGTCCTCCAGCTCTGCACAGCTGATACCAATCATAACAACATGGCATGAGTGCTGGTGTTTACCACGGACTCTCTGATTGGGTGTCTCTTGCTTATTCTAGCAGAGCGGGTCCTCATCAAACACTCTATGTGAGTCAGCGCCACTTGGCTAAACCTACAATTAGCTCAGGGTCTGCTAACATTAGTGCACGAGGAGTGGATTAGTGCAGAGTGTATTTAAAAACAGGTGCATGTTCAAATAGGCGTCTCATGGACACAGCTACCACTTGTGGATGTTGGACATCTAATAATGCTAACACGTTGTTGTAAATTTGCTTAACTCCCAAACTAAAAAAAGAAAAAAAATAACTTCTGGGAAAATCTGCTTTCCAGTCACAAGGCAGCATTTGAATTCTTAAAAAACAGAACCTTAATTTGAAGGCTTGAAGTTGTGTCTACATTTGTTATTGGCTGGTCTAGAATTTCTCAGTCTCTGTAGGGGCAGTCTCAAAAATTTGAGCACTTTGAAGCATGTAACTCCTGGTTGTGTTGCTTCAGTAGTTCTTTTTTTTTTTTTTTTTTTGGAAAAGACAGCAGCCATAACAGATAAAACCATCTGTGCTCACAGCAGTGTGTGTGTAAAACTTTTCATCCACTAGTCAACATCAACCAAACTGGGCATAGATCTCAAAACAATATATCTGTCTCAAAACTTGCGATCTTTGAACCTTAATGCTCCTCTGTCACCAATTTGCTTGATCATTCCAAACCATTTGTAGTAAAACAAATTGTAGATGAGTGTTTTGAACATGTCCTGGAGGATAATGCATGTTCAGGTTGTTGGGCCGTCCCGACCCAAAACTAAAAAAACAACAGCCGTACTTATTACTGCGTGTCAAGCCACTCGTTGCTGAGCAGAGGTCAAAGAAAGCCAAAGGTTAGCCATGTTGGGAGGCTTCTGCTTACTTCCTACAAATAACCTTGAGTGACACATCACTACTGTTGTCAAAAGAACGAGTACCTTGATGGATGGCTCCAGGCCTAAAACAGCTAAGCTGAAGGTCAGAGCAGAACACCACCGTGGCACTGGCCTGTCTGTTATACCACTCTATGCTGACAGATATCCTTTTGTTGTTTTAAGCGAGAAATCTTCGTACAAGATCTCCCGTGCAGCAGAGCTGTCCATCCAAACTGCCTGTCCTGTTTAGAGATGTTTGGTCTGAGCAGCACACATTAATGTGTCGTGAAGTTTAACGCCTTGAGAAAAATATACATCAGAGGGTACCTGAGTACTTATTTTTGCTTTTGAATGAGGTTTTGACAAAACATACAGAACAATTTATTGTTGTAACTTTTTTTTCCCTCCTAAGAAATATTTGGGTTTGTTAAATTTTTCATTGTATTTTGAAATGTGGAAGTCTGTTCTTGAGAGTGGGTGAGGGGGAGGTTTTTGACCAACTCAGAAMCCCCCATCTTTTCTTTTATTGCCACACACACAGCCTCTTTGGATTAAATTCCCTACTCCTTAGCAGCTGTCTCTCTTTTGTTCAGGTGGATTGTTTTACAAGGGGCAGTGCTACGTGTGAGACAGGGCTCCTGGCTCTCAGGTCTTGATGGACTTTACAGGTTGGGGAATCAGGTGGGTGACGTTCAACAGTGGGGGGACGGCAAAAGGGAAGGAAACAAGAGGTCATTGACGCTGCAACTGGGAATCTTATCAAGTTCTTCAGTGGAAGCTTTTCATGGGCACGTCTGCTTTCTTCCACTTCTCCAGTCGTCCGTCCAGTTTGCTTTCCTTCATGACTTTTTCTATTTCTATTAATTTACTGCAGGTTATTTATTGTACACTGCTATTACAGTTTTAGAAACTTTTATGCTTTGAAACTTTCCCTAACAAAGTTTCTTTCAGAAGCCTTAATTTCTTCACTAGACTTCGAAATAAGTCTTTGTGGGGTGTCTGACCCTGGAATAACCCTACCTCGGTTCTTGCCCTAATTTATGCTTTCCTTAAATTGAGCTATAGTCTTCACTATATCCTGTTTTTATCCTGGAACAACGGCGCTTGTGTCAGGTATCGGTTTCATCGGCTTCTCTGAGATAGTCGCAGTGATTTTGTGCGTCTGCGGGAAAACACAAAAGGTGGGCTTTGAGTTTACTGCCAYCGGAAGAAATGAATCTCTGAGTGGGATTTCAGGAAGCACAAAGATGTCAAAAACCCAACAGATGAAAAAGGAGCACCCATTGATGGTGCACCGCCACCATCTGCCACCACCTATCTGGTAAAGTGGGTAGATTAGGGCCTCTGAGGTCCTCAGGGTGGACTAGGAAAAGAAAAAAAGTTGAAAGGTGGAGTAAAGGTCAAAGACAATTTAATGATTTGACCAGCTTTGGAATTTAAGCCACGTGAATGACTGTCCCAGCAGACTCAGTCACTCCTTTGTCTTACTATTGATTTACCATCTCACATCCTACCTTCTGTCTTCTTCAGACCCAAAAATCCACGTCAAATATGCAAAGTTAGCTAAAAATTCTGATTGGAGGCAGTTTGTGCACAAGTTAGGGCTAAAGCTACAACCTTGTGAATTTCTTCGATATGCAGCAAAATTGAACTCAAGCTGCAAGCTCAGATTATTAAAAAGTCAGAAACCGATTAGGTCAAAAATGTAAAATTATTATTATTTTTATTATAATTAATTCTATTTAATTTTTCAGGCTATGCTGAAGCATGATGCTGCCAACCGAAGGCTTCACAGTGGAGTTAATGTTCAGAGATACTCAAAATATGCTTTATTGTTGTGGCAATCTGTGTTTTTCACCTGCTCCTCCTTGATTGGCCAGCAGTCGGATTAAGCACAGCTGCAGCAGGTTCCTCTGATGAGCTCTTTGTGTTCAAAAGGCTGCACTGAGGATCTGGTCTTTGCTGGAGCAACACATATCTTATGGTACAGCTCCAAGCTGCAAACTAATACAACAAAACCCATTTCTGCTCCACTCCACATGGCTGCTTCATATTTTAATTCAGATCAATTCAAAGTTTATTTGTATAAACAATTTGTATCAGCTGAACAAAGTGCAGCATCACAGATGAGTATAAAAGATAAAATAAGAAATTAGATTTGATAAAAAATAGTGAGTAAATTAGCAATAAAATACCAAAAGGTTAATGATGAAAATAAACAATATATTTTCAGTTTCAGCTGAAGGCCAGAAAAAAGAAATGCAGTTTCAGTCCAGACTTAAACTGACCTAACTGAGCTAAACACAGACTGTTCTACAGTCTGGGTACCACAGAGAAGGCACTGTCACATTTAATCTTTAACCTGACTTTAGGGAAAGCCATGAGAGCTGGTGATCATGAAGACTTTAGAGCAGGGGTGTCCAATCTACGACCCATGGGCCAACTGCGGCCCGCTGTCCAGTTTTTATTGGCCCAAACAAAATTCTGACAATTTAAATATGGCCCGCACAAAAAGTTTTAGCTCAACTCTGTTGCACTTCTCAGTTTCAACACTAGATGGGCCCAGCCAGAAACAAAATTATAGAGGAAGAGAAGAAGAACCTTTTTGTAACTGCGACACTGCTGCGTTCAGTTTGAGTTTAACTAAATTTTAGTTAATCCCAGATAACTTACAAACAGATTCAGTGACCCAAAAAGATTTTACTTTTGAAATTATTTCAGCATCAGTCAGTGTTTCTCTTCATCTCTTCATATGAATCATAATTAACCATTAAACTGCTGGAGGAAGTGAGACTCATGTGTCTTACTGCACATGCCTGATCAGGAAATCTTTGATCCACGCAGTGGGTCTAGTAAGCAAACTGTGAATGTGCATTACTCCTAGATTATTTACACCTGGCTTGAATGAACCACCCTAATTGAGCGCAATTTGGTGTTAGAGCAACTGATTACGGCTGTTCACAAGTTGAAGGCTAGTTCAACCTCGGCTTAAAGCTCATATCCTGAATTTAGAAATTTGACTTTTGTGCAATAGGCCTCTGGTCTCGTCTGATCTTTGATACTAAGCAGGGCTGGGCCTGGTTAGTACTTGAATAGAAGACCCCCTGGGAATACCAGATGCTGTAAAAACCAATGTAGTTTCGCTCACACTGGTCACAAGCAATAGAAAACCTTTGACCTTAAGTCATAGGTCACCTTCTAAAAGGATGGAAAATCATCAAAACAAAGCTATCAGGTTGAATAGATGATAATCATGGGCAGTGGTTGCTATAAAAGTATTTGTTAACCCCAAAGGTTTGTGCTAAGAGCATCAGAGATGTAGAAAATAAAAGCATGTTCAAAAATCTGTCTGTTCACAGATGGTTCTTAGGTTTAGGAAGGTAGGACAAAAGTTGGTATTCAGGGTGGGCTGGGTCGTTGATTAAGCCATTTTTGGGATAATTACCTAACTTGTCAAGTAGTCCTTATGGGAACCAAAGACTGGTCTTAGTATGGCTTGGCCTCATTTTGGACTAGGAGTTAGGTTGAGGTTGGGGCTATAGGCATGTACTGGTGTATGTCATGGTTGGGTTACAGAAGTGAATACAATGTTCTAAACATTTTCTCTTTGTGTTGCAACTTTTGGAATGAATCAAATTCAAAATGGCTGATACAGCTAATCAATTAGTGTTAGAGGTTTTTATATTTTTCATTTAATGTGTTCATTCTCATAAATGTGTCTGCTCTGTCTGCAGCCTCACCCTGCCCCCCACGCTGCTTCTTGTGTCAGCTGAAACCAGACAGCACCTGCAACCTGTCACATTTCCTGTGCTCCCTTTGTCAAAGCAATCCATTATCATGTTTTACAAAATGTAACGGGAAAGGCTGTCATATATGGCATGAGCACTTATATTCATATTTTGATGGGTTGAAATGTTATATCCTGTATCTCTGTGTGTTTTAATAAAAAGAGTGTCACTGAGCTGAGAGCTTCAGAGCTTCTCTGATGCTGGCCTCACGTTAAGACTGGTGTTAGTGAACCTCTCTCTTTGCAAAGATTGTCTGCTCACGACTTGAACTCGATTGTCTGTGCTTATTTTCTTTAAAGGTGTTAAGAAAATACCCATCATTTAACAAGGACATGCAGTATTTATTTCAGTAAGAAATGGCTTTTTCTTTTTAGATCAGCATTTTTRAAGTTGCCCTGCAGTTTCTATTTACCTCTTAAATTTTTCAGACAATTCAGTTTACCTTCAACCTTTTTTTATTGCATTTAGCGTTGATGGTTCGTCATTTGAGAGAAATATGTTTTAGTGTTTTTCCAATAATATTTTAATTTTAATCTGTGTTTAATCTTTCACAAAAGTAATTTTTCATTTCATTTCTTAACATTATTCCACCACTAAATTTAAATAATCACYATATGTAAATAATAATCTACTCACCCTGTCAGGTTTTCAACATTATGATGGTACATTTGAATAATTTTTTTAACTTTTTGTGTAAACCAGGATATCCTTGAACACAGGAAGGCTTCTATTCTGGTGGGTAAAGGGAGAAAAAAAGGTCAGCTAATAACCATAGAGCAGGATTTTGAAATCCTTCATAAGTCTGACCCTGTAATGACCTTCTCTGCTCCACTCTTTGGTCACGCTTTGTTTATATTGAGCTATAGTCTATAGTCTTCACTGTATCCTGTTATTATTCTGGAACAATGCAGTTGGTCTTCACAGATCAATTTCATCTTTCGCCGTGAGGTAGACTCTTGAGTGTTTGTGTGTCTGTGTGGAGAATGAATTTATAGAGAGGAAGCTGATCTCTGTGTTGGATCCCAGGATGCATAAAGCTGTCTGAATCCAATTGAAGATGATGAACGGTCCCAGGTTATGAGTGAGGTTGATCCACTGTCACTGTATATTTGAGTCCAATCAAATATTTATGTGTTCAAAGGTGCTTCTGTCTTTCTACAGGAGTAATTAAAGGGATTGTTCAGGTCTTTTTGAAGTGGAGTTTTTATGGAAATTTTATTAACAATTATGGTAATATAATTTGGTATTAGATACTGTACATATATTATCTGCTCACTGTGGCAACCCTTGAATAAGGAAGCAACTGAAAATCTCTTGTGGTTATGGCAGAATGACGTATTTAAGACTTGTGCTCCCAGGAACCTTGTTGTCACATTTTTACTACATCTTTAAATTTAATTATGCTGTTCCTCTTTGCAGAGATCAATTATGCTGCTTTTAGGTGAATTATTTAATTTATTTTACTTTTTGTTCAGTTGTTATATTATTATGTTTTTTGTATTTATTCATTTCATTTAAAAAAACAAATAAATACAAAACAATACAAATCAAATAAAAAAAATTTGGCAGCAGATGGAGAAAAAATCTTATCTGCTCCTATTTACAAAAATATTTTAATTTGAACAATAATAAAACAAATAATAAATCAAAACAAATATTATATAACATTATCACTAATAGGAATTTTGACTTGTTTCTGTTCAGTGTGCAAGGATGTCCTGCTTGCTGTTTTGTATTTTGTGTAAGAGCAGGATCTGCATCATGTTAACAATTATTTCCAACCTTTTGTAAAGCCAAGCCACAAAAAAAGGGTTTTAAATCCAGCATTTTATGTTGTTGAGGGGATAATAACTAGATAAAGGTTGAGTCAAATAGGAAAGGTATAATAGTGAACAAACTGTGAAACTGTGAGAAAGATGAACTGATCTGATACTGTGCTTCTGATTAACATCAATGACAACTGACTTAAACGCAGAAAGATTCAAACAAATATTAACTAACTGATAAAGTAAATTATACAAAATACATTCCATGATAAAATTTGCAGTCCATCCATCCATCCATCCATTTTCTTCCGCCTATCCGGGGTCGGGTCGCGGGGGCAGCAGCTTCAGAAGGGAGACCCAGACCTCCCTTTCCCCAGCCACTTCTTCCAGCTCCTCCGGGGGAACTCCAAGGCGTTCCCA
>NW_013952402.1:10405052-10424775 GCF_001266775.1 Austrofundulus limnaeus | reverse complement strand
GACCCTACCAGGGGCATAAAGCCCCAGACAGCATAGCTCCTAGGATCATTGGGACACTCAAACCCCTCCACCACGATAAGGTAGCAGCCCAAGGAGAGGAAAATTTGCAGTCTAACTGGAAAATAAATCAAAAAAATGCAGGAATTGTTCAAACTTTACCTGTAATTGGAAAAACTGCTCACTTGGAGGTGGGAGAGTAGCATTATGCTCTGAGCTTACAACAGCTTAAAATCATCCTGTGAAACAAAGCACAAGTGGTACACCCTGGATAGGCCACAAGTCCATCACAGGGACACATATAGCATTTTTGCATTGTCAGGCCTGGCACGGCACAGCAAGGCCTGGGTTAGAATAAGCCCAGGCCGTGCTGTGCGGTGCCAGGACTGGGCTTATTCCAACCCAGCCTTGGTTGTGTTTGCTTTGAGCAGAGTCCCGTCTTAATGTGAGCGGGGATAATCATAATAAATTTGTGCAAATCTTATTTTGTTTTATTTGCAACACAACAATGGACTCCACCAAGCTTAAAGGACAAGTACCAAAGGCTGTACTAGACCACCCAGTAGTATTATGATTAAGACCGGAGGGCAAAACAGAAGATGGTAAGCTAATGTTAGCTTGTAGCTTGGTAGCTTGCTACAGTTGTAAAGCTGAACTCGTGTGAAATAAAGTTACAGTCGTTGCAAATCCCCCAGCCAGTGAACCATTTAATGGGCGACAGTAGCTGAGGTATAATTCGGCTGCAGAGCAGCCTGAATGTCTTGAGGTTCCAGAAATCAGGCTGGAACTGGGCCATAGAGCTAATGCGAACATGCTGAACCTCACACCTACAGAGATACTGTACTGGTTAACTTAAAACTTTTTTAATCTGTGGGAAACCAGAGTAACTGAGGAAAACCCACATGTGCACAGGGAGAACATGCAAATCTAACCTAACAGAAATTTTAGTAACTACAACATCAAAGTGATGTAAATGTAATTGAAGTCTGTTTTTCTTTGCTCAGATAAAAGCTGTCCAAAATACCAAACGCCGAGGTTAAAACTTCCTCGTTGCATCTTACACCATGACCATGTTTATCTGTGACTTCTAGGAAGCATCAAGGTACCTGGTGTTTGTTTACTGCACTTTGAGGTCTTTTTTCATCTTTAATGGCCCAGGGCTCATTACAACCATACGCTCTCTGGCCACCAAATGCTTCCAAAATGCTCTTTGTTGCGTCTTGTTTCATGTTGCACCTATTATCCATCCAAACAGTCAGCCATTGATGGCCGTCAGATTTCCCGTGCCGTATTCTCAGGAAAGGTCAAAGCTGATGGCGGGTGAGAGTGCAGAAGCAGGGATAGAATGGTCAGGTGGACTGGAGTATGATGCTTGTGAATGCAGCCCCTCCCCCACGCCTCCTTTCCCCCTCTGCAGAACTGCCCTTAGGCCCTTGAGAATACAAATCTCTCTGTGACCCTTTTAAATTCAGCTTCCTGTTCCTGCACTTAAGCTTTTGTTCCACAGTTGCAGAAGATATGGAGCGCACACACAGACCTCAAAGATAGACACACATGCTGATTCACATATATTCACACACTGAAATAGTAGCACAACATGAGTATTTGCTCTTGTTTCTTTTTTTTTTTTATCCTGATAACTGCCAGATGAGGAAGTCAAGCAGGGGGCCCCTACTGTCTGACAGTCTGACGGTCCGACTGACTGGAAGATCTGCTCACTAAAGCACACCACTGTGTGAGGAGGTGGGCAGGAAGTAGATCCGTCAGCCAGAGTAGCATAGGGGCGTGGGGTTTCTAAAAAAAATCATTTTTTTTCTTTGCAAGAAAAATCTGCTTTCTTTATCATGGGAGCTGTAGGTTCCCTTTCCTGCCACCTTGAAACTTGTGTCTGATGATACTCAGAAGACAGAGGGGAGGCAGGACCTTAGGGTGATCTTAATGCTTTGCAGGAAATGCTGAAAATGACCCAATAATTTCAGAGATTTTAAATGTTTAAAATAATTGTCATAGTTTGATAAATCTCTAATATTATATATGTAATGTATTTTCCAGTCACATAGTTCAATTCTATACCACAATCAAGTAACTATGTTACCTTCAGATGTTTATAAAAGATTGTGTATATACATATAAATTGACTTTGCACTATAGCCTAAGAAGCCTACTCTGAAATTAGTCTCGGTCTCTTTAAGAACCTCCTACTGTTTCAGACACTCCCACTTCAGCACGTCTTTAAAACAATGTTTTAGGGGAGAGGTGATCCGTGGGGTGGGAGCTCAGCTGCAGACCAAGCTCAAGGGAGGAGCTTTGTGTAAATAGGCGGAGCTTTGTACCAGCAAGCGTTTAGGCAGCTCCACGTGGCTACCACAGGAGATTCAAGGATTTCTCAAACATGCAAGAATGAGTGAAAGCAACACTCTGGGTATGTTTTTGATGACGTAATGACATCATATCATGATATAAAGCTAAAAAAAGTGCACCCCCAGCGTCGGCTTAGTAATACTTTCACTAAAATATCCAATGGCAAGACAGAAAGGAAGAAAAGAGAAAATAATACATTGATTTGGGTCTAAAACAGGGGTGTCAAACTCCTGTCCTCGAGGGCCGCTATCCTGCATGTTTTAGAGGTTTTCCAGCTCCAACACACCTGATTCAGTGATTGAATTAACTCTTCAAATTGGGCAGAAGCCTGTTAATTACCCAGCGATCAAAATCTGGTGTGTTGGAGCAAGAAAACCTCTAAAACATGCAGGATAGCGGCCCTCGAGGACAGGAGTTTGACACCCCTGGTCTAAAAGTATGATTTGAACTCCTGCAAAGACTCCATTCCATCCATCCATCCATCCATTTTCTTCCGCCTATCTGGGGTAGGGTCGCGGGGGCAGCAGCTTCAGAAGGGAGGCCCAGACCTCCCTCTCCCCAGCCACTTCTTCCAGCTCCTCCGGGGGAACCCCAAGGCATTCCCAGGCCAGCCGAGAGACATAGTCCCTCCAGCGTGTCCTGGGTCTTCCTCGGGGCCTCCTCCCGGTGGGACGTGCCCGGAACACCTCACCAGGGAGGCGTCCAGGAGGCATCCTTACCAGATGCCCGAGCCACCTCAACTGGCTCCTCTCGACGTGGAGGAGCAGCGGCTCTACTCTGAGTCCCTCCCGAATGACCGAGCTTCTCACCCTATCTCTAAGGGAGAGYCCAGMMACCCTGCGGAGGAAACYCATTTCRGCYGCTTGTATCCGGGACCTYGTTCTTTCGGTCATGACYCAAAGCTCATGACCATRGATGAGGGTAGGAACGTAGATCGACCGGTAAATCGAGAGCTTCGCTTTCTGAYTCAGCTCTCTCTTCACCACGACGGACCGGTACAGCGCCCGCTTTACAGCCGACGCTGCGCCAATCCGCCTGTCGACCTCCCGCTCCCTTCTTCCCCCATTCGTGAACAAGATCCCCAGATACTTAAACTCCTCCACTTGAGGCAGGACGACCCCCCTGACCCGGAGAAGGCACTCTACACTTTTCCGGCTCAAAACCATGGCCTCGGATTTGGAGGCACTGAGCCTCATCCCGGCCGCTTCGCACTCGGCCGCGAACCGTTCCAGCGAGAGCTGCAGATCTCGTTCCGATGAAGCCAACAGGACCACATCATCTGCAAAAAGCAGAGATGCGATCCTAAGGCCACCAAAACGGATCCCCTCAACATCTTGGCTGCGCCTAGAAATTCTGTCCATGAAAGTAATGAACAGAATCRGTGACAAAGTCCTGCAAGGACTGCAGTAGTTTTTCCTCAGCATTTGTAAATCTAAAAAAATTGTAAGTAGTTTTAAATCTGGATTTGAATATGATTTATGATTTGATTTTGTTTTATTTTTTTAGAGATGGATTTGGTTGTGAATTGGCATTTTATAAAAAAAAACATCATGGGAAAGAAACTAAGACATCAGTTTTTACAGCAAGTCTGTTTATGACAAAATAGATACATTTCTTTGTGGGTCAAAGCCAGTACTTACAGTACTACGAGAATCAAACAGTGCAGATATTTTGTGAAGACATTCATTTTTTATTTACTGACAGTTAAAAAAAATTATGAAATATACGGCAGTGCTTCTTGCACTGTTGACATGACAGTGTTTTTCATAATTTCAGCAAACAATAAAAGTAAAACATAAAAATAAAGACCTATAGCATCCCTAAATTGTTGATTATCACCTGGTGTTTTTCATGCCAAAACTTTAAACTAAGATCATCTTGTTATCCTGTTGCAGGGATGTGGTGCATTTCTGCAGCAGAATTCAGCCTGGACTGTTGGGTCATTACAGAACTAACAGACACAGGAGACTCACGCTCATCTAGCACCAGTTAACCAAGTTTGCATCTTTTTGTCTTCCATTGAAGAACAAAGCAGGGAGTTGGAAGTAATCCTCTGTCCGTCTGCCTCGTGGGCTTGATGGAAACTGGACTTGTTTTAAGTAGGCAGTAGTTCATGTTGGTTTTAGTCATCTTGGGATGACAGTTAACACATTGTTTGCAGTCAAAATTAAACACTGTATATCTCCAAAATGAAGTCTTACAAAGAGCTATGTATTACCTTTTTAAAAAAAGTTTTCCATACAAACCCTCACTTCAATAGAAGGCCTGATGTATCACTTTAAATCAGATTTCATGGACCATCACTGCGAGAACTGGCTTCTGTTGAATTAACACATTTTTCCTAATCTTTCAGCTGATAAGTACAGAACAGCGCATAGCTAATTTTTTCCCCCATCCTTGAGGCTGAACACTCCAGCACCGTGTCAGTGACAATCATTTGAACCGTGACCATGACCAGGAAGCAATTTCTTAGGGTTTAGAAGCCCCAGAAAAAATAGGAGACCCTCGGGTCAACAGCATACGCATATTTCCCCTTCCTGCTATCTGAGAGGTAAAGGCTTCTGGGTGTTTCATGGAAGGAGGTCCTCACATGTCCTGAGTTAACTTCTGTGAGACAGTCAGTGTTTAACAGCACCAATGAACTGAATACTCTTTATGAAGTGAGGTCACAAGCTCCAAACCATAGCAGGCAACGTTAACGTCTTAGTTCCCCTCAATAAAACTCATCACTGTTTTTATCTTTAACAGCCTTTTTTATGAGCTGTAGGTTTATTTTTCTCTCTACTTTGACCATAAAACAAATCTTATTTTAAAGACAATGTTTTGTTAGCTTAAAGTTTAAAGTTTCACTTGATGCAGCGTTTCCAGTGTTTTTATTTAATCATATTTTCTGTTGTCAGAAGACGTCATACAGCTGAGGCAAATGTACCTCTTACACAATGATCAAAACTAATTTTGTGCTTCATTTTAAGTACTTTTTCTCGGTTAGTCACATTTGTGGGGACTTTAAAGAATAATTTCTTACCTGTCGTTTTATTTTAACCAGTAATTCTTTGTGTGTATGTGTTTTTCTATCTTATATGGTTATCCTCTTGTCTTCTCACTACATCAAGCAAACAAACTACATSAAACAAACTGACTTTTAGGCTTTAGWTTGAAAACTTAGATTTTATTTTCTTGTGATTTATAATTCACAACTTCTGAACTTTACATTTACCATTTATGGTTGATCATTCTCAATGCAGTGTTTTAAAATGTTGCTATATTTGTTTTTGCTAGGGGTGTTAACATCATTATCATGTACAAGTTCATTTCTTTTATAATATTAAAAGTTTTGCTCATCACAGATTGTCCAAAGAGGATCTTGGTGCAATACACGGTAATTCAAATCTCTCAATGCAAATGGCGTACAGTACATGCTCTTGTAAACAATCAGCTTCAACCTGGACTGAAAAAGGTCATGAGTGGAAGCTTTCTCCTGGACGTTGGCTAGCATGTCACCCATTAAATGCTTCATCAAACAAGTTTTATGACACCTCGCTCAGGATTCACGGTAAGTCCAGCAGCATTTTTTAAGAGTTGTATAACAGAAGATGTAAACTAATATTTGAAGAGTCAGTTCCAGATTGTTTACTTTAAGGCTTTTGGCTGGTTTACAACACCCTTGATGGGTAAGCATATGAACAGATTAATATCTCCCCTGGATAGGCTTTATGTTGGAGGCCTTTTATTTACGGTAAAACAAGCAGCATGGAAGATTCTGAAAAATGTTTTCAGTTCACTGGAATATTTGTCATTTTGACAAGACAAGTTTGTTTTCAGGCAAATCTGAACCAAAAAGCTGACAATAGTTATGCATAACAATAAATCAGTGAGTTGTTTTTATATCATCTTGTACCAACGAGTGATATTCATGTTTGTTCTCATTTGCTTCCAGGGTGGCTGGTGAGATTTTTTTCTTGTGTGTAAAACAAGACAACATTGGTAAAAGCAATAACATTTAATAAGTTCATATTAAATAATTATTATATACATGTATGTTTTCATTTTCCAAAACCACTAGCTTTTGGTTCTCAGGGAGCTGGTGCCTTTAGCAGTCATTGGGTGAGAGGTGAACAAGTTCATTACAGGGTCACATAGAGACAAACATCCATCCATCCATTTTCTGTACACGCTTCTTCCTTTTCAGGGTTGCGTGGGTCACTGGTGCCCACATCCAGCAGTCACAGTGCGAGGGGCGGGGTACACCCTGGACAGGTCATACAGACAAACATTCACGCTCGTATTTAAACTTAGAGCTACCTTTTGACTTAACATGACTTTTTAACTGGGGGATGAAACCATTGGACCTTGCAAGCTCTGCTCAAAAAGGCTCCAGTTGACTTTGAGACTTGTTGCTGTGAGGGAACACTGCTAAACATCTGCATTGTAGCCCCTTTATAACTAGAGGGTATTGCTCGCAAAAGCAAGAGAGCATAGCTGCAATGTAGTAGAATTTCTCTTCTGAAACGACTTTTGGTATTATTGTTATTATTTATTATTTTTATGTTCTTCTGTGAATAAAAGTCATTATGCTACTCAAATTGCAAATTGTAAGTCGGACTTGTTTCAGGTGAGAGTTGGACTCCACCAAGGTTGTCCTTTGTCACCGATTCTGTTCATAACTTTTATGGACAGAATTTCTAGGTGCAGCCAAGGTGTTGAGGGGATCTTTTTTGGTGACCTTAGGATCACATCTCTACTTTTTGCAGATAATAAGGTCCTATTGGCTTCATCAGATTGTGATCTCCAGCTCTCAGTGGAGCGGTTCACAGCTGAGTGAAGTGGCCAGGATGAGGATCAGTGCCTCCAAATCTGAGACCATGGTCTTGAGCCAGAAAAGGGTAGTGTGCCTTCTCTGGGTCGAGGAGGAGGTCCTGCCCCGAATGGAGGAGTCTAAGTATCTCGGGGTCTTGTTCACGAATGAGGGAAGAATGGAGCAGGAGATCGACAGGCGGACTGGTGCTTCATCTGCAGTGATGCGGGTGCTGTACCGGTCAGTCGTGATGAAAAGAGAGCTGAGCCAGAGGGCTACCCTCATCTGTGGTCACGAGCTTTGGGTAGTCACCAAAAGAACGAGATCGCGGATACAAGCGGCCGGATTGAGTTTCCTCCACAGGGTGTCTGGGCTCTCCCTCAGAGATAGGGTGAGAAGCTCAGTCATCCAGAAGGGACTCAGAGTAGAGCCACTGCTCCTCCACATCAAGAGGAGACAGTTGAGGTTGGGGTTCTCAAGCCATTTGGGTCTGGGGACCCCTTACAATGGTGAAGAAAATTCCAGGGACCCCCTCTTAAACCCCATGCTGTTTTAAAAGATAATTTATTGTCATTCCAACCCCTAAATGCCATGGGAATACATATATTTTATTACACTTGTTGTGTTTGTTTTATTAGTTAATTGTTGTCCATGCATTTTTAAAAATAAATCCTTATTAACAATTTTGTGAAATTGTAGCATTTAAGTTTACTTAAACAACATTAGTGCAAATTGTTACTAGGATTTTTTCTAGTAAAACTTACAAGTTCTTTATAACAGTGCACATGCATCAAGCACAATATTGTTGCATGACACCTCACAGCTACAGAGAGGTGTAGCTGTTGTTGTTCAAGACTTCACCACCAGGTGGCAGTTTTGAATAACCTTTATTGGATTCTTCTTCATGAACAAAACAGACAAAGTGAAACTCACAGGTGTTATTAATGACTAGGCCTACCACTCTCACTTATGGTTACTTCTGCTGAACGCTTTAACACAAGTAAACAAATAATGAACACAAAAATTAGAGTAACACAACAGACTAATTCCTGAAAGAACAATGTTAACCAATTCCCTAAAATGATTTAACAACAACAAACATGAATCCTACCCACAATCCTCCACTGCAGTGACACGACAAACAGCCAAACACAGCAGAATGCAACAACATGCATTCCCTGATCCCTGACAACTAAATATCACCTACATTATGCCATCAAACTATTGCACACCAACAAATGAATTCAAGCAAAAAAAAAACAAAAAAACAGACAACTTGTGTTTTATTTCAACCATGTCTTGTCCTCTCCTTGAAAAGTGAAGCAAGGGAATGAGGAGCAGCAGCCTTTGTGTGCGCATGCACCCTCAGTTTTAGCCCAGAAGAGTAGAAGTTACTTAATATATTCATGTTTATGTGCTGTCMAGAAAAAGCACTTAAATATTACTGGTAAAATAATATTAGCATTTACCTTTTTTGTAAATGGTACTGAACTTATAGAGCGCTTTTCAAGTCCCTCCGGACCCCAAAGCGCTTTACACTAACAGACATTCACCCATTCACACTCACATTCACACACTGATGATGGCAAACTACACTGTAGCCACAGCTGCCCTGGGGCACACTGACAGAGGTGGGGCTGCCATACATCGGBGCCACYGGACCCTCTGACCACCATCAGTAGGCAAGBTGGGTGAAGTGTCTTGCCCAAGGACACAACGACTGAGATGGCTGGATGGGGGATCGAACCAGTAACCTTCTGGTTCCAGGACGACTCCCCTAACCACTCCGCCACAGCCGCCCTACATATATTGTACAGCAATATTGATTTATAATATAATGCATATTGGTTATTTAGTAAATTCTAGTAGTTTAGAAAATTTGATATTTTTTGTAAAATTTAAAAGAATAATTAAATAAATGTTACTACACCCAAAAATTCTTTTTTTCAGTGTGGGAGAGGGAAGTCTGTGTCTCTCTGCTTAGGCTGCTGCCCATGTGACCCGACCCTGGATAAGCAGAAGAAAACAGATGGATGGATGGACAAAAACACACTTTCAAATATTTATGCCATAAGAGAGGAGGCTTGGCTCAAACACAGAACAGACATGTTGGCAGAATGAACCAACTTTCAACTTAAGCAGAAGAAAACGAATGAACGGATTAAATTGCAAAGAATTTTGAGATGACATTTTCATGATAACTAGGTTTTGTGGATGAGGCTCACAAAAATACTCCAACATTTACCTAAAGAGGGTGTTATCATTGAAGCTTTTGCTTTTTGTCTTGTGGCTTTCAAACTGTAAATCGCACACAAATAAAAACTTTATCCACATGTTCTGATCACGTTTAATCCTTACACTAAGCTGAATAAAGGTTAGGCAGCTGTAGCAGAGTGGTTAGGGGAGTCGTCCTGTATCCGGAGGGTTGCTGGTTTGATCCCCCGTTCCAGTTGTCTTGTGTCCGTGGGCAAGACATTTCACACGGCTTTCCTTCTAATGGTGGTCAGAGCTGGTTCATGGCAGCCCTGCCTCTGTCAATGTGCCCCAGGGCAGCTGTGGCTACAATGTAGCCGATGGGGCATGATAAAGTGCTATTTAAGTTCAGTCCATTTGTCAAGGATGAGGAATTATTTTCAAAAATGTGCAAGTTATCCCTGCAAAAATTAACTAGCATGATAAATATAGTTGTTATACTGATTAGATTACTGATTTTATGAAGTACAGAGGATTATAACTGCACTGAAATGACTTGAATCTGGATAGGTTTTGAACTAAAATTGGATTTATGATTTGAACAGTGTCCTAAGATGATTTTTGTCATGGACTGGAGCAGTTTAAATGCACTTATTAGAAGTAAGTGAATTACCATGCAATGCATAACAAATTGTAATTTTCCCTACTAGCTCTTGTAAAGTAGCTAAAATCAAAAGTACTTGATCAAGTCTCTTTCATGTCACAGAAAGACAGTCAGCAAATTGCTCAAAACCTTAAAGATTAATCCTCTGGCTGTTTTTGTTTTTAAAAAAGGTGTCGATCAAGAAGAAATAATAAGCAGATGTTTTGATCACACATTAGGCCATTCAGTAAGAGTGATAATCTAGATTATATCCAAAAAACAAATGCTGGCAACTGGAGAAAAAACATTTCTGCAGTGTGACATGCAGAAATGTTCACATGACCCTGTACTCTATGAATTTCTGCTACATTAACCCTCTAAAATGCATCAGCACGCTGTGAAAAGTCTGGCCAAGACGCTCTTAGAGGAAGGAGAATGGTTGCAGAACATTTGACGTGTGGGGCTCGGCGCCCAGTCATCTCACCCATTTCTAAAGGGAAAGCCAAAGAAAAGCACACAGGGGACACATTTGAGGTTTAAGCCTCTCCAGTCATCCCACTACTGTTTGTCTTAGTGTTGGAATCTCCTGTAAAAAATAATAGACACTCATCTAAAGACTGAACACAACGAGGACCAAAACAGACACATCTGAATCCTGATAGAAACAGAAATTGGGACTATGACACATTAATCTCAGCTCTTTATTTTGAACACTGTATCATTTAAAAACTTGCAGGATTCTGAATAGAATTGTAAAATTAAATATCACCATGTAAAATTATGTTTCCCTACTTATTCTATCAGATTCTGTCTTTTTATGGACATTAAAGACTTTACAATAAAATGTTGTCACCATGCCAAGCAGTTCTTGGGTCAAAGATAATTGTGTTCCCAGTTTGTAAAGGCCTTTGCGGGACATGGGCATGGTTTCTTTGATCTTGAATTTCTACAAAAGAAAAGCCACTGATAATAACACAGGAAGCAGAGAAGACTTGAACACAAGAGAATTACTAAAGTAGGAACCCAGGCCTATAGAGTCATTAGAAAGTGCATTAAGGAGTAATGCTTTCCCCATGTGCTTAAAAATGTGAGACACACGGATAAGATTCAGAAGTTCTCCTTGAAAACAATGCTGTTATCACTGGGCCATCATCACTGAACAGATTTATTCTTATCTGCAACATCCTGCAAACACAAGTTTTCATGTTGTTATGAGACAGTCTGGACCACAACTAATGTTTCAAGTAAAAAGGTTGCAAAATATGTATTTTTCAACTGTTAACATTTAGAATCCATACAACCATTGATTTTCTTTACCCACATTTATTCATTCCAGGTTCTGGTGGAACAAGTCCATCAGGACCACATAGAGACAAACAACCATTCACTCTTATTCATGCCTAAAGGGCAGGTTACTAATTAAGTTAACATGCATGTTTTTGGTCTTTGGGAGGAAACCCAGATAAAACCCACATGTGCACAGGGAGAACATTCAAAGAAGTGATGAAAAGTTTAATTATTATTACTAATTTGACTTTAAATGAATCACATTCTAAAGAGAATCAGGGTTTTATTTGTCATTCAATTAAATTGATTCATTGAGTCATACACAAACAAGTTGGGTTGCAAGCATGGGCGGGAGCAGTTGGTAACAAATGACTACTTCATGCAACTCATTTATTGTCCTGATTTGCTTGTAAAAATCAAGAGTTGTACTTTGTACTCTAGCCTGGCCCTTGCCTTCCTACGCAGTTCCACTCAATTCTAGTTTCTTTTCACTGCTCCGTCTGGGACTTCTCCTATAGAGAAGGATTTCTTCGGAAGCATTTCATTCGGGCCAATCAGAAAACAGAACGTTGATTTTCTGTGCAGTGTCTGCTTTTTATTTTAGCATACGGCAGTGGAGGAAGTGAATGAAGCCAGTCCGTGTTGATAAGGCTTCCAAATTAAAATAAATTTGTCTGACAAAGCAGCAGCTCTCATTTACAGTCGTCTCGTTCGGCTCGGTACTTCTCTCCTTTCAGTAGAGTTGCTTACAGCACACGTGATTTCTGGTTAGCTTCTTAGCTTAGCCTCCTTCACAGTGGAGCTGGTGTACACATACGTAGCAGCCAACCGATTCAATTGTTTTAAACATCAGCAGAGGCCACGCCTCCAGCAAAAATCACTTCTCTATAGCCGAGAGTCCAGACCCTCGTACGAAGGGAAAAGGGGCTGGTTTTTACCAGGCTATTTGTACTCATGATTCCTGACTCAAATGAGTGAGTCAAGATAATCACATTTGTTCATTGCTCACAATTGCCCATAATTTTAGGGTGGAATGGGTGGTGGGGTGGGCAGCTGAATCGAACAAGAAACCAGAGCTTCTGCTTTTCTCAGAGGCTAATGCAGCCTTGATATGTTTAATAATGGTTAGTGACATCTACTGCCTGGTCTTTTCTTTACAGTTAGCTGTAGCTAGCAGGCTGTAGGAACGAATTAGTGACTTAATGAGTTAATTTAACAAAAAGAATCATAATCCCTGATTCAATAAAATGACTCAAGTTTAGAGTGAGATTGTCCATGACATGCTCATTGATATTGTAAACTCCACACAGAATGGCTGGGTGACAAACCTGTGACCTTCTTTCTGTGAGGTGAAAGCTTAACGTTCCACTGTGCTGTCCTAATGTTAAAATGTTAAAGGACAATGATGACTCATGACAAAAGCTGAAAGGACAGTTGTTTTGTAAGCAAAACAGTCCTGAGTCCTTTTGACTTGTGGGTTGTTTTGAATTTTTCAACTGCAAGGACTGCTGTAGGTTTGGGTCCTGCAGGATTGGACACAATTTTGCGTGGTGGAGAAGGTGGTGGATCCAAATACAGAAAAAGCTGGTGGGAGCCAGTTTGTGATGAATAGCTTAAAATTTATTTTCATTAAAATTTAAACAGAAACCAAAAGTGAGACATGGTCCAGGGTGCCATTGGACCATTCTCAGGGACAGAAACTGACACAGACATCCAGCTGAAACTTCTGGACAGGACAGGCATGTGCTGCTTTGTTCCCACATCAGCGTAATGTTCCTGAGATGGGTCAGCTTGGACCTCCTCTATGAATAAGAGCAGACACCGGTGGTAAAAGGATCGTCTGGAGTCCATTGACATCCGATGCTGTTTCCAGCAGAGAGGTGTCTGGTAGGGCCGGAGACGCAGACCCCTGTGAGGCCCCTCGATGAGTGTAACAGTAACTGGCACAGACACATCTGGCTGGATTGTCTTTAAAGCTTTGCACAAGAACTGAGTCAGCCTAGACCCCACTGATGACTGGGAGGCAACATGCTGACTGACAGATTTCTGATAAACCATTGACTGGCTTTGGTGTCTTTCTGCAGCAGATAGTCATAGTATACTATATATGATAAATCATAGTCCTCTCTGCCTCAACCAGCAACTAATTCAAACCCAAAAACCCCAGAAACTGAGGCTTGCCATACAGCACAACAATCAAGTGAATTACTGCCTTGACTTGACCCCATATTCTAGAGGGACCTGCTATAGTCCTTGTAAGTCTTTGTGGCTAAATTAACCACTTCACCATCTTGGTAATACTGCCATTCCTCTGCTGGATCTGGATGTGACCAGACATTCTAACACAAGAAGGTGGGAAACCTGGTGGATGGTCCATTTGCAGGATGAGTTGACAGAATAGCTTGATTAATATTTTTTGTAATGCAACCTCATCACTGTCAGATGGTACTGATGAACACATAGTTAATTATTTTKCACAAAATTAAATTATGAATCAAAGCTGTTTAGAACATTGTGTTTTGTACAAAAAATGTTCAATGCATTTTCAAAAACTTGTAATGAATAAGGCAAACCTGTCTAGCGGTTATCTTTTTTTTCTCCCACATTCAGATCAGCCTCATCAGCAGAACCCTACAACATAGGCTCTAAATGGTTGAGACACGCTGTGAGGACCATCTAAAGCCAATAGCAATCAAGATTCTGCCCTCCCAGGGACCACTATTTGTCTGTGTAGGTCCATGTGAGCAAAGGACTTATAAATATAGACAAACCTAACAGTGTTAATGCAAGTTAAAATAATTATTGCCGTTGACCATCAGCTGCGTTAACGTTTCTATGTGTTATCACTGTTAAGCCCCGAACTGAACTTTTCCATAAAATTCTCTGTAATAACTTTAGCTGCAAACCGGAGCTATGAAATACAAAATAAACTGAATAAATCCATGTTACTCTTCAGAAAATAAGGAAACAGTGGGAGGGGATGCTGTGATCTAAAATGAGTGGTCCCAAAGGGAGGCTGTAGCATCTTTGTCATATTATGAAATAATGTCTGACTTATGAAACAATTGTTCTCAGAAATTCTAAAATATTGAATTCGAGTAAAGTTGAGTATTTTTGTGAACAAGCTCACCTGACTTCTCTCTGAGATGATGCAACTTCTCAGAAAGACACTTCTAGTATCAGCAGGATGTCTTCATTATCAATGCAAACGTGGAGGAAACACAAGGTTTGAGCAATGCCAAGGATTTTATTGTTTAACTGTGCGTCACTTGTGGTTTTTCRTATATTCTTGCTGAGTTATCTAATGATTTTGTGACAATTGCAAGGCTTGAGACTCGTAGTCACAAAAGGCGGCAGTTGCTTTTGTTTGTGAGGACAATAAGCTGATTAGTTTAAATGGTCACGCCAAGGACACTGTGATAGATGCTTCCTACAAGGCCACATCTTGTAGCCTTGTTGACGCTGCTGGTTTTTTATTTCAGTGACGCTGTTAGCACTGCAAACTACAAGCTAATGGAGATGTTTTTTATTTGTGTTTCAAACAAATCCATAATTTAAAGAAGATAACAGCTCAATGGTTATTTCTTGCTTACTTTGAATGACAAAATGGCACTGTTTTTAATGTGTAAACTGTAAAATTAATGAAGCTGCTGCCAGTACCTCGTTAGAGTCAAAATAGTAATCATCTGTGTTTCTCACTCCCAGTGAACACTCCCAATGAAACAGGTAGACAAAGGTTTGGACAGTAGAACCAAAGTTTCGAACTTTCGTTGCTATGTGAAAGCTATCATGTTGAAAAATTTCCCAAACATTAAAAGTCAAAAACATGTTATTACATGTCAGTGTTTGCAGTATTCTGTGTAGGAGATATTTAAAAAAGAATATGTTAAATTCAAGATGAAGTGGGAGTCAATAGTTTGGATGTATGCACTCTGAGGAGATTTGAAACAAAATCATAGGTGCTGTTATACTGGCTAAATTTTACAGCTTTTGCAAGRCTCGATTAAAAAAATGCAGACACGCAGACAGAATACAAATCAGGTTTATTAACAAAGGTAAGAGTGGTGTTGGTTGTTCTGTAGAAAAAGGAGTAGAACAGGCAGTTACACAGATATGCTAAGAGGTAGTAATATTTAGTAAGAAATTCTTACAAGATTGTATTTCCTTGCAGGGGGAGATAAATTCCTCTTCCAAGTAAGCAAAGACAAAAACAGGCAAACTGAGAGCGTGGAGCGGGCTGGCAGAAATCCAGACAGAACTGATGTTTCCAGACTTTAGTTCCAGTTGCTGACAAAAGGATGGAGTTTAGGTGACGTTGAACAGACTTGGAACTGACTGACCAGCAGGAAGATGCACCAGGATGGAAGGACCAGAGGGACCAGTAGGTTGACTGGAATCAGCAAAAAGTAAATTTAACTTCTTTACCATAAGATAACAAGATTCTACAAAAAAAATAAAATAAAATAAAATAAAACATCGAACCATCCCTACTTAAGTGAAAAATGTCACAARGAACAACTAACAGACCATTGCTGACTACTGGGTCAGCTCGGCTTTAAATGTGTCCCAACTGTGCAGAACCTGAACAGCCTCAGTTTGCCTGAAAAAAAAAAATTAACAGAAAAACTCCAGCGGAGTTTGGAAATTTATCACAGACCGAGCAACTTAGCTGAAACTTTTGTTGCGATGACATGTTAAATAAAATGCAGTTACAAGTACTGATACTGGAGCTAAAACCAAATTATTTTTGCTTTTTAATTATTTACTTGTAACTTTTTTCTATTAAAATTGAATTTTGTGAAGTCATACCTTGAACAAACAACTGAAGCGATGTGTCACRCAAACATACATCCTCCACAGACTAGACTGTCTCATTTCACAGCCATTTATGCAGCCGACATGAGCGGACTGCAGCCCACGTAGACTGTGGCCAACTTGGACCGCGGTCTACGTCGGCTTCAACCCATGAATTAAGACACAACCACTGAATGGTCTTAAACTACAGTGAGTCATGTCACAGTCAGTGTAGAATTGGACTCAGTCTACGGAGCCCGTCCGGTGACATTTGATTAAAAACTGTTAATGCATGCCCACAAGATAATAACTCGTGAGCACAAGATAATTATGAGCAGACCTCAGTACCTAAAATTAACCATTAATCCTGATCCCTCATCAGACCCCAAATCCAGACCCCTAAGTGGCGCAACCTGACTGACATGGGGGGTAGGGGTGCAACGATACAGGAAATTCACGGTTCGGTTCGGTTCGATACTTTAGTCTCACGGTTCGATATTTTTTCGATACAAAAAAGAGAAATTTCCATAACACTTTTAACTTGTAATTTATTTAAATTAATTATGAACATTTGTTTAACCTCAAAAGTACAGTTTTTTAATTAAATGTTGCTGAAACAACAAGTTTCTCAGTGGATCTGTGCTCAAAAATGCAGCCTAGGTGGGGTAGTCGAACACAGATCCACTGATCCTTCAACACAGAGCATCTTCAGAAGACAAGTTGATAAAGTAAATTTTAAAAATCGGTATTGTTCGATACAGCACTGTTCGATACGGGTACATGTATTGTTGCACCCCTAGTGTGGGGGGTAACCGACGTGTCAAAACTGGACGCAGACGGTACCTGACCAAGTGTCAATATGTTAAGTTGGGAGTGAGAACATGTTGTCATGGGTGCTCTGGTTTCTCTGCTCTCTTCCACCATCTCCACTGCTGGGTTCTGTTTGAAATAAAGGTGAGACCTCAGCTTGGGACCGTTAATGAAGATGATGTAATTCCAAATCTATCCCAGGTGTGAGCTATGACTGTGATTGGTTCCCCTTGTGAGGAACATAGTATGGCATTTCAAGAAAGAAAAACAGCAACAGCTGATTACAAAACTATAGTGAACCAAAAGTAACAAGTAACTAAAAGCTTCCTAGAAATGTAGTGGAGTAAAAWGTACAATATTTGTCTTTGAAATGTAGTGGAGTGAAAGTCACAAGTTTCCCAAAAAATAATTATTCAAGTAAAATAAAGATACTCAAAAAATGTACTTAAGTACAGTACTCAAGTAAATGTACCCCATTACTGTCCACTACTGTGCCTAACTACAAGTGGTTTAGCCTGCCTGACAGCAACAGGTGATAAAAGTAGTGTCAGTAAGCCCAGACTGAATGACCTGGAGGCTAGACATTATCTTGCCCAAAAAGCACAAATCTCATCATTCATTATCATTTATTCCTATTTTAAAAGGCACAGTTTGCAGGATTTTGTCAATTCTTTTAGCCGAAATTAAGATAATCATTAATGAAAATAATAAAAAACATGTCTAATCATTGCAGACAAAGACCTTGTTTTATTATTTTTACCTTATAAAAAGCTGTTTATATCTCCATGGTCGTGGGCCGCCAGTATAGGCAGCCGCCATCTTGCACCGCCATCTTGTCTACGAAGGCTCATGAAGGACAAACTGCAGTGGCGGCGTCAAAAACGGTTTTAGTTGTAATACTATAAAAGTAATATTTGTTGTCTGTCATTGTAGCTGGGATAATTTTACTTATTAAAGCTCATAATCTTACCACTTGAAACATCACTAGCCCTGAAGCTGCTGGTAGACATCGCGGTTGGAATTATCAAAGGTTTGTGACACCTGAGAGACACCGTAGCAACTCCTTTGTGTTTGGAAGCGTGGGGTGGGGGTGGGGGGAGGACCAGGGAGGATGATTCAACCACTCAACCACTAGATGTCGCTGAAAACAACAAATCCTACACACTGTGCCTTTAAAATGAAATCGATTCATGTCTGCATGGAAATGTCTGCAATAATTATGCTGTGGCCACACATTCATTTTTACTTCATCCAGTGYCACTAGATGTGCTCCATAAAAGTCCTCTTTTTTTAAGGTCCACAAATAAAATACTGAACCACCATTCACCAGCTCATCAGTTGGTGTCACTGCTCAAAGTGATCACACATTTCTTTCAGTCTTTACACTAGAAACTGTTAGGGCATTTGTGTCTCGAGTTAAAATGACCTTTTTTTCGCAGAGAAATGAGAACAGAGGAAACAGTTTCCTGTGTATCTGCTTCGCATAAAGAAACTAACCATTTTCAGGGTTCCTCTCATTAAAACAACCCACTCACACCAGTTAAGGTGCTATTTGTGCAGCCACTGTAATAACAACATGATTTAGGTTCTGAACTTTATGTTTAATAGAGCAATATTTCTCACAGATGCACCGTAGCCATCCTTCATGAAGACAAATGTGGCCAAAGTTGCCACCCAGAAACCCCTGAAACACTCATTAATAAGACTAAAAGCACCTGWGTCAACAAAACGAGTCCTCAGCTGTAATGAGAGGCTTTAGGAACGTCCGCTGCACACCTGCAATTTTCCAGCTAGAAACAGTCATTTACCAAAGCAGTGCACCAGTTTTACCATAGAGGAAGTCATGTGAATGTCCAAGAGTTGAATATTAGTAAGTTTTTGCCTTTAGATGAACAATATTAGCAGCTAATGTCCAGTACTTGATGAGATAATTAGATTCAAAAGAGACATCAAACAAAACAGCAGTTTTAAAATTATGTTGAATGACCAAGTAAAACCGGAGTTATGATAAATAATTTACGCCGCTTTTTTTCTGAAAATGATCATCCTATTTGAAATGCATTGCAGCTGCAGACAGCAGGAAATAACAAAAAGAACACAGCACTCCAAGAAAAATACCTGCTACCTACAGTAAAATCTGGTGGTGGTTCCATCATGCTGTGGGGCTGGGTGGCCAGTACAGGGACTGGGAAACTTGTAAAGTTGAGGGATGCATGGATTCCAACCAATATCCAATCAATGTCCAGGAATCAGTGACAAAGCTGAAGCTGCTGAAGCCGGGGCTGGATCTTCCAACAAGACAACCACCCTAAACACTGCTCAAAATCTACTAAGGCCTTCATGCAGAGGAACAAGTACAACGTTCTGGAATGGCCATCTCAGTCCCCAGACCTGAACGTTATTGAAAATCTGTGGTGTCACTTAAAGAGAGCTGTCTGTGCTCAGAAACCATCAAACCTGAATGAACTAGAGATGTTTTGTAAAGAAGAGTGGTCTAAAATACCTTCAGCCACAACCCAGACTCTCGTTAGAAGCTATAGAAARCATTTAGAGGCTGTTATTTCTGTGAAAGGAGGATCTACTAAATATTGAGTTATGAGTTTTTTTTGGTGCCCAAATTTATGCACCTGCTTAATTTTGTTTAACCAATTATTGCACACTTTCTGTAAATCATATAAACTTCATTTCACTTCTCAAATATCACTGTGTTTGTCCCCTATATGATATATTTAACAGATTTTTTTTTATCCAAACAATCAATGATTTGTAAAGGTAAATCGGGTAAATTAACAAGGCTGCCCAAACCTTTTCATATGACTGTGTGTGTGTGTGTGTGTGTGTGT
>NW_013952402.1:10397053-10404564 GCF_001266775.1 Austrofundulus limnaeus | reverse complement strand
ACTGCACAGAGAATGGACCTTCTGTTCTCTGATTGGTCCAGGTAAAATAAACTACAAGCAGACACTGCACAGAGAATGGACCTTCTGTTCTCTGATTGGCCCGGCTAAAAATCTGCCAGCGAAATCCTTGTCTATGGGAGAAAACCCAGACGGAGCAGTGAAGGGAAACTAGAACTGAGCGGAGCTGCATAGGAAGGCAAGGGCCAGGCTAGAGGATGCTTTGATAAGTCAAACAATGTGGTTCAAGGAAACAACATGATCTTTTCTTGAAGGAGATGGTTTAGAGCCAGAGACCTCCTAATCTGTGCTCTGCACCATAAATAGAATCAGAAACTTCACTTTGTGCCGAGGGGAAGGTGTCCAAAAGGGAAATCCTAACTGTCTTGTCTTTGGTTGACCCGTCTAAGATAAATAGCATGCCATTGTATATTTTTACACCATTTGTAATATTTTGAAAGGTTTTAATGAATAGTACCAATCAGTCCAACTTAAGTCTGAAAACTTTCAGCTGAAGAAAATCCAACAAACACAACAAAACAGGCTGACATTGGATATTTTAATAACGAGTTTTATAGATTTGATTGCTTTGAAGCAATAACCAAGTTCAATGTAAAATAGCTAGTGTTTTTCTGGAATAAAATAAACTCCAGAACATTTAGACCAAAGTTATTGGAAGAAAATTGGAAGTAAATTAAACAAGAATAGAGAAAAGGTCATCTCGTTTAAGGATGGTCATAAATTAACTGTGAAAGGGGTCAAAGGTTATGCTCACAAAATGTAGCAGCCAGAAAAGGAAGAGGGCTTCCACATCAGGAGCTCAAGACCGGTGAGATGTTGTAAAAAATATATAAAATAGAGAAAAATGAAATGTTTTTTTCTACAAATGTTACAAAGGGGACTCTCTTTGGTTTTTATGAGTAAAAATAAGAAACTTAAATACAAAAATTAAAAGTAAAATAAATAAATAAATAAAKATTTTAAAACTTATGCATTCTTTAACCCCAAATTTTTTGCTTGAAACATTTCACTTTGAAGCTGTATCATCAGGATTACTACAGTAACTGTTTGTTTGAGGGTCAGAGATCTGTTCTCAGCACCAAGAACATCTCTGATGAGATTACAAATAAGCTGGCAGCTGAAGATTAAAATAAGAACTGAACTAGTCTCTATCTCTTAAAAAATGGCTCCTAGAGTGTAAAACAGCACAGTGGGATTGGTTTCATTGTAAACCTACACTGCTGCTCCATCTTTCTCCCCGTGGAACTAAATATAAACATGAACAGCTGAAGAGGGCAGGACTCAAGGCCTACCGGGGTTAAACTGAAGATTTATGCTAAAGGAGAAAAAAAAAAACTGCAGCAAAGCCTTTAATTGTGCGGGTCATTGCTGGTACTGGGGTTTTATGGAGTTGGTCTGTTCCCAAACCAACTTTATTAACCCACAGAAGCAGCTGTGCTGCTGTTTGGAAATGCGTCTGTTTTACTCCTTTTATTTTAATGATATAACTTAATAGTGACATTAAATGTAATGAATGACTTGAAATTGCTGCATCTATTGGACATGTTAAGATGAAGTTGTTTGACTTTTTTTTCTTTGAGAAAAAACTTATTCATCATTTACTTTCAAGCAAATGGGAATCCTAGCTGACGTTAAGATTAGTCAGATTTATTGTCAGACAATGGGATAAAAAATAGTTTTTTTTACAGTGTACGTAAATATCTGGTTTCAACTATAAATTTACCAAGGTGGGACATTTCTTAACCCATATTCTATTTTTTTTTTTTTTTTAGTTTTTCTTGGCATGTTTTTATATTTTTTGCTAACACAGCAAACACCTGTGCGGTGCAGGTTGAGTTGAAAATGAACGGCAGAATGGGGGAGAATGGATGGTGACAGTGAGGCAGATGCAGAGAATTCTGTTGATATTCCACTAATCTTTGCCAAACTTCCAATCTCTGGAGGCAGCTGATTTTCCTTTCAGTCCCAGCGATTACAAAAAGGTGCTTTGATGTTTATTTATTTATTTATTTTACAGCTGACTCTTAGCTGCAGTCTTTTATGAGGGTCTCTCTCTCTTTAATAGCCTTTGAATTTAATGGCATATAGAGGCTGAAAGAGTAAGTTGAGCTCAAGGGAAAAATGTTAATGAGCTGCTTGGATCCCATCTGGTACAAAAGCTCATCAGTCTCCAGATTTTGTCATTTGTGAGCCTGAGGCCTAGTTTACACGGGAACGGCCTCTGTTGTTTTTACGTTGTTTATTGAGTTAAATCAACGAGGAAAAATAAACATGTTTAGATGGTTCCACTGTAGTTCCAATGCCAGACAAGGTTGCCAGATAGGAGTTGAAAAAAAAACTGTATTTGACCCAAATTATATGTGCTGAGTGAAGGGCTCTACATACATCTGAAGACTCGAAGTTAGTTCTCACTGATGCAGTAATTTTGCAGCTTCGCCCACCAGCATCTCATCACAAGGCCCGGGCCAAACCTCTTCTCACAGGCAAATATACTGAAGATTGTAAGATTGAGTCTTTTTCTGCATAAATAAACACACATTTCACTGCAACTCACCACTTTTCGAAGCCGACTACTATGCATCCAAACAACATGGCTAGTTTTGAGAAGCAGTGGTCTGAGTTGGTRAGAAAGTATGTGTCCACATATGACTCTATCATACATGTACTGTATAAACGTGAAATGGTCAAAATGTCATGGATCCATGAGAGATTGTAAAACGGCAGATATTTGAGCGAAGACTCTAGTGCAGGGGTCTCCAACCTTTTTTCCTGAAGAGTTACTTTCGCAAAATGAAATTGTCCAAGAGCTGCTTTTTGCAACATTTAATTAAAACTTAAACTTTAACAAAAAAACTCAAAAACTCAAACTTAAAATGGTAAAATGGACTGAACTTATAGAGCGATTTTCAAGTCCCTCCGGACCCCAAAGCGCTTTACACTAACAGACAATCACCCATTCACACTCACATTCACACACTGATGATGGCAAACTACACTGTAGCCACAGCTGCCCTGAGGCACACTGACAGAAGCAAGGCTGCCCTCTGACCACCATCAGTAGGCAAAGTGGGTGAAGTGTCTTGCCCAAGGACACAACAACTGAGACGGCTGGACGGGGGATTGAACCAGTGACCTTCCGGTTCCAGGAATACTCCCCTAACCACTCCACCACAGCCGCCCAACTTTAACAATTGGAATAAGCTTGTTTTCCACTAAAAGCATGGTCTTCAATTCACATAAAACTAACACAAAGAACACTGAATTAACATGAATGTGCCTTTTTTTGTTTATCCATTCATATTACAGTGTATTACACACGACTAACTTGGGGTTTAACCGCAACAGATTTGTGCACAAGTAACATCGGGTGACGGGGCTCTGATTTTTTTTCCCCACATTGTAGACTCCAGTGGGAAGAAACCTCGTGCAGTGACATATACCACAGCAGGAGGGGTCTCCCAGGAGCTCAGCACCATGTGTCTCAAGGGGCTATGAAAGGTGTGTGCRAAAACGATGCAGAGTAACCATGTGACCGCGCCTCGTCTGATCGACCATACTTAGCCCTAAACTGTTTGATTGACAACCAAGGGGAAGGGACATCTATATATTGATTGGAATTAAATGAAAGTTTGTTTGCCCAGTGACAAATTAAGTTTGCTTCTCCTAACTTTTCATAAGCACTGAAGAGCTACTTTAAATGAGCTCATGAGCCACTGGTTGGAGACCCCTGCTCTAGTGGGTAGAAACCCAAACTGTGACATGTGCTGCAGTGGGAGGGGTTTCCCAAGATTTCTGAGCCATGTGTCTCATGAAAGGTGTGTACGAAAACCACCTGACCAAGAGTTGACTGTTTGGCTGCAAACTGAGGACACATGAGGTTGTGTGTTGTGATTGGTGAACATGTACAAAGAGTTGGGATAAAAATGGGTTAGTCCGTCCGTTTTTTTTTTTTTTTTTCACATCTGGGGTCGAGTCGCGGGGGCAGCATCTTAAGCAGTCTAAAAAAAGGAGTCATTTTTGTATATCTGGCAACACTGAGGCCAGGCTTCAACATGATATGCAGTCTCAGCATGGAAAACAAGGGAAATCCAAAAAGGTGAATACAGGAACCTTCGTTTGGATCAAGGATGGCGTTGCTCCTGGGCGTTACATAAACCGGTGGCTTTTGAGGTGAAACACAGACAAAGAGTTGTGAGATACAAAGAACAGGAAGGTTTTCACTGACAAAAAAACAAAGTATAAAGTAATAGTTTCCCCTTGTCTGGATTACATAAGGAAGAATTTGGCTTTTATATTAGTGTTTATTTGTATGGGTACAAGTGTTTATCATTACCAATAGCATTTAAAAATGTGAGCTAATTGACAGTGGCTGTGCCCAGATAAATGTGAAAGTCATAAAAACGGTCACAATTTCCAAGTATAAAATMTATTTTAGCTATTGCCTCTGTGCACACTTTATAGACTCCTATAAACATTATCAGCTTGTTAAAGCTAAAATTGTATGGGTCAAACTTTGGCTCAATATTATTAGTCTGCTGTCTCTCAATAAAGCCACAACTTCAGCACCCGTATCCAAAGCAGAAAGTTTAACAAAACAACCATCTTTGTGTAAACGTCACAGTCCTGCCAAATATCTATAAATATCATTGTTAATGTAAATGACGCCTGGGCCAATAAGTTGCTTTACGACTCTTTTTGTACTTTTATAACAGAAGTGTACAGTGTACAGCAGCTCTGCTGTATGAATGAAAAAAAAATGTTAAAAGTTGGTTTTTAGTTAAAGTTTGTGTCCACCCAACCAAGGCATCAGTTTCTTAGCTTTGGCCTGGTCAAAGAGAGCACCTGAGTTCAGATGATAAGAAGAAAACAAAGAATAAATCTCATCTCTGTTGAACTCAGAACCCTTATGAGTATTTAACAAATCAAAGGAGATGATGATGGTTTCATTTCTGTCCCACAGTCAGGGGTTCATGCCTCCCTTGGCACGGTCCTTGGGCAGCTGGGATGGCATGAGTGGTGTAGGGCGCGGCTGCAAGTCTGCCTCATGTTTTCTGTCTTGATTCTGCGTTCATGTTCTCTGGCTGAGTCAACACTCTCATTCTACAGTTACAAGAAGCAATTTGACATAAGAGCTGAACACTCTGCACTGCAAAAACTGTCCATCTCCACAAGTTTTAAAATCTTATATCCAGCCAAAAMGTCGTTTTGATCTTGTTTTGAGACTGATTTACTAAACAAAAACTGATTGTGTAAGAATAATAATCTTGTTTTCAGAATGTGTGAGATTATTTATCTTGTTAGTTTGAAAATTCATTCTTACCAGCACCCAAATGACAGAAACATACCAGTCTGTCTGTAGACATTCACTGCTGAATGAATGTCATTAGGTGGGAAATATAGTTTATATAATTCATATTACATGTAGGCACACAYTTGTGCCCCAACCCATTCTCACTCCCGCCGCGTCAGCATATTGACGCTTGGCCAGCTAGCCGTCTGCGTTCAGATTCGGACGCGTCGGGTACCCCCGCACGTCCATTCTTTACGAAATGAGGTGGAGGAGGATGAGCAAGTTGTCATATTTTTTGAAAAGAGTAGGAAATGCGTGAAATTAACCATCCCAGACCCAAAATTTAACTTCTATTAGCCCTATACAGCCTATCCCTGAGCCCACTACCTAAAATTAGCCATTAATCCTGGTCCCTCATATTAACCTCAGACCCCCAACCCAAAGACCCCTAAATGATGCAACCCGGAAAAGCCACGGGCGGCAAGGACAGACGCACGGGTGGTACCAGACACGTCAAAAGTGGATGCAGACGGTCCCTGACCAAGCGTCAATATGTTGACGAGTCAGAAGTGAGAACGTGTTAGCTGCCCCCACGACCCGACTTTGGCTAAAGCTGAAGATAATGGATGGATGGAAGGGTGTACCCTGCCCCTCGCACAGTGACTGCTGGTTATGGGCTCCAGTGACCCCTGTGACCCTGAAAGGAATAAGTGGGTATAGATAATGGATGGATGGATGGATGGATGGATGGATGGATGGATGGATGGATGGATGGATGCAAGAATCTTTACCTAAGTCAACAATATTCTTTGTATTTTGATATGTTGTTCATGTGGACGCTCTTGACACCAAGTGGCAAAGCACAGGCATTTTAGTGGTTTTGATAATATGGTTCGGACCAAAAAACTGAGAAAAAATTGTTTATGAAAAAAGAATCAGTGCAAATAGGGTTTTAAGCATGTACAAATCATTATCTACCTCTATGTTGAACTGTTTGGGTCCAAACTAGCTACACTCCACCCTCTAAATGACTCCACTTAGTACAACCTTAGCATGTCATCTGTAGCCAGCGGGTATGACTGACAAAAAGCGGTTTCAAACCCCAATGAGTGAGACCTGGTGCTAAAGCAGCACTTTCATCATGTCTTCAAAAATAAACCTCTGTTCAATGAGCTCACTTACTCACTTGTGGTTGGTCTAATTAAACTCTGCAGCCATGGGTTATTTGGAAATCCAACAGCTGCCTCTCTGCAAGCTCAGAAATATCATTCAAAGCAACTACTAATTAATAATCGTAATGACATTTGATAGGCGGGTGAGGTTGTTTTATTTCAGTTTTCCTTCCCTTCTCTGGGTTGCAAGTGTTTTCAAATATCACATCATCTACACCCACTGGTAAAATAAACTAATGAAGAAAAGCATTCCTTTATAAGAAAACCCTGCAGATCAGGCAACAGTCTGTGCACATTAATGCAGTCTTGTAACAGTCACTTGATTGTTCAGCACTTTAAATACCATTTTAATATGGTTCTTATTTGCTGAGCATTACTGTAAAGCACAACATTTTTTATTTTAACAATAATTTATTCCAGTTTCTTTTGTTAAATCCATGAAAATACAAAAACATTAACAWTTCATTGACCATGAAAGATTAGTTTTTTTCTTTAATGTTGAATTTGTTGGTTATTTTTACATAGTTTTAAGGATTCTGTGGGTTACACCAATAAACACAACAAACAAGAAGCAATCTAATTGTACCAAGGGCAATAGCTGAACAATTTTTGGGAGGTTTATAGCCAATCCTGCAGAAAAAAAGGGATATTGGTTGGATACTCTTCATTATATACCTGTTGATAAATTTCCTTTAAAACAAAGCTTCAGCCAGGTTGAAATGCAGAAACACAGATTTACTAACAAATAGGGGTGGGCGATACTGGAAACTTTAGTTTTTGATCCAATACCAAGTAAATACAGTGTAAGTATCGCTAATGCTGATATTGATACTTGTCATGTTCATTGAATAATTACGTGATTTTACCTTTATTTAATTAATTATGATAAAACACAAGACAAAGGTTTCAGGCAAATAATGTTTTGTATTAACTAACTACAAAATAAAAATGTGGAACACTGTTCAAATAATAAAATAACATCCATCCACTATCTATGCCCGCTTCTTCCTTTCAGGGCAACTGGTGCTCAT
>NW_013952402.1:10375600-10397032 GCF_001266775.1 Austrofundulus limnaeus | reverse complement strand
GTGTGAGTGGTGGGGTTCACCCTGGACAGGTCGCAAGTCCGTCACACATATATAAAATAATATTAATAAAAAAATTCTCCTCTTAACTTCTACTAAACACAACTGTCAAGGAAAAAAGTCACAAGTGCAAAAACAACAACAATGTAACAAAATAAATGTAACAATGTCAACAAAAAACAACAAAAAATACAAAATAATACCTTCCATTGCACTCTAGCATGATAGAGGACTAACTCCAAACAATTTGGAGACTCTGTCCAACTTTATTTTTCACTTTATTTGTGAAAAATAAAGTCAGTCATGCAAAAAACGTGTAAAAAAATGATTTTATCATGCTAGTATCTGTCTGATTCGATACATATTTTGGTATTCATATTGATACTGAGATTGATTTACCCACCCCCAATGCATCTAGTTCACAACACTTATAAATTGACCTTTCCAGCCCAAATAAGCAGATAACCAGCCAACATCTCTCTGTACTGATTCTCAGTTACTTGCTCACTCGGGTTAATGATCCAAATCTTCACACTGAATCAAAATGCATGAGTCCCAGGTCTTAATTTACATTAATTCTACATGTCCTCTGGCAGCCTGCTGCTAAGTCTGTGAGTTATCATACCCACCAAAAAACAGCTGGATCCCTGGAAACGCTGATTTGGGATGAGTCAAGTTAAAAACTGAGCAGAAAAACAGGATTCAGACCTACACTTCAAACACATGGTGTGAATTTAACATTTAGATTGACTTTTATATTTTAAGTTTTTTTTCCATTTGTTTTATTTCACCATTTGTAAGTTCTTCATTTACTGGTGTGCAATTGTAAATGAAACACGTTTGAGCAATGCAAATGTGGATTCTTAACATCTATAGGTTTATTTTATTTATCATGATACTTTTTAGGTATTGTTTTATGCTGGACACGAGAATACTGAACCCTTTCAAAAATAGCCAAGACTCCTTCAAATTGTAGATGTGACCACAGTAGATATAAAAGAACCAGGCCAATGAGCAGACTAGCTCAATGACAGCAGATGGATAGGACATTGGCAGCAAGAGTTTGAGCTTTTCTCTTCAAATTAACCTCCAGATCAGTGAGCATCCACGCACCTCTCTGCCAGCTGCAACTTGTTTTCTTGCTTCGTGAAAGACATCTTCGCTCCACATGTGCCTTTAACAACTCCCCACTTTTTAAGTAAAACCTTGGGCTATCTGCTTGTAATTTGTCAACCCTTATATGTAATTAGCAATGTGGGACGTAGGGGGCTAAGGTGGGTGGGGGTGAGAGATATTTGGGAAAAGGATGACACCAAAGCAATCTAATAAGCACTTGCTGTATTTTGCTGCGCACATGTTTGTGTTCAGGGAGAGGGCTAAAAGCTTGCTTAGTCATCTTTTAATGGAACTTGTCATAGGTCAGCATCTGCTGGGGCACTCACTCATTAAAACAGTGAATCTAAAAGTATTTAATGGCCAACAGCAAATGTACTGCAAGGAAGTAAAACCCACAGTTCCCCAAATTACTTTATCTAAACTGAGGTTAGTCAAACCAGTCAGTGGGCCTCATGCAAGAACAGTTCGTACAAACAGATTTTTTCTTAAGTTGTGCGTACGAGTGATTTAGGAGAATTTGTGGCATTCACCAATTTTCTTGTATTCTAAGATTTTTTTTTCAGATATGAACAAAATTCATGAGTGGTCCAGACCTGTCGCATATTTTAYGAGCAGTCAGTCTGCTGTTATTCAGATGGATTTTTTTCACATTTCAATAGTTTGAAGATACTTTGTTAGGATTTGGCAGGCAGGAAAGAACCCAGGGCGCAGGCAGCATCCAAAACAAAAGCTTCAATAAAGAAAAATGCTGACGAGGCAGCTCAAAAGTCTTACAAAACTTGGTGTGGCAAAAACTTGATGACAAGGACAACCAACAGGCTGGATGACACAGCAAAATGATCAGATAGAGAAGTGAAGACAAAACGCAGAATATAAAGGTGAGACTAACGAGCACAAACAGGAAACACCTGGGAGAGAAACATGAGGAGCAGGTGAGAGTGGGCGGGGCTGGAGCAAAGGCAGACAGGAGGAAGAAAACAGATGACAAGACAGAAACTAAAATAAAACATTAACGTAGACACAAATCATAACATATTTCGAGTTGAAAATAAATCACACCCCATAATTATGTTGAAAATAGGCTATTCTGCTTGAATTGGAATTATAATTTTAAATGTAATGTAGAATAACAACATAAAGTGGTTAAATTAAATTAATTTGGCTATTAATGCTGTTGCATAGCACTACAATATTAATATGAAGTTAAATGAAGTTTGGAGACATTTTAAAATGCTTTTTTTTTTCAGAAATTACACTTAAATTAAAAATATTTGACCAAAGGAAAAGCGGAGCAGGACTAGAGAGAGATGAATATGATTTATATTTTTATTTCTGTGACTSTATACGACCCACAGGAGACACGACATTAACAGCAGTCATCATTTCATTTCATTCCTTGGCTTTAGCAGCTCCTTTAATTCCACAGGTGACGCTGCTAAAAATGACAGATTTTCTTTTCTGCATCTCTGAGAGCAGGACTTCAATATCCGAACTCGTAAAGTTCTTCTTTTTACTTTGCGATGTCACTTATGAATGGACACTTCCTGGTATGTGGGGCAGGAAACGTATATCCTTATATGATGTTTTTGGGGTGGTAGTTATATAAATCACCTCTCCTCGTGCGGGAGCACCTGGATACACATTCATCAGTTTACRCATCTCATTTGCACACTTTTCCTGAAGACAGAAGAGTTTGATGAATCTGATGTGACATGTTCATACGAACCCTTCGTACGAACAAAAGTAAGAGAAATTTAGGATAAGAATATGAATGTGCTCTTGCATGAGGCCCAATGTGCCCTCTGGTTCTGAACAAGTTCTCAGATGGAAACAAGTGGAAGATGATAGTTGGGTGAAGTTATGTCATTTGTGTTCATTTCGTATATTTTTCTTGAAACAGGGGCATGCTAACCTAACTCAGTCAGGAATAAAGGCAGTCAACTACGCAACAAGGATGTACTCTACCTCCCTTTTTCAAAACACTTCAAGCCAGGCCTGAATCACCTTCTGGCTGTCCTGGTGTCATTTCTGAAAGAACTCAGAACATGGAGTCAACCCACTGCTCTTATACCTCTAAGCCACCAAGCAAACTGGTGACAGCGTTCTCACAGTTATCACAACAAAAGGTAGCTTTGCAGTTTGAGGGAATTGATAATCAACTTAAATAATAAAATAAAGGAGATGATTGTGGATTTCAAGTGAAACAGGAACAGGTCCAACATTATTTTTCATCAAGGGAGAAGAAGTGGGGGTAGTGAACAGACTGGACTGGAGATGCATCTGCAGTCTTCTACAAGAAAGGAGACTCGAACACTTGTTGAAGCTGAGGTCCTTCAGTGTTTGCAGGATGCTGCTGCAGATCTTCTATAAGTCTGTTGTGGAGAGAGTTATCTCTATCACCTGCTGGGGTAGCAACATCAGAGCAAATGACTTTAAAAAGCTTAACAAACTGATAAAGAAAGCTGATTTCTAGAACCTCTGGAGAATATTCTACAAATAATAATTTTTCATAAAATGGAGAACATTATGGACAACCCTGGCTGTTATACTACAACAGAATGTCTTCAGTCAGAGACCTCGTCAGAGTCGATGTGAGATGGACCACTGAAGGAGATCCTTCCTGCCCACAGCCATCAGCATCTATACAACTTTAAAATAACCCAGGATGATTTAAGTTGGGATAAATAAAGTAATTTAGAACTGAATTGAATTGAAYTGAGATCAGTCCTCACTGGAACAGCAATACACCCAAGGAGTGTGTCTCAGAAAAAGACAGCTGGTTTAAAAAGGGTTGAAAACAGAAATCCCTTTTCTAATAAACAGATGGTGATTGATGAAAAGGATAATCAGAAAGCTTAATTTACAACATATTAAGAACTGACCTCCTCACACAACAGAAGAAACACATTTCGAATGTTATTATTTCTGCTTCTGTTAAAATGCTGCACAATAGAGTGATGTCAATTTATAGCAAAATAAATGGTGAATGACTGATATAAACTTTGTCTGCCATTCTTAGCCTCATATATATCATTGCATGCTTTAACTCAGAAGTGTCAAACTTCCAAAATTCAAAACTCGGTCCAAGCTTAGCTTAAAGATATATAATGTTATTCTTATAAAAAATACATTTTCCAAATTATTATTAATCTAACCTAATAAATAAATAAATAAAGATTTCATGCAGAGAGACACATTGTTAACATTCATTTCCCATCCCTTACGCTTGATCAACAACTTTTTCATTTATTATAATTTATCTTAGACATTCGTTTTATCCCAATCCACAATACATTACGGCCTTGAGTTTGACAGCACATTTTTGTCATTTTGGCTCATTGTGCAGCTTCTGTATGCACTGAAAAAAAAAAGATTTTTGGGTGTAGAAACATTTATTTAATTATTCTTTTAAATTTTACAAAAAATATCAAAATTTCTAAACTACTAGAATTTACTAAGTAAACAATACATATTATATTATACTGTATATAAATATTACTGTACAAAAAAAGTAAATGCTAATATTATTTTACCAGTAATATTTAAGTGCTTTTTCTGGACAGCACATAAACATGAATATATTAAGTAACTTCTACTCTTCTGGGCTAAAACTGAGGGTGCATGCACACACAAAGGCTGCTGCTCCTCATTCTCTTGTTTCACTTTTCAAGGAGAGGACAAGATATGGTCGAAATAAAACATAAGTTGTCTGGTTTCTTTTGCTTGAATACATTTGTTGGTGTGCAATAGTTTGATGGCGTAATGTAGGTGTTTTTTAGTTGTCAGGGAACAGGGAATCCATATTGTAGCATTCTGCTGTGTTTGGCTGTTTGTCGTGACTGCAATGGAGGATTGTGGGTAGGATTCATGTTTGTTGTTGTTAAATCATTTTAGGGAATTGGTTAACATTGTTCTTTCAGCAATTAGTCTGTTGTGTCACTCTAAAGTGAGAGTGGTAGGCCTAGTCATTAATAAGATCTGTGAGTTTCACTTTGACTGTGTTGTTCATGAAGAAGAATCCAATAAAGGTTCTTCAAAAGTGCCACCTGGTGGTGAAGTCTTGAACAACATGAGCTACACTTCTCTCTGTAGCTGTGAGGTGTCATGCTACAATATTGTGCTTGACGCATGTGCACTGTTATAAAGAACTTGTAAGTTTTACTTGAAAAAATCCTCGTAACAATTTACACTTATTTTGTTAGGTAAATTTAAATGCTACAAATTCATGTAATATTTACTCATCATTATCTAGTAAAAGTTATTAAGAATATAGTCAAAGATTTGTGAATAAAACAGGTAAATTTTACTTAATTTGACCAAGTATATGTTGAAAGATTTAATTAAGTAAAATTTACCTGATCTATTCACAAATCTTTAACTATATTCTTAATAACTTTTACTAGAAAATGATGAGTAAATATTACATGAATTTGTAGCATTTAAATTTATTTACCAAACATTAGTACAAACTGTGTACAGGATTTTCTCTAGTAAATCTTACAAGTTATTTTTACAGTGTGCGATCTCATTTTTAAGCATGTATAGATCATTAATTTGACTCGAAACATCTTTTGAAAAAGATAAGTCAGAAAGAATTTTCCACAAGTTTAACCAGTTCTAAAATTCAAAGGCTGCAGAAGACAAAATGTCACAAACATTTGCAGTATTTCGACCATCTTTTTCATAGATTTCCTGCAGAGATTTTCCTGTTCCTGTGTGTCAGAAGCATCTTTCCACAGGACACAGACTTAAAGGAGGCACAAGGCCAGCTCAATGGTCTGAGCAGAATATGAGAGCCTGTAATCTATTCGATGAGGATACCAGCGATGCTTTATTTGCTAAAAAAAAATAGCATGAAGGATGAAGCTATCTACTAATTATAGAAGAGTGACAAAACCACAGAAACCACCTGGGGTGAGGACTGAGACCACATGCCATGTTACGGCATGTTGTTTGAGATGGTTTTGGGTGTTTCTCTGCTTTTTAACTTAGAGAAAACAACTTCTTCATGTTATAGCAGAAAGTTTAATATGATGGACTTGAGCGAGGTTTAAGGTGAGCTGTCAGAGAAATAATCAAGAACTTTCCTCAAAGACATAGAAATAAATGTATTACCATCCACCCAGCAGCTCTTTGAAGCATCTCCAACTTTGGCATATGCTGTCAGTGAGGCAACAAGGCCAAACCTCATAACCACTCTAAAACAGGAAACTCCTCAAAGCTTCATGTAGTCACTACAAACAGCCTTTTCTACACGTAGGTTAAAAACTTTGCTATGTGGGGTAGAACATGTTAATCTGTGAGTTTTATAGGTGTTTACCAGCATTTAGGTCCCACTCAAGTCACAACAACAAGAATTAAAGAATTAAAATTTCAATTCAGGGGTTCAATTCCAGTCATTCAGACAAGATTTTAATTCTATGTGGAGAACGTATCAGATTTTTCTTCTGAATAAGTTTATTTTTAATGATAGATTATTTCCAGTTTCAACAACAGACGTTGTTTGCCTTTGTCTGTGAATTGGAAACTTTAAAGGAATGGTCTGTTCTTTCAAATAGTCATCAGTATTTAGTACTGTATCAGCTGTCACATTAATCAAGCATTGGCGTATGGAGAAAGAGACAAAAGTCAGGCTAGCCAAATTTAGTATATTTTGGACTGACTAGATGTGCTGATCAGGTGAGCAGCCTCAGCACAATCACCATATAACTATATTTATAAAAGTCAAAAAGTGAACTTTCTTTTTACAAAATGCAAAATGAAAGCATCCCACCACTATGGAGGTGCACAGGTTTCAAAGTAGTTGGTGAAATTTGTTTCACTGCAGTTTCACCAGCTACTAGCCCAGTTGTACTGGGAAGTGGGAATTTTCCCACTTAAAACCTGTAAATTTAAACTGGAAACCTCCCCTCCAGTGGGAATTTCCTGATGGAAAGTCAGAGAGTTCAGATTTCAAGACGGCAGCTACTCACCACAACGCAAAAGTGAGTAAAACGCTCTTACTTTTAATAGCAGTTTTTTTTAAATATTTGTTTCACATGTAGTCAGTTGTTGTGTTTACAGGAGGACATGTTAAAACACTGTTTTTATGCAAGAAATACTACATAGAGCTCAGTTATTTTTTGTTAAAGGTGCTCAGCTGTAGCAGTGAGACAAGGAACATGACTTTTCATGTTTAGTCAAAGTTAAACACRAAACATTGAAGATAATTACAACTGGCCCTTTGAGGGCCACCATAACACTCATGTGGCCCTTAGTGAAAGTGAGTTTGACACCGCTGGTGTAGAGCTTTAATATTAACTATGTAGTGTTTTTTTTTTCATGTCGGCATGTTATTTTTGAGAAGGAGTTGTCTTGTAAGCATGCATAACTTTTTTAAACAATATGACATGGAAGCATAATTGAAAACAAAAGAGAAATGATCTAAGAGTCCAGTATTTGGCTCCCTGCAGTTCATTTTACCTGCTTTACACCTAATAACACAGCAGACATATGCAGAGGTTGTAATTTTACTGTTTAAAAGGGGCAGTAAGAGGCTGTGGTAAGGAGGGAAAACCATGAAAAACAGTTTTCTGGAAGGTGTGCTTGTCTTCTCTTCTCTGTAGTTGGCTTCAGTGAAAGTTATTAACCCTCTAAAGGTCCTTGAACTTTATGACAATGAGTGTTAACTATAAAACTGCTGAAAAGGGTCTTTATTTTTACCAAATTCTATTCATTACAACAATATTTTATGGCAATTTTCAGGCAGTATCTTTTTTATTTTTATTTTTTACTTATACTGAAACGTGAACCGGGCAACAGCAGCCCTGTCAGTCCACCGCCGTATGAGTTAGCTGCTATCAGCCACAGAGCGACTAACTCTGGGCAGGCAGATCTACATGCTAATTAATCCATTGTTTTGTACCAAATGTTTACTTGTGCACAACACAAGTGTGTTTTTGCTCTGAGATGAGAGACGAGACTGGACAATGGATAATGCAAAAGTAGAGCTAATGTATAGGCTAATGTATAGGCTAACGTAGAGCTAATGTGTAAGTGAAAGGGTTTTTCTTTATTATATTTCATTAAAGTTCATTGTGTGTGTATCAAATAAAGTTTTGAATACATTACAAATGTTGGTACAAAATGTGTTTTCTACAGAAACAGGAAAGCAAGCGATGAGAACTGGCCTGCCTCAAGGCCATTTCTGTAAGATAAGGTTGGTTTCACTGTCAAGAAACTGCTTGTGAGCNCTTATGAAAAGAATATTACAAATAAAGTAAAGTAGTAAAATAACAGGGAGTTTACAGGATCTTTTGAAACAATTCTGCCTTAAGAAAGACTGAAAAAACACCAGACAAGAAAAGAAAACACACAAACAAAAAGAAACGTGAACAAGCCCTTCCATAGGTTAATGAAAACAGAAAGGAAAAGGAATCCTTTGTTTGAATCTTGTTGTRGCTTTAAATGTTCATTTCTGATGTTCTGTATGGCACATTTTTATTATTTGCTCACATACTTTATTTATTTATTTTCAGCTCCTCCCTTCATCACCACAGCAAGCTAACTCCTACAAATATTTCTTCCTGATGCAACCATTGAGTATCAAGCACAGCCCACATGTGGAGCAGGGGCTGCCGTCTTGGCGCCTGGGGAAGCAGCTAAACAGCTAACCTAACCCTAACCAGCTGATCACAGGCTCGCCTTTTCTAACCACAAATTATTGCAGTGCACCACCGCTCTATTTGCACACAACTCTAAAAACAGCTGCTCTGCACAGGCAATAGTATATCTAATTTTAGTATTTTTTATAATAAAAGCTTACCATTCCATGCTTGTGTAAAACAGATACAATACATTATAAAGGTGTAACAAATGCATCGTCGTGAGACAGATGATAACTACATTTCTCAGCCAAAATCAACAAATGAAGCTGTCAATCACCTCCGACACAAATGTGTATTCCATCCTATGATTTATTTATTTGAACACCTGACTGTATACTCAAAACATAATTATGAAGACCCACTTCTTTTAAATAGTGCTAGCATTAACATTAGAAATGATTAGCTACAGAAGATATTTGTATTTTGTTCAAWTACTGTAAATCCATTTCAGAAACCACTGAGGTGGCATTAATATGATGATGAAGATAAATTAGGTCCAAAAACACTGAGGCTTTTACCTTTAGGAAAACAAATGGGAAGTTCATTCTGAAGTCACTTTACGTCTTCAATCTTTATCACAGCTGTTATAACAGGATGACTTCCTTTCAACGTGGAAGAATCCCGTGATTGCAATAAATGTATCTTTCATCGTGAGGATAATTTACAAAGTTTGTTTTTCCAGAGATTCTTAAAGCCATCTGAATMTACTAAACATGTTGTAGGCTAATTTACAAGGATTTGCCACACATGAAGTCATTACCTATTGACTCTGTTTGACCAAGCCCTCGCCATCACGGATGATGAGCTGAGACGTGGCTGACAGCTGAGGGGACATCTCCTGCTCTCATTACAATCCGAATGCAAGGACACAAAGTCCTTTGTTAGCCCTCTGGTGGTCCGAGACCTTTAAAAAAAACACATAAGCCTTTTTAAGTCAAATGTAACCAACATAGTTCCTGCCGTCATGATTTGACTGTCTGTCTGGCCAAGCTGCAGGAAAGTACTGTGATGATGGATCCCACAATTTTGAGGTTTTATCATCTTGGTCTCATGAGAGGCCACTGTATAAAACTCAAAAGGCTTTTTTTTTGTCCTAAAGGGAAAAATAATGACAGTAGTCTTTAGTCTAACACATACTGAAATGTTGAACTGGCAGTAACTCCTCCACAACCACAGAGACTTTAAATCTTCTTCTGTTTTTTTGTAAAAATGCTGTTCTGATTTCCCGAACTGATTATTGTTGGCTCCAAAAGAAATTATACAGAGTATATTTTTTTTGGCTTTGAGAATTAAAATAAGATTGTGTCTGTGCAAACAATGCCTTAGAGTTTAGATGCTGTGATCAGTTTAGTGACTGTCTTCATGTTGGTAGATGAGAGGTTTGGGCCAGACTTACTTTTTGCTTACATTTTAGCCATAATGCCATGCAATAAATAAATAAATAAATAAATAAATAAATAAATAAATAAATAAATAAATAAATAAAAATTTTTTTTGTTTATTCATTTATTGAATTCCGTTGGCTGGGTTGCCAGATTTCTAACAATTTTCTGCACTGTTCTTAAATTAACTTTATTGATAATAATCTAATGTGCGCTACATTTTGACATTAAACTATTTAAAATCAACCCCAAAATATTTTTTGGTGTGAAGTAAAGCCAGTCTGCCATTCAAAGGTGCGAGAACTGTTATAGAATAAATAAGAAATGAAATCATTCACGCTTGATGCATTTTTTTAAATTCTTTTTATTGATACAATAAATAAATGATTGTTTTAGCTTAGATTTCAGTGCAGTCCTGCRTAATGAGCATAGGTGGAGAGGAATAGTAGCAGGATGACAGGACAGCTCCAACAGAACCAGAACCAAGAATGACAGGGTTGACCCCTATTGGACTTGAATAATAAGGAGTATCACTTGTGAAATAAAAGGATACCCAGAGGACACATGTGACATGAGAGYAGCTATAGGACAGTTTGGAAAGGTAAAGTTTTTTTTATTTTATTTTATTATTTTTACAAAGGGTGTTTTAGGAACACAAGACACAGCTGCAGTATGGTGTTTTCACATACTCACCATAGAAGACATTATGTGATCTTCTGTGTCTTGGGATCATCAAGATCATACTTGGGCCGATTATTGGACCATCTTCCAGCAGAGTCTAGGACCAAACAGTCTTAAGCAGTCCCATCAGCAAACTGGAGCCATTCAGGGTTAATGGGTGAAGAAAAAACCCAGAATCCTCACATGGAGCTGATTTACCAGTGTGGGACTAGCTGCCTTTCCTGAGACTGTTTTAAAATCTGGATCAGACGGGTCGGGGATGTTGAGAAACTTCCTTGCTGGGWATTCATGTCATCAAAACAAAATCCTTTATACTCTGCTAACGTAGAATCCACAGTAAAGGTTGTTTTAAATGTGTTGGTTGGTTTTAATGTGTAATTATCAATAAAATACCCTCATGACAGGGAAGTTGTCACAAAGCTAWATGTACACTGTATATATTTATCAAAACAATGGCATTTTATATTCAGTTTTAAAAAATCCTCTTTCAGCTTCTTTGTGAACAAAGACACAATTTTTTTTAAAAAAGATCTTCAAAGACTCTGCTGCCGTGACGAGCAACTAAACTTTCACATGTGGATCCTATGAGGGTCGGGAAGATGAAATGTTCAGGCTTCACGAGTGAAAACAAATTTGCAGCAAACACCCAGTAAATATCTGTTCAACATGTGTTGTGCAGATTTATATAATTAGTGTTCAGTGGAGCTCATTTGTCAGCTCAGAAAGGAATAGTTTACTATTTTGTTTTCGTTCTATTTTTATCAACTGGAAGCAAGAAATGTGAAAAGCCACGGAAAGTTCATTTGTGTTTGTTCAAGGTAAGCGTTTACTGTGGCATGCTGATTGGTCGTGGTTTGAAACTGGAAATGATGAAGTCGTAGCCGCAACTGTAACACATTATTGTACGTTAACTCATACAATAATGTGAGGTGTGAGGCTCAGAATATGTGTCGTCAATAACTCTCAGCTACTACCGCACCAGGTTTTAGCTCAATAGCTGTAAAACTGACAGGTGACCAGTTTGAAATAATCAGCCTACTTCAACGCAAGACATCTTAGAGTTAATATGAACAATTTCAAATGATCAACATACCCCTTCAGCCTGTAAAAGAGCGATTTAATCAAGGATGAGCGTGAAGAAGTGCTGCAGCCGATGACCTGACCTTTCAGACGACGTGACCTATTCGACACGAGGACGACATAGTGAAAGAAACGCAGCCAATGAGTTCCCAGCATGACTGAAATCTTTTCAGGCACACTTAGGAAGCTTTCCAGGTGGTCGCCTCGTGCAGCTGGCTGACAGAAAGATGAGACCGTGCAAAACTTTCAAAGCAGAAGATGACCACTTTAAAGAGTTTAAACTAAATAGTTTGGTAGGTTTTACTGGTTATATTTTTACAGAAGTTTTCACAATTATTAATTTCGTCACATTCAGAGTTATTATTAGTAAATTTACACAATTTGTCTCAAATATTATAGATGGTTTATGAAGAATAAAATTTAGTATTGTCCCATAAGTTAGTTATGACATATTAAAAGGGATGTTGTGTCACAATGACAAATGTGAAAAACTCATATTTTATCTTCAGTACATGAACAGTTAAAAAAAAACATGTTTCATGTGATTTATGTTCAGTTGTGTTTGAGTTTAAACAGTCCCCCCACCAAAAATAAAAAAATAAAAAAATAAAATAAAAAAACAGAAGAGCTCAGTTGTGAACTTTTTAACCTTATTTTCTTCATCACGTTCTTCACTTTTATTTACAAACAGTAATAGCTATGTTGTTTGAAATAAAGTTTTTWTGCAGCACGGCGGCTCAGTGATTAGCACTGTTTCCTCAGTAAGAAGGTCCTGGGTTCAGTTCTTGGTTCGTACTCGAGGTCTTTYTGTGTGGAGTTTGCATGTTCTTCTCATGCTTGTGTGGGTTTTCTCCAGCTTCTCCGGTTTCCCCCACAGACCTAAACCACTCACATTAGGTTGTCTTCAGGCCTGGGTTTCTCTTGCAAAAGAGATCTGTGATCTCACTGGGATTTGCCTCGTTAAATAAAGGTAAATAAAGTTAAAACATCACTATCGAGTCATTATTAAAGGATTAATAGTGTTGTCAGTAACGCTCTGCTACTACATCATATTTTAACTCAATTTATGTAAAACCGACTGAGTTTTAGTTATTTTTGTGTTGGTTGAGAGTGATTAAAAGTTGTTGGACTGACAAAAGGTTTTTATTGTTTATTGTTTTATTATTTGTTTATTGTTTATTTGCAGATGTGCATCCAATGGGTAGCACAGTGGCTCAGTCGATAGAACTGTTGCCTCTAAGCAAGAAGGTTGCTGGATCAAATCCTGGCCACGGACCTTTCTGGGTTAGAGTTCTTTCTGTAAATGCATGGGTTTTCTCTGGGTACTCCAGTTTCCTCTCACAGAACAAAAACATGRGTGTTAGACCAATTGGCAGCTCTAAATCATACGGAGCCCGCAAGGGGGCATGGGAGGATTTTTTTCTTTTGAGTTACCTCGCAATATTGTTTTGCRTTTCCACGCAAAGTTTGATTTGTATATGAACTGAATTAAATCAGACTTTTATTTTGAAATATCCGGTTACCAAAACAGGACATGTCGCCACAAGTTCATGAAATTGACATTGATGTTGCGTGGCTGCATTGTGTTCAAATTTCGGCAAACGACATACTTCCATGCGTGGCTGTGTGATATATTCATTCTGAAGCTGAATTAAAGCAGTAGGCTAACTCACTAATGGTGAACATGTGAGTTTGTTAATGAACTGGCAGGCACAACAGTGATAAACGACTTTTGCGAGGTAACGCAAAAGAAAAAAAATCTCCCATGTCCCCTCACGGGCTCAGTAAAATTGTCCCTAGGTGTTAGAGTGTGACTGGTTTTTGTCTCTATGTGTCCCTGTGATGGACTTGTGACCTGTCCAGGGTGTACCCTGCCCCTCGCACAGTGACTGCTGGRTATGGGCCCCAGTGACCACCCATGACCCAGAAAGGAAGAAGTGGGTAAAGATAACGAACGGATGGATATACATCCAATATTACATTATGAGTTTTATTTAATGAGATATTTTTGGTTTAGGTTAGGTTAGTCTGTGGTGGTTATCTGGATTCGGATACACTCCAAAGGTTCATCAGCCATAGATGTACAACCAGCGTGTTCACTAAACTCTGTCAAGTTGTTCAAATACACGAGGTAAAACATTATCACCAGCCTGCACTGAAATCCTGAATGAATATCTGCACTCTTTTAGTTTCTGAAGAATGAAAAACAGTTTCAGCTGCAACAAAATAAATAAATAAATAATAAACAGCAACACCACAAAAAAGTAACGAGCTAGATTTCAAACACATTCAAACTTGCAGGCATTGCATGTACAGTATTTGCTGTGTTAAAAATTAAAAACACTGGTGTGAAACCTTTTTTTCTATTTTAGGGATAAGAAACATTGAATAAAGTATGATGCAGTCAGAATGAGTGTTGCATTTTATCACATGTTGTTTAGTTTGGTAAAAAATATATATATAATTGGTGCAAAAATAGAGGCCAATAAACTGTGTGCTATAGAATTCAGTTATTGATCAGGATAGGGTAAGATGTAAAAGATATACAGTAAACCAGCTGCAGGCAGCTTACAGCACCCAAATGTGTTCAGTAGAAACCCTGAATTTATCACTTGTCACTAAAAGTCTGTCTCCACGCAGGCTTCCACTCCCTCCTCCGACTGAAGAAACCAAATCCTGATTTTTAATCGTAGTTTCAATGAAGTGTTGGCTGGGTTGTGGAGTTACAACAGTGGTGTTTTAACAAATTTGGTTCTTAGGTTGAGTGTGGGGATCGCAGATTTAATCTGATGGTCAACTGCTTGGTTGGGTCAAATATTTTTCTGTTTTATTTTATTTGGGTTTTGTTTATGAGTATTGTTTTTTATTTAAAATGTTTAATTGTAGTCATCTGGTCTCCTTTGAGTTGTTTAGTTACATATGGACCAGAACACATCTTGAGGGCTCATCCAGCATTTAAACCCAGAAACCTCTGCCACTCTCACTGGCCAAGCAGTGGCACTGCATCAGTTTGGCCCTGCAGGATTGTCACCTATAGCTGCACATGTAAAGGTGTGGATTTAAGTCATGCCTGTGGACGCTTGAGGCAAGAGCACCACTGGAGCTACTGGTTGCCATGCTGAGATTGTTGAGGCATTTGGATGGCTGTTTTTACAAGATGAAAATGTAGAACAATTTATCTTACTGTATGTTTAAATAAAAATTAAACTCACCTTCTCATCACTTCTTCTTCCAAATGCCTTGAAATTGGCCTCTGTCTCTTTAAGAACATCCTTCCACTTCTGTTTTGCCCATTTCAGTGCGGGTGGGGGTGGGGGGGGTGTGCTCGCAAGGGGGACAGTGCCTGTTATGATGCATTTTACTTGGCATCTGAAAATACATTTTTTCAAAAGTAGTTTATATGTTTAAATAGAAATTAAACTTGACTTCTCCTCATATCTTCTTCTAAACGCCTTGAAATTGGCCTCTGTCTCTTTAAGAACATCCTTCCACTTCAGTTTTGCCCATTTCAGTGCGGGTGGGGGTGGGGGGGGTGTGCTCGCAAGGGGGACAGTGCCTGTTATGATGCATTTTACTTGGCATCTGAAAATACATTTTTTCAAAAGTATTTTTAATCTGAAAAGAGCTTCACTGAGTGAGAAGTAATTGTGAGCTCAGCAGACAGTTAGGTTTCACTTTTGTTTTTCACCCCAGAGCCTGCAGGAGTCCTGGGCGGGGTGTGTGGGGGGAGAGGGTGCTCTGCCATGAGGAAGTTTGGCTTAAAGACACGTCCCAGGGGCGTTTCTGGTCCCCATCTGTCGTTTTGCTCCTCAGCATGGCTTCCTAAAAACGCTGCAGGATTTCTGAAACATGCATGAATGAGTCAAAGCAAGGCTTTGGGCATGTTTTTTATGAGAGTTTAACAATATAACATGATATAAAAGTCCAAAAAGTTGATTTTACATGATATTGCCCCCTTAAAAAACAGGGGCCTCAGCAGCATGTGGAAGAACCATATACAGCCACAACAGCCTGGCACCTCCTCCTCATGCTGGTCACCTCRTCACACACTGCTGTGGGTTGGCATCCCATTCTTCAACCAGCGTTTGTCCCATGTCAGCCAAAGTGGTTGTGTTGGTCACTCTGGCACAATAGCTGATTTCACAAGTGTTCGATGGGGTCAATGTCAGGACTGCTGGCAGGCCATTCCATCATCTCCACTCCCAAATTCTAGTTGTTGATAAACCACAGTCTGCGAGCGTTGTCATCTTGGAGTTTGATCCCAGAGTGTGGAGACATGGGATTGCCACTGGTTGCAGAATTTCATCTCGATATCTCTCTGTAATGAGACTGCCAATCAGGCGCATAATTGGCAGYACCTGGGGTAGCAAAAACTCAAAAGAAATGTCAATAATAAGCTGTTTGGCAATGGCAGAGAAGATTTGGCAATTTCCTCTTGTGCACAACCAACATWCTCAGCAGTGCTAAGTTTATATAAAACAGGAACATGTTCAAGTCATGTGTGATGTATGTGAGAAAGTCATTAAAAAGAGTAAGACAATCCCTGAAGATTCACGCTCCAGTTAAAAAGTTCAGTCATCCAACCAGTTTCTTTTAGACGTTCCTAAATCAGAACAAACGTTCAGAGGTGATCGGGCTTTTGCAACCTTTGGCCCAAACCTGTGGGATCATTTACCTTTTGGTAAACGACTGCTGAGACCTTTCAGACCTTTAAAAGCTCACAACTCTTTTGATTCTGAGTTTAAGATTCTTTTAGAGCTAATGTTTTTATGTTGTATATATTAATTTGACTTATTTCGAACATTTGTGTTTCTTTGTTGTTGTTTTTTTATTTGTTTACATAGAACTGAAGCATTTTTGTCAACTTTTGTTGTTTTTTATGTGCTATGTGAATAAACWGACACTGACAATTTTAATTACTGGATTCAACATTTTACATATTTTTTCTAGAGTGTAAATCAGTCTTATTCCTTTAACAGCCATCAGCAGAGGTGTCAAGTAACTAAGTACAAATACTGTGTTACTTTACTTAAGTATGAATTTTGGTTATTTATACTTTAGTGGATTCATTATTTTTCAGCCTACTTTTTACTTCTACTTCTTACATTTTAATTCAATTATCTGTACTTTCTACTCATTACTTTTTAAAAATGCAAAAAGGTATTTTATTTCTATTTAACTTTGACTTGATTTTATTCCATCTTTTCACTGTTCAGAAATATATCAATATAAATCTATCCAGATACATGGAGCCCATGGATAAAGTGAATTTGATTGTGGTTGGATGAGAAGTGTAAATATAAATTCTGACATCCTATTGAATTGAACTCACTCCATCACACCTGTATGACACAAATCACAATGGGGGTGGGKGGGGTAACGCTATAGCAGTGGTTCAACCCTTTTGGACTTGTGTACCCCCTTGAACCATTTCGTCATACTACTAGTACCCCCTCAGAAACATGTAATGATGATTATCCAAAACTATAATGTACTACAACTGATTATTAAATGAWAATTATTTATTTAACTCCCTAGAACAGTTAATTCTCAGGCATTTTATTCTTTTCAACTCAAATTAAACAAAAATTTAAATGTTACCTTGAAAGTGAATAAGTAATTAAATAAATAAACCAGGTAATGACAGGTGAAAAAAATCATCAGAAACTCGCCCAAATGAACAAATTCTGTGAGATGCTGGTTTTTGATTCCAKTTTGTGTTAATTCCATGATTCTGTCTACATTTTCTGCATTGTGGAAATCATAGGGCCCTACATATCTCAGTCCTATTTTTATTTATTTTTTTACACACCTGGGAAATTTTACCACGTACCCACAGTAATATGCTCGTGTACCTTCAGGGGTACACGTACCACTGTTTGGAAATCACTGTGCAATAAAACACTTTTTTAAGTGTTCATTACTTTTACTTTTATACTTTAAGTAGTTTTAAAACCAGTACTTTTATACTTTTACTTGAATAAAAAGCTTGAGTTGATACTTTTACTTTCAAAAAAAGTATTTTTTTAAACCCTAGTATCTATACTTCTACTTAAGTAATGAATGTGAATACTTTTGACCCCTCTGGCCATCAGTGATGATGTGAAACCATGGAGGGCAAAAACGTCAGGTTGGACTTTACTGTTCACAAAACTCCATCAGGTTCTCAGGTCGGAACAGGAACCAAAGAAAGCCCAGCCTCGTAGCTCAGATCCGGAGCTCGGCAGCCCTGTCAGCACACACACTGGCTTTGTGACTGTGCGTCCTGGCTTTGYGCGCCCCTAAAAATATCTCCAACCGAGTGCGCGGATCAAAGAGAGCAGCTCCGGTATTTAACCTAAAGCCTCCTCAAAGGAGGAGCGTGAGCACAGGGCCCGGCGGCATCCAGAGGAGAGGAGAGGAGAGGAGAGGAGAGAGGAGAGGAGAGAGGAGAGGAGAGAGGAGAGGAGGGCTAGCTCGGGTTTCAGAGACGCGCTCAGACCTCAAACCTGCAGCACGTTGGTCGGATCAGACGGAGCGCAGCGCACAGACAGGAACTCCAGCCGGGACATCACTGACTGCACAGGCTTCAGAATGCCTCCGAACCTGACCTCACTGTAGCTGCTCACGTGCGTGTTGTGTGCGAGCGCACCAAGGTAGTTTGGAGACATATCCAAGCAAAGGACATCGGGATTATAAAGAAACAGCCTCCCAGAAGCTCCAAAGCCGTGCAAACGTATTGATCCCTGAAGGAGTTTTTGTGTGGATCCAACTGAAGTCAGATGTTTAGAATGGAAGAGGARCAGAAGTGGAAACTTGGTGAGGAGAGGAGGAGGACGACGCGCGCGGATCCTTCCGAACAGCCCCCGCGGACGAGCTGGACGCACGTGTCCGGGCTGACGGTTTGCTTCGCGATGTGCGTCGCGTGCCTCGGAGTTTGCGTGTTTGTGATCGTGCGGAGCTCGGAGATGCGCTCCCGGATCGCGAGTCTGGAGCAGCAGCAGCTCTCCGCCTGGATGTTGGCTCAGGAGCAGGTGGAGCCTCTGATTCTGGGGCGACTGGACCAGATCCTGGAGGAGGTAACGCGCTCTGACCCCTTACCAACATTTCTTTTCCTTCTTTCTTTAAATTAATTATTTCATTCAAGAAGATTTGTTATTGACTTTTGACGTCCAAAAGGGTGATTTTCCTTTTTTTGTCATATAACTCAAGAATCATTTAAGATGACTAATTTTAAAATAAAAACAAGAGAGTTTACTTTCAGTTTACTATTTATAAATGATTAGACAAATAATTAACAAAGTTTATATTACCTGAAATTGAAAATCTAAAGGTGTACTGGTAAACAACATGGGAAAATATACTTTACTATGCTAAGTATACTCAATGGCATATACTTGAGGTATACTTCTTTAAACAAAATATATTTGGTTAAGATTCCTGCCACTATGACCTCTATTAAATTTTTAATTTATTTTCCTTCAATTGTTTATACGGCTACATTTAAAGAACCCTCTAAGCTTATTATTAATTAATTTATAGTTATTGTGTACAAAGTTAATGGAGCTTCAACAAATATTTGAAACTGTTTAATTTACCTTTAAAGTGTGAAGATCCATATTGCAGCTCTGAACCGTGCCAATTCACTCTTTTATATTGAATTATTACCTGTTTATTCTGACTTACTTCAGGCAGGCTCTTTGTTCATTACTGTTGTCAAATTTTAAAATACGTCCATGTTTTAACTATTTCAAAGCAAGTCTTAATAGTTTCAGACGGCTCGATTAAGCATTAATCTCAGGCTTTCAGTGTTTACCGTGTCAGTGAAAAGCTTACAAATTCAATTTATGGTTGAGCATTTCCGAAGCGAACCATTCCCAAGCAGGTTGCACATGTGGTATCCAAATCATGCGCTCGGTTTCCCTGAGATAATATGTGAGAAGCCCTGCCTGGCGTTGAACATCTGCGGCTTCTACAGTCATCCTGTTTGCTGCCCTTCAAGTGACCACGGCTACACGATCAACAAATAACCCATGTCCTACTGAAGGTGTTCTTTTCTTGTTTTGCTTGGTTGTTGTCCTCTCTCCTCCTCCACGACTTGGACACAATAACTATTGTAGATGACAGCTCATGTAGAATACTGTGTTTTAGAGAGTACCTATCAAAGCACAATTTACAATAAAGCTTAAAACAAAGTCAGCTAAACCAGTGCAGTCATGGCAAAAATAAACTAAATCAATATTTAACCAAGTTGATCCTCACTGCTTTCAGATGAATTAAGAAGGTAAACAAGTTCTTTTRATCAAATTCATCTGAATGGCATCGATAATTGGTCAGTAAACCTTGAAAACAGAAGAAGTTTTGCTGCTCGGGAGCTTTCRTGTGTTTGTTACAGCCACGCCAAGGAGGAAAGACATTTTCAATCTCAGAGAAGTGACTGATGCTGCTCATCATATTGGTTATAAAACTAATAAAAATAAAGACATGTCAATGACACAGAAAAACACCTCATTCCAACTGTCAAGCACGGTGGTGGAGGTGTGATGATTGGGCTTGTTTTGCAGCCAAATACATTGTGAACTTCTCTACATATTAAAGTATCCTAAAGAGAACATCTGTCTGACAGCTGAAGTTTGGACCAAACACAGCAGCAAACAGCTAAAAGAAAAAAAAAACACATCAAGTTGTGACAGTCCAGTCAAAGTCTAGACCTCAAACTGATAGAAATGCTGTGGTTGGACCTAAGGAGCGATGTGCTGAAACCATTGTCTGCAAACTTCAATGAACTGAAGAAGTGCTGAAAAGAAAAAGAATAAACAGTAAAAAGTAAAGCTTGGTTCAAACTTTTAAAGATTTAGATTAATTTTATTTTTTACAAATCCATCTGTTGCCACACGATATAATGAGACTGATGTGGTGAGGCACAATTTATCCTCGATCAGAGATGCAGATGATTGAGTTTTGGTTGAGAACTTTGATCAGGAGCTGCTTCAGGGAGGCCCGGTCACAAGGATTTCTCCCCGGACGGGCCTGGGGCGACGCAGGCTGCCTCTCTGTTTAGCTCTGCGAGTATAAATAGTGATTATTAATGGGACACAAGCGCAGATGTGGCTTTTTTCCTTCTTTTCTACGAAGAGAGTGAGAGAGAAGGAAAGAGAGTGAGAAGTCTGTGGTACTTTTACCCAACACTGTCCAGAATCCACCACCCTGTCTCCCTCAATGATGACCAGTTTCCTCTGTTATGGAAAACGTGGCCTGTTCCAGCAGCAGCATGGCTTTGGTTGCTTATTATTATTCCAGTCAAATGTGGAGGGCAGCCGAATCCATTAGCTTCCTGAGTAATGTTTCTAGTCAGTTTGGTTTTCAGTCCTCAGTGTAAAACTGCTGAAGCAGTTTGCATCTTTGCATTAACACTTGTGTATCCCTGCTTAAACATTGTGCACCAGTGAAACTACACATACAGAGGGTAAAATAAGTATTGAACACGTCACCATTTTTCTCAGTAAATATATTACTAGAGGTGCTAATGACATGAAATTTTCACCAGATGT
>NW_013952402.1:10364383-10372110 GCF_001266775.1 Austrofundulus limnaeus | reverse complement strand
TGTGTGTGTGTGTGTGTGTGTGTGTGTGTGTGTGTGTGTGTGTGTGTGTATGTGTGTAAACGACCCATGTGCTGATCAGCTATCCCACTATAAACAGCCCGCTCAAGTAGAAGAACCAGAGTCACCTCTGCACTTCATCAGAGCAGTGTTAAAGATGGCTGTACACACAAACACACACACAACACTAACACTGCTTTCACCTCTGGCTTAACGATGCAAGACACTGAACAGGCTTGTCGACAGGAAGTGTCTTTTCTGAAAACATCAGATTGTTGCCAGGACAAAAAAATAATTTAGAAAATGAAACATGTGATGAGATTAACCTGTTCCTGCAGGATTTGAAAAACTTTTTTTTTGTTGTGATTGTTGTGCCTCAAAATAGTTTGATCTTTGCAGCTCGAGAGAAAAGTGAATCAGCATTTACCGTTTGACATATAATCAAATTAAATTTGATATTGATGCCAGTGTCAAACTGTAATAAATAAAGTCAGCAAATCTRCTGAATATGATAAATTACAGGATCTGATTTCAGATATTTTTCATCTTTGCTTGTCAGCTTTTAATTATATAACAACCTTCCATCACTCTGACAGGCTGTATTTGATTTAAAGTGATACTTCATCCTGCTGGAGAATGCTTTTCCTGCCATTTGAGAGAGAAACTCCTCTGTAGCAACTCATCACCACTACTTCTAGCCAAGTCATAGTCTTACTGAAAACCAAGGGGCTTTATTTTTGGGCAGGCTTCGCTGTAGAAAAGTGCTCGTCGAGTGACAGTTTTCGTTCAAACACAACATAACACAATGTTTAAACATGTTTTTGACATCTTTCACATCATACCTCAGGAAATTAATTTGCACAGATTTCAGCTGGACTATTTGATGGCCAGTGTGATTGTTTGACATAAGACATGTTTTCATGATGCAGGCTTGGATTCCATGAAGTGAAGAGGAGCAGGTGGCAAAGGAGGTTTGGGCAAATTTATAAAAAAACAAAAACAAAATAAGACTCCAGTGATAGATCAAAATTGAACAAATACTGAACAAAAACTTACAAGGATTGGTTGAATTTGTTTGGCAGCCTTGTAGATTTTTTTTCACAAACTCAAAACTAAAACAATAAGACATCCTATGGAATCTGTGATTCATGCAAGAATGTTAAAGTGCCTGTGACGTCAAATTTTTGCAATAAATATAAATGCAGTTTTGGAAAGATAACATTGATAACATATTGCAAAACAAATTTCACACTGCTGAGATGAATGGTTGTTAAGATATTTACATGAGAAGAAACAGGAAGTGATGTCAAAGGGGAATGTCTGCATATGAACAGATTGTCGTTACAAAAGCTAACAACACAGACTGTAGAAACAAATTTGATGTTTCTTTGGATTATTTTTAGTTGCTATCAAAGTGAGACAAGAGGTAAAGTTTTAAAAAAATGTTTTAATAAACAGAGACCAGCAACTTTTTATTAAGAGTTCCCCTTTGATGTCACTTCCTGTTTCACTTTGGCTGAGACATATTCAAAAGAAAATAGACCAGTTTTGTGAGAAAATGAGTAAAATCATGTGTACTATGCCAATTTTCCCAAGTATAACGATGCTTTCTTTGACTTTTATAATTTGAAGGATAGGCATGTCACGGGCACTTTAAGAACTCCACACACCTTTTGAGACATTTGGGAGACTCTTCCTTACTTCTGAAAGATTGCTATCATCTTGCACACACAAGAAGTCTTTTAAAGTCCCAGTATAGATCTGAAGCAGTCGATGCATGGTCACGTGATTGTTTTGCCCACACCTTTCATAGCCCCTGAGAGCTGCTGGGAAACCCCTCCCACTGTGGCGCATGTCACTGGATGGGATTTTTTCCCTGTTGGGAGTCTTCATTGTGGAAAAAATGAAAACTAACACAAAAACAAACAAAACAAACAAACAAACAAACAAACAAACAAACAAACAAACTCAGAAAAGCACCACAGTTTTTGTCAGACAGATTCCTCCATACACAACGTCTGTTTCCTCTACATCTATGAGTTGTTGGCCATTTGACTATCTTTATAAATGTCTGCTTTCGGGTACAACAGTTGTATTCGGGGAGCGAGTAGCTGAAGCAAAATGCAGCGTAAACAAACACGCCTACAAACTTCTGACCAATCACTGTGATGTGACAAGAAGCGGCAGAAGACTCGGAGCTGCGAACAAAATGACACAATTTTTGTCACGCAACTGCGACAATGATAGTGATTCTGCAGTTYGGATGGAGCATGTGGAGGCCCTTATGGCCTCCTTCATAAAGTATCGCTTTGTTTTCTTCCAGAATCATTTAAATAAAGTCATTCATCGTGGGTTTGAGTAAAAAATCTGGATTATTGTATTCCTTCAGTTATTCTCCCCTGCTTGGGTTTCAGTTACAGAAAATGCGAGCTTTGCATTTCAGAGTTAACCACAGTTTGAGGTTAGTGCGAGAGGGAAAAAAAAAGTTAATATTTTTGGTGCAAATCCATCAGAATAAAGGAGGATGCCCGTGAGGATGAGATTTAAAGGCGCATGAYGGCACTTGAAGTCTGGTTATCATATTTCTTCTTTGCAGGCTCTGCTGTTGTTGTGAAGCTTTGATGTGGTTAAAGTTGCAGCTCCTTTTTGTTTTTTTGTTTTTTTTCTTTTGGCCAGAACTGAATGCTGGAGTTCAGGACGCTCTCTTTATTATCTGTTTGGAGAATGTGTCTCTGGGTTTTGTTGCTTCATGTTGAACAATAACGAGTGGGGTGATGAGCGGATGCGTGGCTCTTTAGATTATTCTTGCTAAAGACTTTTCCAGTTGGACAGGGAGCCTGCCAGTATCAACCACAAACAAATTCCTTCAAGTTTTCATGAGTATTAAAGTGGGCAAAAGGAATTTTGTGTCTGAGAGCGAAAGGGTGAGGGGGTCCTAAAACTTATTCTGACAGTATTTAACTGTGACGTGCTGTGTTGTACGCAGTCGTTCTGAGGTTGTGCCATTTCTGTCTCCACAGGAATAACAAAACTCACAAAAAGTTTGAAGGTCAAACATTTCTTTTTAGTCATGCTTTGTAAGGCTTTACCACAGTAAGTGCTGGTGGGATCATCCCTTGATGAATCGTGAATCTGTTTGGATTTGGCCTCTGTCTGACAGTTGCAGTCATTTTTGAAACAGGCGCTTTAACAGTTCTTGACGGCGGTTTTGGCTGATTTGGAGGAAGCTGTAAAATAAGTTTGATTTATTTTTACTTTAGTTATGTGCAATCAGAACCTCTTTAACCTGGCTTGGCTTCAACATCGTCTCCTTTTTTTTTTGAAGGAAAGCAGGCGTGCCGCACATTATTCTCCAAACGATTCCTGATTTTAATCCAAGAGCATCACCTCACAGTGTGGATTAACAGTCACTTTGAGGGAACATGCATTGCCCAGAATCCCACAGCAGTGCTAAGAATGACGATGCATTAAGAACATCCCCGTCAGCACCTGTTGAAAGCTTCAAACAGCCCTCACTGTGTTCCTTTGATAGGAAACACTGCACCAAAGAGTCTGACAGCTATACTCCGAAGGACCTACTAGAACATTTTTGGTATTTAGTCCAGAGGAAAATGGCTTCCAAGCTTTTGTTGGTTTAATGAGGCCAACTGCTGAACTTTRATGTCTCGACAAAGACTAAAAGGAAGCACTTGTTGCCAAACGAGTCTTCAAGTCTCAAGTTTTGATCTGAGCATGAGAATGGAAGTAGCTCTTCCTGCTGAATGCTTTCATCCAAACAGTAGCTATTAAACTAAAGTCTTGAGACTGAAACAGTGGCTGGAAAGTCCAGTCATCTTTAAAGTGGTGCTTTGTTTGGTAATAATCAATGTTTACGAGCTGGTAGAAATGAGTCAAGGAGATTGAGAAAGAAGCAAAAGTCTCAACCAGACTGAGTGAGGCTAATGGTGAGTCAAACAAGAGTCAGTTTTTTAAAAAAAAGGCTCATTCTCAAACATGACATACTGTGAAGTATTGGTACATTAGCTAATATTGTGCTGAGGACAGGTAGTCAGAGTTCATGCTGGTATACTCCTGAATGTATCCCTCTGCTGCAGGGCTGCGCGGTATATGCGGTAGACGGTAGAAACTTTATGAAGTTGGCCTACGGTAGAAATTTGTACTCTACCGTCATATCATCATTACGTCATCGCACCTGTGTCAACAGGGCTGCGAGTGCAGAGACAAATGAGCAGGTGTTCAAAATATAATGAAGAAATTCTAGTGTTTTAAAACATGTTTAGAGAGAAATCCTCAAAATTTCCTCCTCCCGCTGTAGAAAAGTTACGTCGTGTTGCGGGATCATTTCCTCTCCTCTCCTCTCGCAGCACGTCGCGCAGAGCGAAGCTTTAACAACTGTCGTTTTTCACACCCAATTGTCAGAGAAAAAAAATGGTTTTTATGTATTGTTACCCACAGAGATTATTTAAAAAAGACGTGGACGTTCGTTCAGTTGTAAATTCTTCTTGCTAATGTTAAGTCGGCTTGTGCTCTGATGATGAAAATGAACGCGCAGCAGAGCAGCAGCTGATAAATTCAGCAGGCRGAAGCTCGTTGTTTGGCAGGCAGATATTAAAGTAAAAATGTTGGGTTTAATTACAGTTTTCTGCAAAAAAAAAGCTCTAAAAATTACATTTTCTTAAATTGTTATGATAATTTTCTACCGCAATATATACCGTTACCATGAAGGGGTTCGATTTATACCATGATAAGAATTTGAGCTCACACTGCCCAGCCCTACTCTGCTGGGATTGGTAGGATTATTGACTAAGTAGACAGGCTGATCAGGTAGATTCAACAACCTCAGCACAAATATACAGTTTATCTATTCTCTGCCTAAAAAACAACTATAGCATAGCCGGAACAAAGACCTTTTGCCTTTTTCTTAATACTTTGTGGTCTATGAATGTTGTCATGGCTGATAAGGAACGTTTGACAGCTGTTAGAACATAACTTCAAAGTTGAGTGGACTATCCCTTAAATGGTCAAATCATTTTGAGTGCTGAAGCAAAATGTGGCTGAAATTCAGGCAACCTCATTCTCCCCTGTCCATAACTCTAAATTGTCCCTCAGTGTGGTGTGAGAGCGTGAATGGTTGTCTCTATTTGGCCCTCTGAATGACTTGTGACCTGTCCAGGGTGCACCCCGCCTCTCACACACTGACTGCTGGATATAGACACCAGCTAACCCTGACCCAAAAAAGGAAGAAGTGGTTAAAATATAATAAATGGATGGACTGATGGGTGCATGATGGTCCTGAATAATAGCCACTTAGCATGGACACTTAGATGCAAGCTAGCTCTAATAAATATGTATAGACACACACCAGATCTTCAAAAGGAGGAAAAAGAGAAATATTTTGTCACGTTCTGCGGTTAAACTTAAAACGTATGATGAATGGAGCAGATGATAAAGAGACATGGTAAACTTTTAATTAAGAAAAACCAAAACAGCTGCACAGTCACTTCATCCAAAACAGATGTTTAGAGCATWAAAGCGGGTGAGGCTGAAGCAGACTTATCTTGTCTTGGAGCAGAAAACAAAATAAAGCAAACAACAGCAACCACTGATGAATAATGATGAGGCTCTGCCACGGAACAAAGGTCATCAAGGACTGTATACACTGTAAATATATTGCATTTCTTGGTGAAAAAAAGAACGATCTGTGCAGCAAAATAACTGGAATAAATGTTTATATCAAGAAATAAAATGAACCAGAAAACATAATGACAGAAAATTCTTAAGTAAAGATAAAACAGAGGGGACAGTTTTCAACCACACACATTTTAAAAGCATAAATTAATAGACACAAGCATAAAAACAGGAGCTTTGGTGTTTTTTTTTTTTGTCTTCTTTTTTTGTTGTAACACCATGTGCAGCTGTAGCAGTTGGTGTGTTCTCTAATTTTCTTACTTTTTTTTCGGCTAATTTATAGTTTACAGCTTTGTAACTGTGTAACTGATTATTTCCTTCAGTTATTTCATAAAATGTTAATTAGAAGAGTTAAAATGACATCAATGTGGAAGTGGACTGTAATATATGGTCAGGGTAATATATATGGTCAGGGTAATAGCTTTATTTTAAGTCAGTAAATGGATGAGTGTGAAGCAGAAGCACCTTGTCATTCCAAACTGATTTACTTTTACTAAAATGAATTCCTAATACAGGTTTTATTTCCTCAGGCTTCCTGCTGTTTGTTTTGGTTAAATCTCAGAATCAAACTTATTTACAGAGATGAGTACACTTGCTGTGGAACAGATTTATGCACAGTGCGATATGATGTTGAAAGCATCAGTATTTTCTGAAAGTGTTTATTTCATTTCCTGTGCAGAAGCTTGCAGCACGGCTGCCGAAGTCCCGGGAGGTGAGAGAAGTTCTCCACGGCTGCCTGTGTCCCCCCGGTAAGGTCCTAAACTGTCACCCATTCACATGTCTCACTGTCACTCACTGACAGGGTCAACTTCACCCAGAAAACACTCAAAGCAATAAGTATATGACATGTAAGTGCACTTATATACATATATAGTTCACACAAAGTAAGGAACTTTGCTTCTTGGCAATAAGTCTTATAGTGGGAACCTGACTGGCAGCACCTGGAGGTACCAGAGGCTCAAAACAAGAGTCAATAGCAACAACAAAAGAAGTTTTTTGGCAATGATAGTTTGGCAAATTTTTCATGTGCACAACCCATGTAATCAGCTCTACTGCTTATCCCACAAATGCATGTTCCTTAATTTCCTTAAGCGAAATTAAAGGGCTTTCCAACTGTATATGATGATATATGATTTACTGCCAAGAAGCCAAGAAATAATCTACTAAACACAAATTTCCTAACTTTTGTGCAAAGTTTTTATTTTTTATTACATTTAGCATTCTATTGCTTTCATTATATGAATTATTTGGACAGTGCTGTTTATGTTAACTACATTTCTGTCTGTGCAGAAATTCTTTGGAATAGTAGATTTGGTTTTAGTAATACATCTTCTGTATAACAATGCCAGAGTGTAGTGATTGTTGTGAATATAGGAATGAAATTTGATGTTTTCCAGCGGGATGACTGTTGTTCTGACTCTCGCACCGAGGATCCTCACTCTGCTCTCTGACCTTTTACTCAGGATGACAGTGACCATGTAATATACTGTAGGTTATGATATAAGCTGAACAACTGCACAAACACACTAATAACACGAGGCTCGGCAGGGTTAGTGGTCATTCTCATCAGTTGTTTGATTTTATGATTGTCTTTGTTGGAATTAGTTGAACTGATCTAAAAACTCGATGGATTTATGTTGCTAAAATTACTCTGAATTGCTGTCACCGGCGGMGTATCCCCCCTTTTGGTGTTTAAAACCACCTGTTTCCTTGCTGCAGCCCCCAGATGGTAGTAATTAAGTTAGACAAAKGGTGTGTTTGTGTGTGTGTGTCCCTGTTCACTCTCATTACATTCACATTACATGGCATGAATGAAATAGATGCAATTAAATGTTTCAAATAGTTGATAATGAGACTTGGGTGTTTGATTGTATTAAAAAAGGTCACTAAGTTATTTGTTTTCAGTTTCTGTCTCTTTTGCTTCATAAAGCTTTTGAGTTTTTTTTTTTTATGAAAAGTTGTAGTGATTTACTCGTTCTGTGCATCTGGACACTTTACATTTCACCATGACTGCTACAAAATCGTTGCACCCCATATATATA
>NW_013952402.1:10343420-10361058 GCF_001266775.1 Austrofundulus limnaeus | reverse complement strand
TAGCAACTCCTTTGTGTTTGGAAGCGTGGGGTGGGGGTGGGGGGAGGACCAGGGAGGATGATTCAACCACTCAACCACTAGATGTCGCTGAAAACAACAAATCCTACACACTGTGTCTTTAATTACTATAAGTTCTTTTAGTTAAGACATGTTTGGTATCTACAGAAACATCTCAATCTTGACTAAAAGCTGATAAAACCATTTCAATGAACAGCCAAAACAGTTAAAACTAAAAGGAATTGAAGACAAAACTATGTAAGTGAAAATAAAATTGKTTTAAAAGTTTGGCGGGTCAGACATGGCCAGTAAATAGGAGCCCTGATGTTTTATTTTTGTTTTTATTGTTTTATTATCACTACTTTTATTACATAGGGTTCTGTATGTTGTATGCATGATGCTGCAAAATAAATATTTCAAAGGTAACAAATAGTTGTAATACTTGGTTTATTTACATAATGACTAACTGCTGGATGTTTGGCCCCTGTGCTGTTGGCCTGCAGTAACTGTGGCCCCCGGAGCAATTTCGTTGAATAGCCCTGCCCTACTGGTTCGTACGATCCATCACACCTGCACATGATCCAAATCMCTTCACTCTCCAGCAGGACATATCACACGTACTGTATGTAGCCTTTTATGAAGATGAGCGTTGCAGAGATAACAGGWAGACTAGTGCCTCCCATAATTTTTAGCAATAATTCGTAATTAATTTAGTCATTAATGCCATTAGAATTTTTTTTTTTTKGGGGGGGGGGCGGGAGTTGGGGTTGTGCACTATAGACCCTGCCAAAGCTTTTATCCTTAATAGCATTTTTTCTTTTTACATTACTTTTACTTATAAAGTAGTTTTAAAAGCAGTATTTTTTCACTTTTACTTGAGTAAAAGCTTGAACTGATGCTTCAACTTCTACAGAAGTATTGTTTTAAACACCAGCATCTTTACTTCTACTGTAGTAATGAATGTGAAGACTTTTGACACCTCAATGTTTTTCTCTTGGATAGAATGGAAGTCAGTGGGAGTTGGCATCTGAGTACTCTGGACTCTGGGAGGATTTGAGGGTAAATCCTAAAGACACTGGGTGAAAGAAAACATACTGCATGTGATCTTTTCTAAAACATATCAAAATACCAGTTCAGTCAAAGTTATACTTCCCTTGGCCCGTTTAAACTTTAAATTATATTTTACTCCTGTAAAGTATGCCTGACCTCTAGAGCTCCAAAGAGGACTGAGCGTTCTCACTCGTTTTGCCGAAATTTCTTTGTGGAAGTATTTCACACTTCTTTGCCAATGTTGTCTACACTGCTACCAATAGTCCTAGCATTGTAAACGAGTCACAAATTTTGATGTGGTTTTTTTTGCAAGAATTTCTCAAATTTGCAGAAGTTGCGAATCAAAATTGTCACATAAACAAAGAAAAACAGCTTCTTGTAACGTCTAATCAATTCGAAGCCATGCAAACAACAAAAGGCAGTAACTGAGTTAAGAATTGTGAAAAACGGCAGCATTTACTATACATCCATCAGACTACTGTCCTACTCTTACATTTTAACAGCTTCACTTCACRGAAATTGAAATTGCAACAAAGCGCAACTAAAGCTAAGACTCATGGGAGCTTTAACCGTTCCAACACAAATGATTTGAACTGCTGGAATAAACCTGGATTCTACAGAGTGTGTTGTATTTAAAGCCCCATGAGAAGTGGGAGGTGATCGCCATCACACATTAGTGCTAATTGGTCTTGTCAATAGGATGTTAGTGTATTTGCAAAGGTGCCAAGTGTCTGTACGATGCCTCATGAATGCCTGTCAGGTGATGGTTCGCTCGTTGCTTCAGAGGAGATTCTCCAGCTGGTGCAGGTGTGGAGTCCTTTCAACGTTTCAACTACCAGATGGTCTGCCAATTTGACAGCTCGTTGCGACTTTTTCTGTCCAACTTCTAATAGACTAGGAGCTTGAAGCCCCCTTTCCGATGGATCTCTTGTTCTTTTGTTGCACCACATTGTTCAGCTAGTTAGGTACAAGGGCAAAATGAAACATTGAGCTGGAAGCAAAAGCGGTCTCAGAGCTAAATCAATGTGTTGGTCAGCTGAAATGTTGGAACAGTATGCTCTGGACAACAATAATCTTGGCACTGATGTGATTCTGTGATGCCCATGTGCTGTTTAAAACAAACTGTTTGGCCAGTACAGGTGACCTACAGCAGCTTCGTTTTAGCATCACGATACATTTTGATCTTGGTTAAAACAGCCTTTATTTTTTTTTTCAAGTTTATGTTTGTTTAGGATTTTTTTTCTGTTGTTATTCAGGAAAAATACTACAAAGCTTTTCTATATTTTTATGTATGTCTGACATCACAATTATGTTGCAGTCAACTTATATTATAATAAACAGTAAATAGTCACAATTATGTTTAGTAATGATATTAATTACAATACATCATCTTCAATTCAAAATTGTTGTTGAATTGCTTTTCAATAACTTTACATAGGTGTTTATGTACTGCTAGAAATTTGTACTTAAAAATACCACCCTGAGAAAACAACAAGTCATATCAGATTTAATCCAATGATTATCCTGTTATCAACATTTTAAACAATAAAGACCCTTCAATTAGCTGAATTGCTGTAAAATGTGGTCATTTTTTCTTTAAACTTTGGCTCCTAATGAAACTGAACTGTGTTGTCAGCTCAACAGGTTTTGTCTGGCTCACAGGTAACACTGAATTGTAGAATCTATACAAACCCAGATGGTTACAGAGTGCCCTCCCTGTGCCCACCTGGTCCCTGTCACTCAGTGCTGACTGCATATTCTTTGGCTAAGTCCACATGGCTGCCATGCTTTTGATTTTTTACACGCCTGAGTTACTGGGTGTACAGAACTCCTGACGCCTGCATAGAAACACTGCAGATAGAGAGCTCAACATAGTTATGGTTAGACAAGTATTTCAACAAAAGAAGCGTGTGTAAGTTAGTGATAGGTCTTTGATTTTGTTTTAATGATAAAACCTTTTAAAAGGATATRAAACACTAATACTGCAAAGTGTTTAAACAAAAGTGTAACAAAGCAGKTTTTGTTCTGTCAAAATGTTATGATAAATCTTGTGGGTATAAAATTGCAGCTAATGTCTAAAGCTATATGTGCCCTGGGTGACTGTGTTTCCTCTGTCCTGAAGGACACACTGTATTATTCTGAGCCTGACACGTTTGTGAGTAGCCKGTGAAAAATGGACTTTGTAAGTTGCTAAAAGTGGAGCCTTACAATGCGAGACAYTTAAGGCCTCAAAGGTGCCACCGAGTCTGTTGTCTGTCATGGCCATGAAACAGAGCAGYACACCTAAAAATATGTGTAGCATACTTGTTGGTTTAAGTGGATGGAGAYGAATCACAGGACAAGTTGCACGTTTGGGAGAACTCCACATTAACAGTCTGAGTATGTTGTGTATTTGGAATCATCAGATGGACCTGTTAGCAGTCAGACCCCATGAGGTTCTGATGGTCAGTGAGAACAGAACAGAGCATTAAAGCTACTTCTAGTAGACAGCTGGAATGATTGTTCCCTTTCTGAGACCTGCCTTAAGTTAAGATTTAAACTTAGATGACTAGAGGTCCCCTGTTTTCAGGAASAGTCCCTGTTTTGGACAACTTTCCCATAAATGTCAGGTTGTATGGATTGTCTGTAAATTACCAACCAATTACAATCCATTTACATGGATTTTACCCCATTTTGCATGTACAGTATATGAACATATAGACAATATCTCACAGATTTATAAAAACTCAGCTTCAAATATTTTTTGCGTCTCAGAGCCGGCCTGTATTAGGACATGCTAAGTTTGCCCCCTCCTCCTCTTCATCCCTCCACTGGACTGCCATCTCCTCCAGAGACAAAGCCCCCTCTAAATATTATCCATCCCCCATCCCCCATCCCCCAAACAAACACACAGACACACACCTTTGTATCTTGTGAGTGTTYTATGGATTTTTTAGGAAATTTACAGATTTCYGAAGGTCACTGTACAGGTAAACATTCGACGTGGTTGACATRTTAGGTGTCCCCAGAAATGTCCTTGATTTTAGCATTTTATGAATGAGAAGAAAARAAAACGTCGCATGTGGACTGTTTTTACAGTAGACAAAAAAGAAAGCGTGAGTGAACATGCTGGCTGGTCGAGCTGCTGTTAACGTTGCAGACAGAGTAGAGGAATAACCGAATGCGCCGCCTAAGAAAAATATAGAAGAGCCAATCGCAAGCTTGCTTTGTCATCACTGAAACATCCTCAGATTTCATTTCAGAAATCTGGTTACTTTCTGTTAAACATGAGGCCAAACCACCACATCACTGTATAGCTCATAAGAAGCTAACAAAACAAAAATGAACTAGCATCATCTACGTAATACCATATTGTGTATGCGACAAAGTAAGTTCAGCAGAGCATGGCTTTATTCTTTTGGATTGACAACTGAAACTAAGAAATTACTGGTATTATTAAATGTTGATGTTGCTCTGAGAAATCAAACTGTCTGCTTTGTCTTTGGTTGAGTTTATGTGAAAATAATGTGTATAAGTGAGCAAAAAAAAAAAAATTTGAGAATAAACAATGAGGCGTCATAAAAAAATCACTTTTAAACAAAAAAAAAAACAAAGATTGTTCACGTTGGTCATTATTTAAGTCGTTTTCATGTTACTTCTAAAGCTGAGCACAGTAAATGCTTAACTGCAGAGAAAATGTTAGCGTGACAACTTCTTTCCACATGTTGCATCGTAATTAATAGACAAGACATATATTTCCTTCTAACTTTCTTTGAAGACCAACCAACAACAGCAGTTCTACAACATCTTTGCTAAGAACACTTTAGTATTTATCTGTAATGTAAATCTCTGCAAACAATTTGTTTAGAAGTAAGCGTTTATGTAACTGTATATATGAGAGAAGGAAACAGTTTGATACTTCCTTTGGCCCACCAGAAGAGTTTATTGAAGCAAAGGTGAAAAGTACTGGGTCAGGTTTACAGAGTCTGTTACCATAACTGTGCTGTTCTTCTCTATGGGCCAGATGCTTTAAATAAGTTAAGATGTGCTCGATAGCCATCAGAGGAAGTGTGCGTGTTGTCACATAAACAGAGCTGGGTGACTCTCAGAGTTTCCAGTCCTGAATGAGATCAGTTCATTGTTTTGTTTCAGTACAAAAGAGACACAGTGCATACAACACAACGTGATTTATACCTGCGCAAGTACAAAAGCAAGCGTTTATCAGCCTCATCCAAACATAAACAAGGTTTGCATTTTTAGAGCAGCAAAGCGAGGGCAAAATAACAGACAACAAGCTTTTGTTTGTGAGCAAATCTCACAAAAACATCTCCCGGTTACATTTATTTCACCAGGAAGGAGTAAAACTGTGCTGGTTACAGTGAAGAAGACAGGAGTATGAATAGAATGATTCAGCAAACTGAAAACATAAAAAATGTCTTTCATTTTAACATCAATCAATCAATCAATCAGTCAATCAATCAATCAATCAATATAAAGCCCTTTCCAAGGTGCACAAAGTGCTTCGCAATGTAAAATTTAAAAACAAACAATAAAATAAAAGCAAACAATTAAATAAAAATATAATAAATAAAAAAATGTGAGAAAGCCATTATAGTAAAATTGGGTTGATGTGAGGTTTAGGAGCATTAGTTAACAGACGGGCTGCAGCATTCTGTGTTTTACCACCTAACCTGTTGCTTCTTTATCTGTCTTAGTTTCTGTTTCCATCACACTTTAAAAATTGTTTGAACTTTTTTTCCTTCAGTTCTCTGCGAATTTGCTCATTTTCTTGCTCAGATTCTTGTCTTCCTCCACAGCTCAAGGATTCACCAAAACACTTCTCCAAAAAATGTTTCCACTATTGTCCCARGAGTTTTACTTTTAGTTTTGACACAAAGCCGTGTTGTTGAATTCTTTATGTAACAAAGTAACATGTGGTCCAAGAATAAAAAGTACTCCGTGGAATGGTCGTCTGAGTTTTATTGCATATGCAAGACACATTCTATGTACCACTGCCCTGTCTGACACGATGTGTGTCTTGCATATGCAATAAAACACAGACGACCATTCCATGGAGTCCTTTTTATTCTTGGACATGTGACCATTTAGTCCAATGACAAAGTTTAGTCCCTCAATAACGTGTTGATTTAATTTGTTTCCTACATTGCAGGACCTCCATTGTGACTATTGCACACACATACGTTGCAATGACTATGCTCAAACTTTATTTTGTTCAGCTCTACTAGAACTCTAGCAGTTTGCAGCATTAGATGATCTTATCTAAAACTCTGGTATGAAAGGTGGTAGGCTATAGGAATTCCTTCAAAGAATGCTTGAATGGCTTTAATTTTTGTTTTGTTTTGGAAAAGATGAATATTTTCTGCCATTAATACATGACACTGAATAATGGTACCCCAGGCAGATTTTTTTGCTAGTTTTAAAGAATAACCAGGAGTCTTTTCAATCAAACAACACGTTCATTTGGACAGCAAAACTATTTGCATACCGTAAACTGTGTTGTGCAGTAAAATTTGCAATTTTCTCATTGCTGCAAAATATAACCCCTTGACTGAGAGTCACAGATGCCAAACCAGCTGCCAGAGTGATAGCTCGAGCTTAGGGCAACTAGATCAGTGTGCACTCTGAGTATGCTCAGCAGTCTGACTGCTGACAGCCCACTGCTGCCCACAGCCTGGGATCAAAGAGGGCTACAAGTTAAACTGTCTGAGCGTGTGTACTGGATGGGTGAGATAGAGTAACAGCTCTGACAACGATACGTGTTGAACTCAGTGTTCTTGCAATGCGGGTTTGCTCATAAGTGTAGAGGGTGTAAAGATTAAACTCTGCTCACCAATAAACACTACCTCACATCCAAGCCAGTTACACCTTGTAAAAGATCAATAATACTGTCAAAAAGTATGTTTTCTTGAGAAATCGAGATGATTGAACCGGTCTTCTCAACTATTCCGTACCTGCTATACATGCAGTAAAATATCTTCTCGCGTTACCAGAATTGTAGACCATGTCCAGAACTCTACACCTACTATCAGTCATGTCAAACACTGCCTGCAATCACACTGTTTTTAATCATAAATATATGCACTTATTTTAATAACTAATAAAACTGGAAATCATCCATCTTCTGCATGTTTAAAAAAATCTGCATGTGCTGTAGACTTTTATTGATTTTCCCATGTGCTAAAACATTTTATTTAGTTAGGTGTCACTGTTGATTTTATTGGTGTGGTTGATAGTTATTTAATTTGTCAACAAGGACAAAATGTAAAATCTTTTGTCAGCTTTTTAAAATCAGTAGTAGTTGTTTACTATAGAATTGTAATAACATGTTAGTAAAAACAACAATGACACCAGTTATTTACATTCACACAGATATGTAGACAGAACTACTAGAGACTTGGATTTGTTTTACTCGATTGATTTCACTCCACCAGGTGGTTAGCTGACATTTTTTTGGACTGATTACAGTTTTTTGTTTGCTGTATTTGCATCTATACAAAAACAAATTATCCACAATGTCATATTCAAACAAGAGTCATCTAATCTGTGCAGCTGACAGAGGGTGGGAGGGTCTCAGGATTGTGAAGCCAGTTATTTAAGGAGCCCTCCACAAGTTCACCTTGACATCTGCGCTGACAGGAAGAGAGCATGGCAGATCCCCTTTCTTTGCCCATGATACATTTACAGGACAGCTGCCAATGTGTGGCCAAACTTGGAGGAATGTGACAGCCAAAGGGAGAGAGAGGAAATGCAGGTTACTGAAGGTTGTACAGACAAAAGGCAAAGGTGTATAGAAAGTGCAACATGCGTCTAAGTCAGCATTTTACCTGAAAATAAATCCTTTACTCAGGTAATTTCAGTGTCTATCCATCTTTTTTCTTTAGCCAATTATCTGTGCAGGATCACAGAAGAACTGGAGCTTATCTCTGGGGTCACAGCCCCAAACACTTTGTTAACCACTGACACCACAGCCGCTTTGAATTTTCACAACTAGATATAGGACTAATGAGCAGCGTCAGAACCACTATACAGAATTAACCATCAAAGATCATAGAGTACATCAAGAATAAGTAAACAGAAGGCATTAGAAACCTAATGTAGAAGAAGAGTCACAAGGAACCAGCACTAAATGATAAACCCCTGTACAGGAAGTACCACCTCTAGTCTAAGGAAGTTACCAGTGGCTGGAGAGGACTGGAATGAAGAACAGCACAAGGGCACTAATCATGGCAGTCCAAGACCAATAAAAGCAAAGAGTCCATACAGGGCTGAGATACTGTGGGACTTCCAGATCCAGACTGATAAACAGGTGATGGTGAACCAATGACCAGAGGTGGGTAGAGTACCCAAAGATGTACTCAATAAGAGTAGCACTATTTCCACATATTTTTACTCAAGTAAAATTAAAAACTAGCCGTTTAAGAAATTACTCAATTAAGAGTAAAAAAAAGTATTTTGTAAAAAGGCTACTTGAGTACTGAATAACTGATCATAATATCTGATTTAATATTTTAAAATGATGTCATCAGATTGACAAAAATAGAAAGTTAAAGACTCAAATGAAGAAAATGAATGCRAATAAATGACAGAATTACAATATACTTTCCAGCAGAAGAAACACTTTTCCAAGACAAACGGTTTTCAACACAAAAGTCATGAAACTCAGACTTACAAAGGTGTGTATAGTATATACTGTATATTTATTTCAGAACAGGGTAAAGAACTTCCAGTGACTGCTGTTTACCATATCATCACTTGACCTCTAAATTTCTCAGCAGACAGAAAACAGCGTTAGAACAACAGCGCTTGTGTACAAACAAGACGTCTTACTTCAACATGTATGTGTCATCACCACCATCAAACTTTATTACAGWCTCYAGGYAGAAGAAGAMACAAAAAAACTCAAAAATATTAAGAAACTAAAGAGGACATAAAGAAGAAGTGAATGTTTTTTTTGCAGTGCACCTCTTCCTAGGTAAAATTATTTCATATTGAAAGTGGAGTAAAGTGTAATGTTTTTCCAAATAATATTTTTTTTAACTTTATGGATGTTTACAACCTGCTGTTCCAGACTGGAATAAGTAGCTCTACATGGATCAGATTTAGAGAAGTAGAAAAACCTAATGTGTCATTTGGGTCATTTGACATGTGGAAAAGTGGAAACAGGCACTAAATTGTTGGAACTAGCTCAAAATGGAAAAGTTATTTAAAATAAACATGTAGCCGAAGAACCAGAATCAGTGGACTCAACTGTTTAAATGCGAACCAACGTTTGTTTTGTATTGGATGAACTCTACCAAACACACATTCAGAGTCAGATATTTTTCTTGTGGACAGCAAAGTTTTTCTCCAGATGGTCCTGAAATTCACGGCAAAACAACTTAAGGCAGACAGTTTTCAGTAGTGACATTACTGAGAGTTCAGCAGATGTTACTGCGTGGCTATTCACAAGATCATATCAAGTATATTTATTTTTTTAATGGCAATTAACACAAATTCCCAAGTGTGGCTGTTGAAATTTAACATCTTGGCTAGACAAGCAGAAGCACTCAAACCAAAATGTGCTCGCTGAATTCACACCTCACTCACACCTTGCCGCATGTTCACACRTTACAAACTTTTTGCAATGTTAATTAATCCCTGTGTGAATATCACACGTGTGGCTTCACACTGTTATTACTGTTAACACAACCTGTTGAAACTCTACTGTACTTTAATGGTGACTAAGCAGGTTCTGCGTTACTTTCAGCATGTTTCAATGCTTTGTATGTATTGAGTTTCATCTTCAAATGGAATGGATGCAGCTAAAATGTGCATAGGTGTTCTGTAAGTATGAAGAGGGAGTTGGGGGGTTGTTGGTGCACACCTGAACCAAAGGTGTAAAGCCAAATAGTGAATCTTTCTAAAAGAGAGTCAGCAGTATAGCTGTTGTTACACAGCTGTGGAAGATCTTATTGTGCCAAACAGATTGTACTTGAGTAAATTAATCACTCGTACTAGAGAGGGCATCGTGATTTCTTTTGTCTACATTTGTAGCAGTCACATGGGGCTCATCTTATTGAGGTTGGTGCTTTTACAACATTACATACAGGCATAGACATTAGAATGTTTTGGTTCATTTTGGTGTTTTAGTGTTGATGAAGATCATTCTAAAAATGATGCTGTGTATACAAGGATGGTTTTGGACTTACTGCATTTTCTCTGAGAATGAGGTACGTCTAAGCCCACATTGCTGTGGCGCAATCCCAGCAGAAGTGGGTTATTTGTGAACAACCAGAGGTATTGTGGAGCCGTGTAGCCAAAACCGAAAGCAAGAGCAAAAGAGCAGCTTTTGGTATTGTCAGGAAATCAGTTTTTTAGAGATTTTCCCATGGTCGTTGCACATCTTGACAGGACTTAATAACGTTTAGAAATGGGAGTACATGTTTAAAACTTGAGGAGACTAAACTAAGTGGAAACTTCACCAACTGGCATCAGATGTGCTTGTCAAAAGATATGAAAGTATGTGGTTTAAGTTGCACATCGTATGTATCAATTTAATAGCTGGTGTCTGTAAGGTGAGATGCACAGAGCCTACAGGATAATAAGAGACAAAACCCACTGAAACCACACTCTGTTTAAAGCCATGTGGCCAGCAGCAGAAAAGAACGATCTAGTGGCGAGCCTCTAGTTTTTTTCCACAAGTTATAACAATATCAATAATTTGTTTTCTGAACAGACAAATATACATTTGTTTATAACTCCCTACAGTCATACCCCAGTTTTAATTATCTTCTCTTAATGCCTAACCTAAAGCTTTTTTTCCGCGCTCAACCAAATTCTGCCACTAACCATGCAACCAGTCCTCGACCTTTTCAAAACACTTCATGCGTACCTCAATTTGGGCTCCACAGTAAAAGAAGTCCCAACAAATTATAGTCCGTTGAAAGTCAACACTGTGAGATTATAAAAACAAAGAACCCACGCAGACTACCAGATTGGCGCACACTGTAGGCATGGGTTCAGACATCCTGTGGGTATCACAGAGATTTAGCAAATCATCAGGGATGATGCTCTTATGTTAACAGACCTCGGCCTCCTGCCAAAATCAGCACACTTCACGGGCGTTTTTGGGAATGGAATTGAAAATCAGACTTCCCCCCCCTTCCTTCAGCGTGCTGCAGGAGGGCAGATGGAATAGTAGTTAAGATTGCAGAAGCTCATTTATAAAAGGTCATGTATCACCCCAAGAGTTTGGTTGTAATTACGCCTACTTTAATAGGCTGAAAACACTCACACACGCCACCCCCAACACACATATCTCTTCACATATGGCATTGAGCAACTGTCCATAATCTTGCCATCTTTAAACAATCTGTGTACGTGATACGAAGCCTAAAGAAATTGCAGAGTTTGATTTCTGTGAAMGTATTTAAAATGCTTCCATTGACACAAAGTGATCATTAATTTAATTGGCATTCTTTTTAATGTGTATGCATTGATTTTGTAAATATCAACACCTTCCTAAAATATTTGGCTAAATCCTATTATTCAAGTTTGTCAGAAAATAAAAAAAAGAAGTCATATAATACTTTTTCTTGAGCTTTTTGTTTCCTGATAATCTTGGGGGCAAATCTTCACTCTTAGTTTATGTTTATTTATTTATTTTTAGTAATATTCTTGCTCACTGACCCTCACACTTATCTAGGAACTTAAACAGGAAGGAAAAGTTAATTAAATCTAATTATCCTCCACACCTCTTTCCCTACCGCCCACCACCTCCTAACTGTTTCTGAACGGTATAGTACCAGAATATGTCTATAGGCTCATGCAGCCCTCCTCGAGGACCCGTAAAATCTTAGTGGTTTTTTTGAGTGGCCTTTTGATGGGGCAGTGTGGGAGGTGAGGATAAAATGTGTTAGTTCTGAAGTTAGCCTGTATTTAAAAGGGAATCCCTTATTGTCTACCTACAAAGGATACCTTGTCATTTTGATCCCTTCTGCACCAAGTCTGCATTTAAAACCACACACAACAATCTGAAGCTCTGCCAGATATAGTAATGATCACACTTTAACATTTTTCTTTAAGTTACTGTGAAATTTTTATTCTGAAAACTGTTGTCATTTTTGTAAGTGAACTAAAATTTTTGCTCAGAATGGATCTGTTTCAGTAAGAGTTTCTTACAGCTCTTTCAGAAGTCATCAAACACTGACTGTAGTGATGGATYGTAGTATTCTTTGTCTTAGTATAGTATTTTTCTTAATGATTCTTATCTCGTGTGTAAACATAAAAGTTTTTTTTTGGAAGAGCACGAGGAAGGAAAAGCRCTTGGACACCTCGCGTGAGTTAATGATGCTCTGAAAACAAAGAGTGAGGATTAATGGACTCAGTGATCTTCCTTTAAAAGGTCCAGGAAAAACCAATCAGGTCTCTGTTTGCTTTTTTTTTTTACCATATCTCCTAGAAACCAAAATTTCCTCTTTTAATGGAATCTTTGGAGTGTGAATTTGAACATGGACCCAGAGTGCCTAAAATTCCTCTCCATAGTCGAAGAATGTGCAGCACTTTCACACTCGAGCTACCTTTTTGCTTCTTGTTGTCTTGTAAAGACGTTAGAGCGTCAGGTCTCTGAGGTGAGCGCAAGAATGCGGTAGAGGCTGGATGACTTTACCAGAGCATCTCAGGAGCAGACTAACTTTGCATAATTGGAGCATTTTATCGTGAAGAAGTGAGAAATGAAAGGACTCTAGTGCTCAGGTTGCATTATAATATGGCACTTTCATAACTCCACTTACTTAATCCAAAGGTGACTGGAGGTTGAGAGTTCAGCCAGGCTCTATAAACCATTAAACGTTTTGTCAATCCATCATCCAAAGCCGTTAAAAAGCCACTTTTGGTGTGTCCCACTTTATCCATCTTTCACTTTTCACAGTTACAAGCACTGAACAACGCTTACGGAAATCTGAAAGGGTTGGCTTTTCTGCTAGAGAAGTCTGGGAACTCATTTTGCAGAAGACTGAGGTAACAAAGAGGCTAAGCTATTCTACAGAAAATAAAAGGAATTTTTCACAAACGCTCTTTTGCAACTGGATTTACCAGAATGCTCCTCATCAAAGCTTAGATCTGTAATGTCTTAGTCATACCCTAAAACTGTGTACAGACTCATTTTATAACTTTATGACTGTTTAAAGTTTAGGTTTTTATTACACAACAGTATTTTTATACTCTGTAGCTGCGTCACATGATATTGAAAACAATAAGGCAGAACTAATTAAAAGGTGCAATAAATTTTTAAAGCAATGATTCCCAACTAGGGGTACATTTACCCCTTAGGGTACGTGAACATATGACAGGGGATATGTGGGAAAATTACCCAGGTGTGTAAATAAATAAATAAAAATAGGACTGAGATACTGTATGTAGGGCCCTATGGTTTCCGCAATGCAGAAAATGCAGACAAAATCACGGAACTGACACAAAATGGAATCCAGTATAAAGCGCAGAATCTCACAGAATTTGCTCATTTGGGCGAGTTTCTGATGTATTTTTGGACGCTGCTGCTTCCTTCACCTGCCATTACCTGGTTTAATTACTTATTCACTTTAAAGGCAACATTTTTATCTTTGTTTAATTTCAGTTGAAAAAAATAAAATGCATGAGAATTAAACATTCTAGGGAGTTAAATAAATAATTTTCATTTAACAATCAGTTGTTGTACATTATAGTTTTGGAGAATCATCATTACGTTTGACTGAGGGGGTACTAGTGGTATGACAAAATGGCTCACGGGGTACACGTCTAAAAAGGTTGGGAACCACTGCTTTAAAGTATAAAGAAATAGGTTTTAAAAAGTTGTAATATAGAGTAGCATCAAATTCTTACCTACCAGTATTTGCAGCCCTTTTATATTATTTTGAGTGTTGGTGACTCATCAGTTTGGGATTAGAAGTCCTCAAATATACTGTGATGCATCATAGGACTTTTTGCTTAAAAATTATATAAGCTGTGGTTTTTGTATTATATATATATATTTTTCAAAATAAAAACTAAATGCTTTTACAGCTTTTTTAAATATTGGAATGGTTTATTTTAAATAAAATAGGAGTAACAAAGAGTAAAACCAAGTTTTGCAGAACTGGTATAAATATTTGTAGTTTTAATCTCTAATGTAATTATCTTGCTGTGATTTCAGTAAAAATACATTAAAAAAATCCCAAATCACCCTGTTTTTCTAATGAGACCAACAATAATTTCTCAAGATTAAAAGCTCTGCCTCTTCTTGTTTGAGAAAATGACCCCATGTTCACTTTCTGAAATGATCACTAAATAAAAAGGGACAAAACCCTGAGCGATACTCTGGAATTTCACTTCAGTTGCTATTTTGTTGTTTCCTGTTTGTCAAAGTGACATTTTCCGAGCAAAGGGTGTTCCTAGCCTGTACTAATTGGAGGTGAAGTGATCTCGTGTCTCGTGGGATCTGTGCTTAGCAAGCCTCTTGTCCACGCAGGTCAGAGGTCACAGCCCCGCCTCTGGGGGCTGTCTAAGAGTGTTTTATGTGTGAAGGTGGATGATGACACCGTGCGTGCGCGCACAATGACTAACCCAGCTGTGAAATGAGAGGGTGCTTTGTGTTGGTGGAAGGGGAGAAGAGGAAGAGGAGGACAGAGGTAAAAAAAAAGGGAAGAAGATGGGATGCCCCTCTTTAAAGTGGTGTGACRGGGTGGGGTGGGGTGTGTGTGTGGAAGGGATGGACAGTTGGTTTGCTCATCTAACTCCTAACGAAGCGTTTCATGTTCCCAACACAAACAAAGTTTTATTTACGGTGCAGGTGAGTCGACAGGCAAATGTTTTAGCTGTTTGGCAGAGTGTTTGTTCAGGGGAAGTTGAAAGGACATCATGCTGTTTTCCACCAACAGGGTCCTTCACAACCACACCAGGAGAATAATTATGACCCCCGCACGCGAAGCGTAAGCGGGAGTCATACTGTTTTTGTATTTTTTTTTTCTGTTATTTTTGGTTAACCGTAGCACAAAAATGGCTGCACTAATCAACATAAAATTTGGCAGGACTGTAGAAGTCCAACCTACATTGCGCCAGCCATCAATTTTACGATAGACCCCATATTTGAGGAGGGGGCTCCTTTCAAAGAGGGGGTGTCTGGACATGCAAAAATGCTTAGAACTCAGAAACTGTTCAACATAGGAGTTTCAGATTTATTTTGTTGTTTAGCGCTGATGAAGCTCTATCCATCAGGCCCACCAATCAGTGCCCCCACCCCCCCGGACCCCCAATTTATCTGAAAAAGGGGTATCTGGACATAAAAAATGGTTATAGCTCAAAAACTATAGGAGCTTCAGATTTCTTTTGTCGTTTAGCTCTGATGAGGGGCTATCCATCAGGTCAACCAACGCCCCCATCCCCCAACCCCACCCAAAAAAAGACCCCCCCACCCAAACCACTACAATTTTTGGGATGCACATAGTAGTATGACATTTATTAGGAATAAAGACTTCTGAGTTCTGGTGCATTTGTGCATGCGGGGGTCATTATGTTACCGCTATGCAGTGTCTAGTTGTTTCTCATTTGCCTTTTGTGTGTCAGTTTAGAATTGTATCAGGGCAGAATGTTAGGATGATGCATCTTCCGCTATCGAAATGTGTTYACAAAAATGTAAAAATAAAATGTTTATAAGCAACTTGTTTATGATGGTTTTGAGCTGAGTGGGAAAAAAAGAGCTCAGCCATTGAATGTCAATGTCAATTTATTTATACAGCACATAAAAACAACAAAAGTTGACCAAAGTGCTTSACAATTCAGCCAAATGAATAAAACAACAGAGCAGCACATAAATGTAAACAATRCAATCAATTTAAACTAKACATGGGTTTTTACRATGTAAAAACAAGTGTGCATTGCCATGTAGCATGTCATTGCAGCATGGATTTGCCTGCAGTATTGGACTTGCCGAATGAATTTTGACCAAGTTCAAATGTGTTTTGTATACCAGCTTGTGCCTGTCACRTCAGCAGGTGTTTGTAATTAAAGTAATTGTGCGACAATATGAAATTTGAAAAGATTTTTTGTTAAAGTTGCTTTARTTGGGTTTTGAAYCCTGATCYCCCAAATGTAAGTCCATAACATAGACCATTAGACCAATGGAGCTGTGGMAGAGGGTGGTGGCAGGGGTTSATTTGTATGTGTGCAGAAAGACACCACATTGCCAAAACAATTATTGATGCAAAAATGCATAATATTACAACGATCAAGCAGTATTAAGACAATATTATAGTAAAACATCAAAATACAATCATATTAGTACAGTAAACACTGAACTACTGAGTTGAAATATTAAACTATGGTGCAGTACCAACTTGAGTACATCATGGGGCAGTATTGGACCAATACAAGGCTCCATTGACCGCCATTATAATTCATTAAACATTAATATTTCATAAACTATAAGTTGTGAAGGCACCAAAAGGCATAGCCATCATTTGGCACAGGAGCTTTACAGATATAAATTACAATGGCAGCTCTAGGACAAAGTATGCAGGAGGAGAAGCATGGCAAAGTTGAGATGACTTGGATGTGAAACGAATCACAATAGTGTGCATTGCATTGGCAATGCACACTGAATAGAGAAAAAAAACATTATAAACATTATCGTTAAAATAATCTCAAACTCAACCAGAATGAAAGGCCAGGGAGTAAAAATGAGTTTTWAGCTTAGATTTAAAAGTCTCAACAGTCTCTGCACACTGAATGCTAAGAGGTGTAAGGTTTAAACTTACACTCTTATAACAAGGTTATAARGAATATATTTTAGCAAGGATCTCTTTGTTTTTGGTAAAATATTCTTCCAGTGCAAAGGGAATGGACACACAATAAGTTACGGGAGTCGGTGAATTTTAATTTGATCCATAAATAAATGCGATCGTTTATTTTACAAATCAGACAAAATCACTAAAGTACACTTAAATGTGGGCAATCAATTTCCTATAAAAATATTAGGACTAACAATAACAAGCGCTTCGAGCATGTTGTTTGTCAACCACAGGCACTTAAATAGAACACAAACGTCACGTTAGATGTTTAAAACCAGACATTTGAGGCAAATAACTTAGTGTTGGCAAGGAAGATTTTAAGAAAAGGAGGAAAGTAAGGTGTTAGCTTTTCCTAACTTTAACTTAAATAAATGTGGGTTTAACCAGAGAGGCACAGCGTTCTCCTGAGGGAGAAAATAGATCTGTCCTCTTTCCTCCTGTAACTTTGATAAACGTTCTCTGATTACCAAAATGCGTAATAACTTTCAGTTAAGAGAACAATAAATCAAATTATAAGAAGATCCTTCTGTCTATTATCTGAGTAAGAAAAAGAGAATGTCTCTTTGAGAAGTTAAGGTGACCTGAGGTGGCCTAAATTCAGTTCTAAGTGGAACAGATTTTTTATCCCTTTAAAGGCCCATCAGAGCAGTGTTTCCCAAAGTTGGGGTCGGGACCCAAACTGGGGTCCCGAAATATCAAGGTGGGGTCCTGAAAAGATTTTCTGAATTAATTACATTTTTGCCTTAGTTGTTACAAAGGAGTGAGGTTAGTATATTTAAAATGGATAAATG
>NW_013952402.1:10338875-10342963 GCF_001266775.1 Austrofundulus limnaeus | reverse complement strand
TGTGTGTGTGTGTGTGTGTGTGTGTGTTTCTATTGTTTACTTTGTGACATCACCAGCTGAGTGGGGAAGCAATGACTGAAACTAATCCAAAAGGCTGAGCACGAGAACTCTACTGATGTCCCCTCCCCCTCTAATCCATGACAGGCAAGAGAAATAGCAGCTGAGCTTAAKCAAATCTTTAAATCCAAATTTACCACACTGTTATTTTTTCAGGTAGTTATTGTTTCTTTCAAAACATACACTAGATCCCACCATTTCCTTAGTTATTTTAAAAAAACTTAAATTTTTTGGTTTTAGAGGGGTAGTAGCAGTCAGGTTCTATTGATCATTTGCACTTAATTAACTGATCATCAGCAACTGTGACCACCTGTATACATACAGGAGTTGTGGTTCTGTGTTAACACAATGCCAGCGTGAAAAGACATAGCATTGATCTTCGAGAAGCAATTATGGCACCCATTAATCTGGTAAGGGTTAAAAGTCATTTCTAAATAATTTGGAGTTCTTCGTTCTACAGAGAGAATGCTTAATCACAAATGGGAAACTTTTAAAACAGTTACCAGTCTTCCCTGGAGTGAGCATCAAAAATTCATCAAGTTCAGACCATGTAATTGCCTGGAGAAAAGACAAAATCCCAAGAGCTCCATTTCAGACTATACAGGCCTTAGCTAGGAAGCTAAAAGTTAAGGTTTATGACAGGACAAACAGAAAAAGACAGTAAAAACAGAATGTCTTGTTTGGAAGGTTGCCAGGAGAAAGACTTTTCTAGGAAAAGATAGCAGCATGACTCTGGTTTGTAAAGTTGGATTTAAATAAACCACAAATCTTCTGAAATCCTGTTTTTGGACAGATCCCAGATAGCAAAAGATGTTAATTCAACGTTGAATTATGGTCAAAAAAGTAGATTTTTTGTTGGTATTGGTGAAAGGGGATGGGTAAAAATCCATGTGTGTCAATCCTCATAGGTGGGCCCATTACTCTCCGCGAAGAGACACTGAGCTTTCAATCAAACCTGGTGTCCTTTAGATGAAGGACACCAGGAGTTAAGGATTTTTGGTTAAGGTCGACAAATGGTGAATCAACCATCAAACATTCATCCTATTCTGGCCATCAAGAAATGTTGAAAATATGATCAATCAAATCAAAGTTGTTTCATGGTCGAATTCTAATGATTGAAATGCCAAAGTCTCATCAATGTTGAATCAACGTATGCTGTTTGTTGCACACCCGCTCCTCATCTTCCTCCCCCCTTTCGGAGGAGAAGGGTGGGGAGGAGGAGAGGTTGAATCACTTTGAGTCACCACTTTTTGTATAATTTCAACATGGATTCAATATACATGCCTAATCATATTTTAATGTTGATTCAATCATATTTTGCTATCTGGGATTAGACTGAAGTAAACAAAATCTTACCCATAATGCATTGTGTTGTATTTGAAGAAAACCAAACACAGTAGGGCTGATGATTGGGGCTTTGCAGCCAAAGGACCTGGGCACTGTGCAGTCATTGAGTCAACTTGACCTCCTCCTTCAACCAAAGTAATCTTAAGTGAAATGCATGGCCATCAAAGGTATGCTGGAACAGGACAATGGTCCCAAACACAGCAGCAAAACTATAACAAGATGGATGAAACTGAAATAAGTAAATAAATACAGTAAATSAAGTTGTTTTTGTGGCTAACATAAGTTTAAGTTTGGCGTCACTGTGTGGTGTGGCAGGTGTGTCCAGTCACTGGAGCTGTTGTCTTTTAATGGTTTCTGGATAAATGAAACCTGCGGTGAATGTTGGCTGTGGTTCCCAGAATGTTCATGCATCTGGAATGGAAAAGGCTAATGGGGGGTAAATAAACACACTGCCCCACATTTAGCAACAGCTTTCATTTCAATATGTTTGTTTAGGTCACATTGACTTTGACATGGTGGAAAACAAAATCTGAAAATAGCAAGCGGGGGTTAGGTTATGGGTTGTTACGCGTTATCTATATAAAAAACTCAACTGTTCTATCAAAGAACTCAAACTTTAAACCTTCCAAATATGAAAAATGTTTGAAAAACTTGTAGCCAGAGGATTAAAYGATGATAGCAGCATAATGAGCTTCCATCATGTCTAACAAAAATGAGCTAATCACATGCTTGACAGCTATGGTGCACTATGGCGCCATTAATCTTTCATAAGGATAACACCRACTGTTCCTGAGGTTTAGCGTGCAGAGACTCTTCCAGCCTCTCCCATACACTGACACTGGGTTTCACACAATCACTTGGTGTGCTGATGTGTTTTCTTGTGGGACAGTAGAACGTTGTGACTCAATGGGGACATTAGTTACACACTTAACTTGATTTATTGTTCTCTCTCACATGAACGACAGTTACTACAAGCACACTGTGGCTGTATTTGTCATTTTCTTGGTGTTTGAATAGAAGGGAAGTCACTTAGATAAATGTTTTTCATGTTCTTGTGAGGACACGGTTTGAGTTTCTGATGATTTTTTTGGCTGGCTGTTTTTTGAGCTCTTTCAAAACTTTGTATYATTTGTAGAGAGGCTCTGTATAGTGCATATGTTGATTATGCATTGGAATGTGAGCAGGATGTTTATTTTTGTCTTTTTTTTCCTTGAGTGGGCTGCCTTCTCAAATTTATCTACTTTTTATATCTTAAACATAATATGTAGTGTCTCTTAGAGGACTTGAAAGTCRGTACTTCTCAGTTGTAGAAATTAATGTCTGTCAAAAATAATGTCTTGCTTCAGACCAGCTTAAACTCTTTTTACATTTTCATTAAAATGACAGATGAACCAATCAAGTATCAGACTTTTCAAAAGTACATTCAAGTTACCAAGGGTTCAGTCTGAAGGTTCAAGGTCCTTCTGGTCTTAGGGTTTCTTACTAAAAATAAGACCGGCAAAAGGTCTTGTACCTTCAAAATCATCTTCACAGCTGTATCATGTGGCCAAAAACCTCCATGGCTCCTTTAACTGTTAAATTGAAAGCTTTACATGTTGTCTCATCTTTAGCCTTGCTCGTTCACAGTTGACCCCCTTTTGTCTGTTCACTTGTGACGACCGCTCATCTGGATTATGAGGTTTGATGTCAATAAATGGGGTTCAGACACCAGCGTGTCGTCGCAGCGACTAGAGTTTCACACCGCTGAGCATGAAAGATCTCCACAGCTCCCCCACCTGCAGCCCTGTGTTAGTGTTTCTACTCTGCTGATCTGAGAGACAGACACAAACAATGGCTGCCATTTTCCTTTGTTCTTCTCTCTTTTCTTTTGTTCCTCGGACAACAGCTAAACAGCAGATGGTTGACTCGGTCAAAACTGTTCACTGCTCGTTTTTCTGAACTTCTCTTGTCTTGAAGTCATGCGGTTTTATTTTATCCACGTTGCGATGAGTTGGCAGCAGTTTTTAGGTTTGATGGGTTTTGTAATTGGGATGGTTTTGGTGGAACTGTTTGGAAAGTCTTGAATTTGGGTGGGTTTTGTTTTGATAAAGAAGAGAAGAAAGATAGCATTTTCTCAGATTCCCACATTTTGCATTCATTTGAACATTTTAGATGAATACTGGGACCAGATGACTGACTGACTGACTGATTTATTATTCTCTTCTGCGCGTAGACTTCTATTTTTGTTACTCTGCAGTGTAGCAGAATCTGAATTTCACACTGTGTTTTTACTGTAACCAGTATTACAAACTTCTGTCTGAGCCACAGAGGACGTCACGTGTCGGTGCTCGGAGAAGGTTTTTACTTTCAGCTCAGGTTTGTTCGTTTCTACATGGTGGAGGTGTGTGAAGGCAGTAAGTTCGGAGGGGGTCACTAGTGGTGAGATAAAGGAATGTGAGAATGTCTTGCCAGCCATAACTCTCTAAGCTGGAGGTGATCTGCCTCTTTAGCAGCCAGTCCTGCTTTTCTCATTTGGGCCAGCTCCGTACGAAACCAGATCCCATTGTGTGATTAAGCTTTTCATTTTGTTTGTCTTTGCCGTTGATGTCGAATGCCTCGTCAGCTATTACTGTTTATTTTGATAGGTGGTTTTGGAAGTAGAACGAGACCATTCACTGATCACTGACCTTAAGGTTTTACCACAG
>NW_013952402.1:10305395-10338860 GCF_001266775.1 Austrofundulus limnaeus | reverse complement strand
GTGTGTGTGTGTGTGTGTGTGTGTGTGTGTGTGTGTGTGTGTGTGTGTGTGTGTGTGTGTGTGTGTGTGTGTTTTTTTATTAGATATTGTAGCATGACTTTGTGCATTGTCAGGACCAGTTTCTATTTGACCCTTCCATTTGTTGCTAAAGGCCTATCACTCTATAACATTTTAGACAACTTATGCTGAGATCTTCAAATTTTGTCAAACAGAAGAAGAGAAAAAAGTATCAATATGCAGCTAGTTATGAAAAAACAACATAGGTGTAATTTTAGAATAATTTACCAACACATTAATATACAATATGTGAGCATATGTTGCCATATGGAGATTTTAGAGCAGAATTTTGAACCTGCTGAAAATTTTCACTGTTTGCAGAACTGCTGCTAATCATTTTTATACATGTTTCAGGTCTGCTGCAGGTTTGTTAAATATATGTTCACACATGTTACATGAATCACCTATCAGAAACAAGCTGGGTCATTATAAAGTGGGCACATAACTTTTGTCATGTGTGGGTGTGTCCCTCGATGACTGTCTGACAGCCGTCAAGATGTCGGGGAAGAAGTCCGAGAGTCTCATCAAAGACAATAAATTCATGAAACTAAGTTAAAAAACAGCAGACAGATATTTTTCAACCAGCTGTTAAAGGAAATTATGAACCCTCAGAAGAATTCTCATCCACCACCTGCTGTGGGGACAGATTCTGGTGGGTGATGCATTGAAGCCAAAGGTTGTTTAAGTGTCAATGCCTTCTTCCAAAATCCTACCTTAAAGTCCTGTTGGACACAGAGAAAAAAATTCTGCATCTCTACCTAAATTAGCTTACTGTGCACCCACTGCTTCTTTAGTGAAATGCTCCTGATGTTCCATCACAAACTCCCCTTTTTAAATGACAGATTTCTCTTCAGATGGATTTAAACTATATTTTGCTGGCTTTACTCCAGGTATACTGGGAGCTAAATTGGCCTTCAGAACCCCCAGGGCTCAGTGTCGAGTGTTTCAGATGGCTCGCCCGGATGTCCACAGATGGTGAAATCCAAGCATTACTGTGGTCCTCCACCCGACTGCACAAGGGGGGGGGGGTTTATTATGAATCTCAAGCTCAACTTTCAAGCCCAAATGAGCCACAAAAAGATCTAGGACTTGGATGGGCCTAGATGGGGAAATATGGAAAAGTTTAAGAATGATTAATCTCAAATACAATCAATTTCATATTTCTGAGTTATGCAGATCATTTCTTTCACATTTACTTTTGGTCCTCACACTCGGAGGTATTGTTGTTTTTAATGTGCCTGCTCGGTCTTTTTGGTTTTTATTTCGACATCAGATGTTTATATTAGTGATTCTACTTTTGCCGTTGAACAGACAAAAGCTATTACAGAGAAAACCTCCCTTCCAACATGAAGAGCAGAGTGCAGTGTGATGCTGGACACAAGCCAGACCTCCAAAGCCCAGATGGTAAAAGCATTACCTCTGCTTCCATTTATTCCAGCAATCTCCCTCGTTCTCGCTGTCTGAGCTTCTGTTTTAATAGCTTGCATATCGTAGTGTGTCGGCTACCATTTCTCCTGCCTGGCAACTCAATTTCAGAATGAATCACTTCTTTAAATCCTCGCAGCACCTCATTTTTAAATGTGACCAGAGACTGACTTGTGAAATTGCATGGTAGGCTGAGGTCCCCTTCCCCCTGCTCCTGAAGCCTGTGATATTTCACATTAGAAATGCGACCAAGTTGGGCTGAAAGTATTTATATCAGTTACTATGAGAAGCTGGCAGAGCAGAGTACTCAAAGAGAACCTAAGAAACTAAAACTTTAGGATTTAGTTGTTTTAAGACCACAGAGTGTCAAAAAGCAACAAATTGCCTGACAAAAATCTATGTTGTAATGACATTTTTCAAACAAAAATGATGATGATTGTCTTTAACATTGCAGTGATTAACAATAATATAATCACATGATTCTTGGAATTTTCAAGATTGATTTCAATTTCTGTTTTCAAACTCAACAAACACACTCCATCACATTTCAGGTCATACACTGCTGGTGTGGTATCAGTGAAAGCATTTATGACTTCGACTTTGCTGATGTTTGATAAACTATGTCTAGTGCATAGATTATATAGATTATTTCTTTGTTGTAACAATGCTTCATGACAATAAATCTTATACCGTTGGAAAGTCTGTAAATTTCCATTTAAAATGGTGCCAATTTTGTAAGGAACATGCATTTGTGGGAAGGTCAGTTGAGTGTGTGGATTATGCAGATGAAAAATGAGCCACATCCCATCTGCCAAAGTCTATTTTGCTACTCTATCAAGCACAAATATACTTACTTTAAAATTCGATTTTTTTAAGTTGACAGGTACAACCTTAGCACTGGTTGTCGACCCCAGCACACATGGCCTAAATGTGGGTGGTTTGTGACAAATTTAAGAAAGTCTTTTGTAGTGTAAAGGCACTTATAATGCTACTACACTTTACTAATCAAATAGGTTTTTCCCTGATATGTTCTGTGTCCTTCAGATTGGTTGTTGTTCCATTTGCCTTATTTTTCACAGCCCTCTTGAAATGACTTTTATTGAACTGCATCTGAGTGAAGATCGTGCCACACTAGCACAATGCTAGAACAACAAATATCAGGTCTACACTAGAACGTTTCCTTGACTTTGTCTCAGTTAAGGTTGTAGCCCAGGCATTAGACCAGCAGCCTTTCTTGAATTTCTCTACAAGTGAATCACACCATTAGCAGTGGTTGCAGGTTTTTGGACACCACGCTCACCCACACTTCTAATTCAGATTCAGTTAAACTGAAGCTGAGCTCACCCACAATCCCACAAACCCACAATTGGGGGGTGGTGGCGCAGAGGCTAGAGAAGCCGAGTCTGTGATCGGAAGGTCACCATTTCGACTCCCTGCAGACCAACCAGCCCCACTTTGGGCCCTTGAGCAAGGCCCTTGACCCCCCAGCTGCTCCCCGGGCGCTGTAATAGGCAGCCCACTGCTCCACATGTGTGCTCACATGTGCGATGGGTTAAATGCAGAGACTTAATTTCCCCACCAGGGGATCAATATAGTGTATAAAAAAATCATACGAACAGAAGACAGGTGTGGTAACTGCTGGCATGGCAAGTGGTTTGTCAACCAGATGTGGGCCAGGTCTGGTAATGATGGCACTGTTTTTAAGATGATATCTCACGACTGGCCCAGTTGTGGTTTGGTTTATGTGGTGCTGACCCACCCATGGGACCACCTGTGGCAACCCACATTTTGGCCACCAAAGCGCTAGCATTCTTTGAAGCATCTGGGCTGACTGATAGAGTGTTAGTGCATTGTTTGGGCCAGAACTGGGTCAGACAAAATGTGGGAAGTTTCCACTTTCACATTTTACCCTCCTTTCACTATTAAATGTAATGGCAAAAAGATGGGTCACTGAGATTTATTTACTTACTTTTTCAATAGATAATTTTAAGCTTGCAATTTATTTAAAAATTTAAAAATTAAGAAATCCATTGTAATAAGAATGCTAAAATATGAATACAATCTCCCAACAATATATGCACAGGAAAATACAGAGGTATTGTTGGTGGAAAACAGACATTCTGAACTTTCTAAATTATTTTTTTGTATTGTTTTATTCTAAAATGTCCTCTCACACATCTTGCAGATGAGTAAATTACCTTTTTTTCAATGACTACTTTATTGTAACAATTATCTCTTTTAAAAACAGTGAGAATATTGATTGTGTTCATGTTAGTGAATTTCACCATTATTTCAAACTATCTGGTGCCAAATTCTTCTTTATAATCATAGAACAGTTTTATTTCAGTATTTTGTAAATCAATACATATAAATCATGAAGCCATTAACTTTAAAACATGTAGTTATTCAAATGCTTTTTACTTGAATCCAGTAATGTTTACATTTTAAATGACTCAGAATGTGCATTAAAATGTTAACTAAACTAATTTAGAACTGTTTACCAACACAAAACGTCTTTGAAAATGAAAAAATATTAAATGAATTTTAGGGTCCAAATGTCAAAGTTTCTCAACTCCTCACTAAACAAAATAATTCATCATAGAAGCTGAAATATTTGTAACTAATTGAAATCATGACCAGTTTGTTTTAATAAAGAGTGAAAATTCATAAATCAGGTTCTGAAAACAATAACACAGTTCAGATGACGTCTGTGAAGAACACAGCCACGCTCAGGTTCAGCATCCAAAGATGGAGGAAGGTCAAGTGTTCAAGCAGCACAATGCACTTAGTGTTGTTGTAACCCACACGTAAAACCCTCCATGCTGAATTTGTTGCTTTAACCTTTGCTGAGATGTTATTTATCTGGACTAAGTAATGTGCTCCAGGGTGAGCCAGAGGTGGGGTTTCCCTGACTTTGTCGCTCTCTCAATCTGCTTATGTGAAATTTAGAGGAAAAAATTGCACCTGGTCACTGCTCACATTAAAACTGCCACATGCTCAGCCTATTATTAGAGTCTGAAATGAACAGATGATAATTATAATCTGAAATATTTATAATGCATCGATGAGGACACTTATAAGTTTGCATTTATATCATTATGAGGACCATAAACCTAAGCATTACCACTGCTTAACAAACCCTAACCTCCTTCAATTCATTCCTAAATCTTAAACATAACTTATCACCCATCAATGGTGTTCCACCATGTTAGGACCAGGTTTTAGTCCTCAAGAGGACTACTGGTCCAGGCAAGGTAGGTGTTTACCAGAAAAAAAAAATCATAAAAAGATTACAAAAAACAGGTACACACAAATCACRTTTGCAATAGGCAGGAAATTGAACTAGAACACCTCATAAGAAGTTTTGAAGGGTTTGAAGGGCATGTACTACCYCCAACATGTCAATTTTCTAATATAAAGCCAAAAAATAAAGACCTACTTTTGTAATAATCTAAACTGACAAGATGTCGACATTTTGATGTATAAACGGTCAAAGATGTTTAAAAGAAGAACCATGGTCCAAACAAATACTGTATTAAAACTGCTGCCAGTGACTCATTAGGGTCATGAGAACCACACTTGTGCTTGTCACTGTCTAAGAGAACTCCTAACAAGATAGTCTGAGAGAAATACATAAGCCTGAAACAAATACCAAGTGAGTGAAAACTACAAGTGATTTAAAATATATATTTTTAAAGAGGACATGCGCAAAATCCAAAAATTTTTTTTGTGTGTCCTTAGAGTCTCTAGGAGTGTGGAAAATTTGAATTGAGTCTTTCCCAGTGCTGCGTAGACATCCTTATATTCTGTTTGTGTCAAATGTTTTAGTCCTTTTAGTTTCCTCTTTTCCCTGTTATGTATTTTGAACAATACTGTCACAGTATTCGCTGCAGAATTGCTAAACAAGTTCATGGACTTCCGTTTTACTAATTTCTGTTCTGCAGGTTCTTCGTCTTTATTTTCCTCTCGCCCTGGGTCAGACCACGGCTCCGACATGTAAGGTTGGATGGACAAGTACTTCTATACCAATAAAACCAGTGATTTGTGGTTTTAAGTGGATAGAAGTGCTGAAACGTTTGTTGCTGCCCCGTGCCTCCTTTAACATTTAATTACAGACTTAGTTTCTTCTTGTATTCGAATAACAAAAGCTTTTATTTTGTAGCACAAATAAGAGATTATGACAAATACATGGCATTTTAAATTATTTAGTTTGTGATAACTTTGCATGATGCAGTTAAGAAATTTTATACCCTCTAAGTCTCCYACCTCACGATTTTAATTTGAAAACTCCACCTCACTCTCTACTCCCATAGCTACTGTAGAACAACTCCACAAATCTTTCGGATACGTTTGAATCAATCCTGATGATTTTAGGATGAAAAAGGCAGATAAATTGTGCCTTTTATTTGTTTCCACACACTCCTGTGTGTCTGTCTGACTTCCTATTGTGCTGCTTCTTCCTTTAGCTGGTGACAGCAGGCACAGGAAGCTGGATGATATATTAGTTTTCATGACAGAGGCCTTTGGACTTTTGAAGGTTATTCAAAAGCAGAAAGGGTCCCTCTTGGGTTACAGTGTGGGAGGTGGTCGAATATTAGCCAAAAGTGATGAGGATATTTTTCCTCCTTCTGAAGACTTTGTTGGTGAAATCCTTTACAGGTTTTTCCCTTTTTTTCTACTGTGTGGGTTTTCCTGAGTTTTCTCACATGTAATTCTTTCCACATGTCTTTTTATTTGTTCACATTTATTATTCAGCAGAGCTGCTTTTTTCTTTCTTCATTCTTTTATTCTTTTATTTTTTTTTCTTGTGGAGTTTCAAGGTGAGGCTGGCTGGAAATGAACAAACTGAAAGCACTCTTTTAATAAAAGGAAAAAAAAACAATAATTTCTTCTCCCTCCACAGATCCTTGGTGTTCTTGTAATTCCTGCTCTAAGATCTAACAACAGATGGCTGGGTACCAAAGCAAAGCTTGAATAAAATCCCAAATACAACCGCACCRTTATGTAACTGAAAAAGGAGCTAAGTCAACAGGCTCATGTTGGTAAAAGTCAGAAAAAAAATGTGACTGGGCATTTTTGATGATTTGGTAAAATAAATAGGAAACAAAAACTATAATTCTCCAACCCAAAGCACCAAGTTTTACCCAATTCAGATGACCACAAGTTTAACTTGCAAAGCTCTTAGTGTTGCATGGACACACTGAAATATGTAAAATATAATGCATGGAATAAAATGTTAGGGCTCGAGTGTTGTAAAACAGCGGATGGTCCTATTGTTTTTTTATCTGATTATGCTATTTCATCTTCAAATTTGTTGACTTCATATTTGAACCAAAGCATCTTGACAAGATGGCACACAAAAGTTATTTTACATTTTTTTCTAGAATCTGTACAGTGTGGGCATGGGATTTTTTTTTAATCTGAACGTTTCTACACTTTAAGAATTGCRTCATGATAAATTGTCCAAACTTTGCAAAAATGTTAACCTGGTAAAAACCAGACCCTTATCCTTCACTTTGCTTCGTACGAGGGTCTGGACTCTCAACTACAGAGAGGTGTTTCTTGATGGAGGCGTGGCCTCTGCTGAAGTTTAAAATGATTGGATGGGTTGGCCGCGACATATGTCACTGTGAAGGAGGCTAAGCTAAGAAGCTAACCAGAAATCGTGTGTGCTGTAAACAACCCTACTGAGAGGAGAGAAGTACCGAGCCGAACGAGACGACTTTAAATGAGAGCTGCTGCTTTGTCAGACAAATTTATTTTAATTTGGAAGCCTTGTCAACACAGACTGGTTTCATTCACTTCCTCCACTGTCGTATGCTAAACTAACTAKCAGACACTGTGCAGAAAATCGACAGCGTTCAAAACTCCACCTTCTGCTTGCTGATTGGCCCAGGTAAAATAAACTACAAGCAGACACTGTGCAGAAAATCACCATTCTGTTCTCTGATTGGCCCGAATGAAATGCTCCCGAAGAAATCCTTGTCTATGGGAGAAATCCCAGACGGAGCAGTGAAGAGAAACTAAAATTGAGCAGAACTGTGTGGGCCAGGCTACAAAAACGTACTTGATAAATAGACATCAGGTCCTGTCAATGGCCATAGGCAAAGATTTTGAAAGGACCACTTCGCCACCTAGTGGCAGTATGAAAATGCCCAAGTGTGTTAAAAAATTCTCCCACTAGCACTTTTTATCTTTGCAGCTTAATATTTGTTATGTACAGTTTAAACCCTTTGACCCATTAGGAAAATTTTCATTGCTGGCAGTTAGTGTCGGTGTAAAACTGTTAATTTCACAATGTTCCAATGGACTGAGCTTAATGGAACTCAGCAAATATTTGGAATCAGAGAAAATATTGAGAGGTAAAAATCCAGATGTRGGTGTGACAAATTGGCTAGCTAGCGCCATCTTGATTACAGCCCCTCTGACAACATATGCGTATGAAACTAAATAATAGGTACAGCAGTTCAAGTCCTATGAAGTCTCCTGGCACGCTATAATAAAATCTAAAGGAAGATGGCCATTTTCAATGAAACATTAATTTTCACCATCAAGCTAAACAATATTTCAATCATATTAAACTCCAATATGGAACAAAGCATTTTGACATGATGGTGCACCAAAATTATCAACAGTTGTTTAAAATTCTTGATAGTATAGGACGTTTTAAATCAGCCTGTTTGGACGTCAAACACAACGTTGAAGGTAACATGACTGTAAATTGTCCAAACATGACAAAAATGAACGTGAAAGATAGACACCCAAACCTAAACATATGTTATTCGTGTGAAGTGAACACTGCACCACATCATGGCAGTGTAAAAAAGAGCATTTTAGTGTTTAAAAAAATGTAAGCAACTTTAAAAGTTCAGACCCTTTGAAAAACACACAAAATATTGATGCTATTAGCAGCCATTGGCAATTAGCTATCGGCATTGGCAGCTTGGCCAACTTAGACATGTCCCTGTTATTGCATATTTGTCTGTTTCTTACTGCAAAACCTGACAGATAAGCCAGTTATAKGGTCAGCCAGACGTACGCATGGTCTGGATCACCCCAGTGCACGAGGGCACTTTATCACTGCTTGTAGTTTTAGTTGTATTTATACTTTTGTTTATTGGAAAACAAGCTTAGGGTATTATATTACTGTGCTGCAACTGTTAGAGACCAGCATGGTTGTAAGAACATAGAGGAATATTTAGTTGCAGTCTTAGTGAATTCTGAGCCATGCAGCTGTATGGCATTGCACGGCTAGTTTACAAAAAGCTATATTTTGTGTGCATAGCTTGCAAAACTGCTTAACAAGACTCTATAACTTACAAAAAGCCAAATAATCAAACATTTAGGGTTAGGAAGATGCTGAACTTGCAAATATTTTTGTGAGCAAGTTAGAAATAAATGTTTTTCCAACAGTTTATCTATGTCACCCTACTGCTAATCTTGAGTATTTTTTATTTTGTTGGTTTTAGAGAGATGAGTCATATTCACATTGACTTCACGAACATACCACTTTCTGTTTATTCAGTCTCTACTTTTCTTTTTGTTCTACTGCCCACTGCAGCTGTACAGTCTAAATACAACTGAAGCACTCATTATCAGTGATCACAACCATCTATAGGTATTTGGACGTGTGTTTTCTGTCCATACAGGAAATAGAGGCAGCAAACGTTTTTCTTCCTACTGAGAGCAATTTCAGCAACTAACTGATGAGTCAGGTTCAAGTAAGTTTTTCTGGCAAAGATATAATGTCGTCTTTGYGCTGATCTGTTCTAAGAGCCACTGAGTAATTATTTAATTTCAGCCTAAGAGTTGTTTTCTTACTTTTTTTGGTGGTCTCAGTCATTGTTGGAAAATAGTCAAGCTTCCCCACAACATTATTTAGTACGTAGAGCGAGCCACACTAATTAATTGTTCCTATTCTGCTTGGACTAACAGCAATGACTCAACATGAAAGAGCTCTGGAGGATTTTGTGAAATTAGATACAGATTGATGCAGGACAAGTAATTCAGCCTCAAACTGATTTCATTCATTAGTTGTCCTGCAGAACTTTGAGAGGGATACATATTTTTTTACAGATTGCACATGGATATTTAATCAGCGTGTGTGTTTCGTAACCCTTAAAGCAAACTTGCTTCAAAGCCTGGGCTCTGGAGCTATTATGTATCAAAGGGACATCAGACTTTACAGTCTGTTGTTAAAATAACTGACATGTAGGAAATTTGAATGGATGTAGGAAGTCACCCAATGTCCACAAGCTAAATACATCTTATCCCTGATGTTTCCAAGTAGTCTTTAGCTGTAAGAAGTACAAATATATTTTATATACATAAACTTAGCACAAAAAGTGAGGGAATGTGTGATTGGTAGATTATTTCTTTGTTGTAACAATGCTTTTTGGCACCTGATTGGCAGCACTCGGGGGTACCAGAAGCTGAAATCAAGTGTCAGTAGCAACAGCAAAATAARCTGTTCTGGTAGAGAAGATTTGACAAATTTTTCATGTGCGCAACCCACAGACTCAGCTCTACTGTTCGTCCCACAAATGCATGCTCCTTACAAATGTGGCACCATTTAAAATGGAATTAAACACAGCAGCAGACCTGAGTGACTCAGTTTTGGAAGAATGAGCTGCTGAGGGTGTGCATGAGCTGCTGAGTTCTCAACGAGCTTAATCAACTAAGGGATAATGTACTGGTAAGCTTGGTTCTCAGGTAAATATACTATATAATTTAATGTGTTTAAGGCATTTATAATCTATAACGTCATAACTGTTATTAATKGACTTTTTATTATAACAAACTGGATGGAGAAACTGTGGAGAGTCTGGAGTTTTTCATCGACAAGTGTTTTGAAAAAATAGTCATGGGCAAACTGAAACATACCTCCGGCAGCGCAGCTAGCATGTCAGTTAGCACGCCAACATCAAAGARGAATCGCTCGGCAAKCTYCGACGATATTTCAAATATTTCTCCAGAAAYGWCAGGCTTTAAGGWCATACTGGAGTCTATCGATCAAAAACTTAAAATGATGGTTTTCTGTTTTTCAAGGCAACAAAGCATCAAGATTCTTAAAACTTACAATAAAACATTAAATCTAAAACCCATCTATTCTTCCCTCTAATATACACGTTCATGCATGCAGCCAAAACATCTCTCCTGTGAGACAATGAAAAAAGACCCTAAAGCCTGCTTTATTTTTCAATAAGGTGCGTGACAAAAGATCAATGCGTCATTTTGGTTGAGTTTTTATTTATTTTTTTATTTTATTTATTTGTGTGTGTGTGTGTGTGTGTGTGTGTGTTTATTTCTGAGTGTTTATAGTCAGGCTGAAGGCATGGGAGATATCAATGTGGTGTGTCACACATAGCTAAGCATAAAACAACACTGATAGCAGGATACGTAGTTGTTTTATTCACTCGGTGTGTCCGACGTTTGAAGAGAGGCTCATGTCGTAAAGAGTTAGAGAAATATTTTTTCTTGTTAACTACGGAGATAGAAAGAAGTCATGAATGACGGGTGATCAATAGGATCAGATGAGCTGCTCCTCAAAGCACTCCATCTTGCTAATTTACAACTGGCTTCTGAGAGTGAACCAATTTCAGCTAAATGACATGAAGAAGCATGCGTTGCATAATGCCCACAAGGTTCTGACCTTCAAACGCTGGAAGCCACAGAGTTCTGACTGGAGACAATGTACAGGACATGGTGTCAGTGGGAGAAAACAGATGGCAGCTGTACAATTTTCATCATGCAACAGCATCAGCATGACCTGTGACTTGACATAAGGCATTAAAGTACCCGTGACACCAAATGTTTGTCATAAATTTTAATGCATTTTTGGAGAGATAACATAGATAACATATTACAAAAAATCATACCACTGAGATTAACAGTTGTTGAGATATTCACATGTGAAGCAACAGGAAGTGACGTCACTTTCAGAGAGATGAAGAAAAGTCAGAGTTCAAGTAATATTTCTCAATAAACAAAGACCGGGGAGCTTTGACACCATTTCCTGTTTCATTTTGGCTGAGCTAAATTCAAAAGAAAATATGTCAGTTATGACAAAATGGGTAAAATTTCTTCAATAAAAAATGTTTTCTTTGACTTTTTGTATTTGAAAGATACGCACACAGGCACTTTGACAGCTCTCCATTTTCACGGGAAGTTAGCTGCACAAACAGAGCAGCTCATGCAGTTTAAACTTTGCTCCACACTTTCCAGTTTCGAATTGAGACAGCAACCCAGAAAAAATGTTTTCAGCTTCAAAATTTAAATTCATTTATTTATTTGGTCTAGTTGGAGAAATGGCAAATATCCAAAAAAAAAAGTAGACATTTACATTCTTTATTCCTTTCCTTTTTGTTTTTCTTCACAGTCACCTTGCCTGAGGTGGCCTCACCAAAAGAATGCTGGCTATTCAGATTTTTTTTATTGAGAAATTGAAAACCTCTATGTTTTGTGGGTGGGTGGAGTATGTGCAACAAACAGTGAAAAGAATGAATTACCAGCAGTGTTTTACCAGCAATGATTTTTCCAGACCAAAATAAGAGGTGTGGAGGCCTTTTCCCTGGCTCAGAGAGAAGTGCAGGAGTTCACTCAGTTTTGTCCTTTGATAGATACCCTCCTCTGTAAATCCCCACTACTGTTTGCACAACTGCAGCTGAGAATTCTTCAAGTGTGAAAGTGAATTTACATTGAGTCGTATTCTTTACCCCCTAAACTCCATGAATACAAATGTTTTTGGCTGTAGGTCTGAGTGATTAATGCTTGGCTGTGAAGGTGATTGGACAGGCTCTGCTGACAATACAAACAGGCTTTTCCCTTCTTGTCACCTTATCTTTTAATGAAAACTTTTCACATCAGGGTGGATTAAGTCTTGTAAACTGAAGACAAAGATCTCAAACTCACCCCACACCACCTGGACAATCCATCAGGCTACTTAATGAAGCGGGCTGTCTGATTTACAAGAACAGTTTTGACTTTAGGATTACCAATACTGTCAGAGCAGTATGACTGATATCTGCACCAAGGACTTGTAAAAGATCAAGTATCCCCCAGTTTACTGAAAAAGGGTGTTGCCTTATGTGCTCTCTGAATATTTGAGTGCTCCATTAAAGCCTTGCATTTGTTTATTAAGGGTGCTCATGCATAAGTAATAAAGCAGACTGTTTTTTGCTATTGGTGTCACAATATTTGGTTTACATTTCCTACYGAAGCTTGTTAAAAAGCCTGCCAACAAAAAAACAAAACAAACAAACAAACTTCAAAATGTGTGGCTGTGAAAAATATTCCCATAAACGAAAATTGGCAAAACTGACTAAACTGGTGTTTTGATGTATTCACACAATCACTGCATAGGTTAAGCTGTCTGAACTTTCCAAATCTTTGCAAACAAAATGTACTGTTGGCATTTTTATGTTTCTCTCAGCTATAGGATGTACAGACTCTCCTCAAATCCTGCAAAAGTATCGAGTGCACTCGTCTAAACTTTCATTGACTTTTACTATATGTGAACTTAAGAGTTTTGTCTACAAAACTGGAAGTGAAAGGACTTTTTAACTTTTCATTTTTCCTCCATAAAACAGTGTAGACAAAATTATTTATGTGACACTTTGGCCACATTAGCTCAGGAGTAGACTGTACCGTGGCTGTTTGTTTGAGGCTTCATTTTTAGTCCGCTTTTCTGTCTACCTGGCTTATCAGGAATGATGCCAGGGAGTGTTACATGTGGTTGGTTCCCGCTGCGGTATCCTTGGATTTTTATATACCATATCTGATTCTACCAATGCTTTAACCAAATCATTTTGGTTGTCTTAATTTGATTTTGCCTCAGTGGGAAACACCAGTTCTTTTGAAGTTAGAAGTTATGAAACTATTATAAACAGTTACAATATCTGCTGTAGATAGCTTGTTGAATGACCTCAGTCTTGAGACCTGGCAGTTGAGACTTGGTAGACGGTCTAACAGCTAGCTGGAATGGAGCCAAGACCAAAATAATACTGTTGTTATAAAACAACTGCAGTTTCAAATTTTTAATAGTGGCTCATGCAACTTTATAAAATTTTGCACAGCTGATGATTTTGTGTTGTATAGTTATTCCAGTAAAAAAAAATACAACAACTATGAAATCCTGCTAAAGCTGCAAAAGAAGTTCTAATTAAATGAATATAAAGACTGTTGTTTTGCATAAATTGTTATGAAATATTTGAGACTGAAGATGTTTTAAAGTGACAAAATTTTCACACAAATTAGTCATTAGCTTTTTGGTTTCATAAGAACTAAAGTGTTCAATCATTCCTATCAAAGCAGTGTGTTGATTATCCTATAATAATAATAATAATAATAATAATAATAATAATAATATAATAATAATAAGTCTTATATAAAAGATCTGAACTACTGTTTCTGTGCTGTATTCTCAACACTAGTGGAAAAAGTAAAGAAAAAACTTTATTACTTCAGTCTTTAATTAATTTTCTAAAGTAGACAGACGTATTTCCTGAAATGATTACTCAGATCTCTCGGTGCTGCTCACTGAACGGAAGCTCGACAGCCGACACATTCCCACCTGCTGCTGCTGTGTGTTCATGAGACCAGCTGGAGGAGCAGGGAGACACAGAGACAGCCAGGGACGACTGGGAAGCTGCATATTTAGAGAAGTGAAATTTCACTCGTTATTCCTGGATGACAGGGTCTCAAGACAGAGGCCCACCTGCCTCCGACACCATTTGAATAAGGACAAGTCAGCTTTGAGTATGAAGGATAAACTCTATGTTGGCTTGATTGAAATGCAGGACCCCTGCAGAGGTGAAATCATGTTGCTGCGTCAGAACATTGGGATACTTACAGCTCCTGACACCATTTATTTGCTCTAAAGAATTCTAACACATTCAGTAAATAAAGGTCAATCATTCCTTAAAGTAAACAGTTTGTTACCTTTCATGTTATATGTTTAAACTAAGAACCTGTTATGCTGTAATTACAGAGTTGTAGCTTTTTCGGTCAAACCTTGAAAATAACATTATGCATAATCTCTTTAAAAATTGCAAAATGTCATGCTCAGAGTTTGTGTTCTGGATGACTCTCAGCTACAACCGCTTCATAATTTAGCTCAGTATCTGTAAAATTGATTCAGGTAGAGCCGTTGATGTGTTGGCTTGTATCAAAAAGCCATGGTGGCCAGCTTGAGTTGTGATGACTCCAAAACTTCAATAATTGTAAAAGTGCAACTGCTGATTGTTTTATAAAATCCACACAGTGCTGTATCAGTTATTTTGCTAACAGAGAGGAAAAAAATTGACTTAAACAATTAATAACTAGATGCACTCGAAGGGCGCAAACCTCCGCCAAGGCCAATTTCCCTTTTGCTGCAAATCGTTCAAAAAATTCCCGGATCCGGATCGTGATCCGGATCATCACCAAAAAATTAAAAAAAAAGGTGTATTCCTTTGGCCAATACTCACATGTGGTAAAAATTTCATGAAAATCCGTCCAGAAGTTGTGGAGTAATTTTGTCCACAGACATACAGACATATGCGACTGAAAGCATAACCTCTTTGGTGAATGTTATATATATATATATATATATATGTTTGTGTTGAATGTGATTTATTACATTTTTAGTCATATATGTGTGTTTGTGTACACGTGCTTTACAGTGACTATAAAGGTAATAAATTACATACAACACAGGGACTGGAACAGCATCAGATTAAAGAAAACATTTTGCCATAATAGAAAAAAAACAGAATAAACATATTTTTAAGAAAACCTTAGTGTTATCCATCAGATAACAGACTTGAACGGGGGGTCGGGTGAGTTAGCTAGCTTACTTTTCCGATACAGGTGTGGGGAAAAAAAATCCAAAACCATAAACATAAATTCTTAGGACGCGCAGACCGATCAAATCATCAAATTGATCTTTTGTTACATGAAAGTTAGTTAAAACAGTAACTTTTTAAATTTTAAAATAAATTGGTTTAAAGTTTTCTTTCCATGCGCCTTCTTGATTGGTTTTCTACACCGCTTCAGGCAATCCCGTTGGATGTCTAATGTCGTGGGGGGATGACCTGTCTACAAATGATCCCGTGTGATTGGAAGTCTACAGTCAGCTTCCTTGAAGCTGATTGGCTGTCTACAGAGTCTACAGTTCTACGGTGGATTATTTCCCCTATCATAAAAAAAAAAAAAAAAAAATTCCTGCATCCGGATCGTCACCAAAATTTAATGGATTGTTCCTTGGGCTAATACCCACCTTGTCCCCAGACAGACAGATAGACAGACAGACAGACAGACAGACATGCGCGACTGAAAACATTACTTCCTGCCTTGGCGGAGGTAATAAAGATTTGACTAAACATTTGGCATGAGTTGCACTTTGAGTATGTGTTGGGGATGACTCAGCTTTTACCAGACCAAGGTTGTAGCTTAATATGTGTTTATTTATCTAAGTTATAGATTATTATTTTGTGTTTTTAAGTTCAATTAGCAGCGGCAGCCATCCTGAAGTTCATTCAAATTTGTCCAGTGTATCATGGCATTTTTTGGAAACACACAGACCCAGGCAAAAACCTGTCCTGATGCATCTCAGTAATCCAGGAAGAAAAATCAAAAAGAAAAAAAAATAAGTAGATCCTCTGGACGGGTTCTTCTTTAATGAAACGTTTTGTCTCTTCTCCAAGAAACTTCTTCAGTCTGAGGAGTTTCAGGTGAAACTCAGCCTTCAGCTCTGCCTCCACATGGTGGACAAACAGGTTGGTCATTTCCTGCTTTTGTCGTACAGCAGCAGGCCATAATTAATGATGAGTAAACAGCTGACCCAAATAGAAGAGAGGGAGAAAAAAAAAAGCACGCCTAGAATTTTACATGATAGCATGAGATATTCGATTTCCATTTCCGGCCTCTCAGCTTACCATGACTCTTACATAAGCAGAAACAACAGGTGTTAGCAATAGACACCATTAGGCCCAACAGACGAGAAGGCTGGGAGTACATGATATCAGTGCTGTCTTTGTATATGTGTGTGTGTGTGTTTATGAGAGTTTGTTTCATGTTGTGCCCATTGCTTGCATGCACGCTGTTGCTTCAGATGTCCCTTGTCAGGCGCCACTTCATGTGCTAAATTTGACCCTGCTTCCCCCGAGCTTTCTAAAGTGCCTTTGGATCAAGGTGATCTACAGTATGTCCCTTAGGTGAGCACGTCCAGCCAACAGGATGTGAGGGCAGGCCAAGCATGCAGCAGGAATTTTACCTCCATGTTTGGTTTCTGCTCTGCCGCGCGCAGAGATTTACACTGAGGAGTCTGGTGGATTTCTTCTATGGAGGTTCATGCTGGAAAGCAGATAAAGTTGTGTTTTGGGATGAGAACATCTGTGTGTTTGATCAGTCGATGTATGGTTAACGCTGGCTTCTGCACCCAGGACACGTCTTGTGTGTGATGAGTTTAGTTAGGAACTCTTCAACTCATTTTACTTGTTCAGACTTGTTCAAAGTTCTGTAGAGTCAYACGTTCATGCAAAATTATTGCTGATATTTGCACTTTCTCTGAGTTTCAGTTTGRATGGTGACTTCCTGACCACATTTAAGACAACCATGTTGTTTTGATTTCTAAACCATGTATAGTTTGTTATTCTAACTACATCATTGTGTGTAAACCTAACCATGTGGTAATGGCAAATGGCAAAGTATTGAGGGAAACTGAAATTTGACAAAAAAGTACATGGAACATCTTGTCCATTTTGAACTAAAGTTTAATTTAATAGGCTTTACTTTTCCACCTCAGTTCAGCCACCTCATTAACCCTAACCCTTTGGTTGTTACATTTAAAAAAAATACCTCTAAATGCTGTTTTTTTTCCCTAATATTTTGAAGACCAGTGTATAAGGCACTGTTTGTGCAAAAATGAGATACTGCTGACAATTTGAGTAATTGAAGCTTTTTTGTTATGAATGAGTGAAACTGACATGATTAAAATTAAAAGCAGAAATATATAAATGGCTCAATAAATAAAGAGGTACACCTAAAATACACCAATTTGTTTAAAAACAGAGAAATTTACCTCATTGACCTTCATTATTTCCCCTCCTTTTTTCAGTCTTCCATAGCCTAGTCTTTGTAGCCTAAATGCTGGGTTAATTTATACAATACATGGTGGTCAATGCAGTGGATATAAATTTACTTTGTTGTTATTGTACATGCATGGCTTTAGATTAGTGGTACTCTGGCTGATTTGTTGGCACAGATTTCTTTTATTTTGGGTGATCTGCAATCGGCCGATACTTCCGTGAGAAACTAATATTTTCCACCAATCTTATCCCCTCTGCAAAGATCTTAAAATTATCCACTGTCCCCTTTTGCTCTGCTGTAAGTGCTACCTAATGTCCAGTTGAAACAAGTTTGTAATTTTTCAAAGTTATTGTACAATGTTTTTCAGTAAGAAAGAATTGGAACATTGAAGGTGTTTCATGACCCTGTAACACCTGACAGTTTCAGTTACAAAAAAAATATATATATATCAGTATCGTCTAAAATTAGTATCAGCAGGTCAGACTTTTAAAGATTGATGATCGGCCAGAAAACTGCAATCGGTACACCCCTANTGAGTCACATTTTGCCATGTTGCTCTCTAAAGACTTATCATTGACACACCACAGCTGTATTTGAGCTCATTTATTATATATATATATATATATCAGTATCGTCTAAAATTAGTATCAGCAGGTCAGACTTTTAAAGATTGATGATCGGCCAGAAAACTGCAATCGGTACACCCCTAATTTAAAGTGTAGTTTCACATTAGCCTCTTAGACAATGATGTATCAGACACTCTTCTTGACTTATAATAATACACAGTTTTTAATTGTTTTAAGCCTCATGCCTCCTACTAATGAATATAGATTCAAAAAAATATTAAATAAAAGACAAAGTAAGGAAAAAACATTAGAAAAGGTAAATTTTGTTCATGTGAGCAGAMAAATGAATAAAGAAAACAAAAATTGGAGTTTTCTTGTCCTGAGTTTGTTATTTTAAGATGTTCTTAAAATAAAAAAAACATAATCTTGAATGTGCTAATGTGTTAATTTAGTTTTAATAAAATTTGAATGTGTTGTTTTAATATCTTATAAGGGCTGTTGTTTTGATTTGGCACTGCAGAGCATCTGTTTCTGATTGTAGGCTCCTTGAATCTTTAAGTGTTTAGTTCAATAAGTAGAACTTGTGTTTTCTTTGGGATTTGTTTATGGCAGGTCTGTGTGATAAAATCAGCAAGCAGTGCAAACATGACGCCACTTAGCACAAGAACTGCATCTTTAAAAAAAAAAACAGGAAACAAAAATATTGCTCAAGATGAAAATACCACACCAGAGTTTAGCTTTGGATGCTTAGGGTTTCAACTTTAAACCGTTGGGCTTAATGGGCTCTGTTTATGTTTTGTCTTTTCCTCTATTTAGAAAAAAACAGATCAAATGCCGGTCTGTTAAATTGTACATATAACAGTATTTGATTTGTTGTTGTAAGTCTTTTTTATTCCATACTTTCCCTGTTTTTAAATGTGAGTAACCAAACTGAGCTGAGAGCAGCTTTTTAGGTTAGGACAGGATCGACAGAAACTTATCACCTATAAGCTAAAACAACAGATTTGATGTGACATTTCACTGAGGAGATTTGTCATTAGTGATCGGTCCCACCTTAGTGTGACTGACGCAGCTTCTTTAGTGATCCTTGTCTGCTTTCAGCAGTAATTGATTTTGTCAGAGGACTGCCAGGTCTCTCATTGTGCTTGTCCAAAGGTCAGAGGGAAGCAGAAAGGTCTGTTTTATAGAAGGAAAATGAGTCATGGTTTGGGCTGTCAGACCTTCCTGTATGTTTTCAGTGATGTATTTAGTCAAATATATTTAGTCATATTTGAGTATTCTCATTAGGAAAGTTGAATAGTCTGCCAATTTAATATTAGAGTTACTGCATCTGGTGACTAAAAATGCAGCAATAGTGATGCAGATTATTGTTTTTTTAATTTAAAAGCTGATTGATACAGTTTAAACCATATAGCAGAGGCAATTATTTTTTCTAAAGAGCTACATACAGAACTAAGTCTGTTGCAGAGGGTCAGACTAACCGGCTAAACTCAATTTAGCCAAATATAAATTTTATTGATCATATGAATTCAATTCTTTTAAGCTAGAGCAGAAATTTCAACTATGTTTTAATGAACATCTGAACGGTTCTTAGTGAAAATTTAAACTTTAAATTTATATTTAATGTAATAAGAGCACAATTTACTGTGGAAACAAAACTTCACATATATTTTCAAGGTTTTAACACCAGCATTAACTATGCTAATGGATTTTTTTGTAGCTTTCTTTCTGTGAAAGGATTTTAGTTCAACTGAGCTGAAGTCATGCAGGCTGGTCAGAGGAATAGTCTTTTGCCCACCTGTGCAAAAATAAAAATAAAAACACACGAACTTCACATGTGGAAATAACACACGTTAAATTAACACACAGCAGAAGTGAAACGAGTTATCGCCTCACAGAAAGAAGGTCAACAATTCACTTCCTGGCTGGGGCCTCTCTCTGCGTGGCGTTCACATGTTCTCTTTGTGCACACGTGGGTTCTCTCCAGGTACTCTGATTTCCTTACACTGAACAAAAACATGCATGTTAAAGTGTGAATGGTTGCCTTTGTTCTCTCTGTGTGTCCCTGGGATGGACTTGCGAGCTGTCCAGAATGTGTCTTCTTGTACAGTGACTTCCTCACAACTCAGAGAGGAAMATGTTTGCAAACAAATAGGATGGATTGCCATGTGTAACTTGTGCTTATCTTCCTTGTAATTTTGTAACAAAAAAAACATTAGAAATTATATATTTGGAGAAACATGGTTCTTTTTTAAAAAGTGTTTTTCTCATGTTTCCTTTGAGACTTTGGAATAACATGCTCTTGTGGTCTCCTGATTTTCCACATATAATCAGTGTTTTTGATTTGCACCCTTAATGAGTGTCCAAATTTAACTTTGTAAAAAAATGTTTAAAAGGAGAGTGCACATTGATCAACATTCAAATGTATAATGGCGACGGAGTTATCACAGTTGCTTGTTTTTATCCATTGTCCTGACAAAATACAAATAAAATCACTTTATAAGACAATACAACAACTGATAAAACAATCCATAAAAATAAACCACGCAAACATCTCACTCTAAAACGGGGCTGTTCACCAGGGGCCTTGTGCTCAAAGACTTGCATGGATTTCTTATTGAATCGTGGCATACAATCAAATCCAGAAAATGGCGTACGCACAAAAAAATAAAAAATAAAAAATCCAGTACGCACATTTATTTTGTAGACATCCCACTTAACGTGGAACTGAGCGCACCCGAGACTCCTCCCCTGACACGCCTTCATTTACACATGTTAAACAGATGCAAATTATTTCCTGCATGTGTGATGAACATGTTTGAGTGATCCCAGTACGATCAGAAATGATTTCTAGATCCAGGAAAATGATGAATTAAATATAATGTGAGTGAAAAAAAATTCCTAAGTAAGAATAGGAGTAAAATATGTTTGTCACACATAAAAGGACAAGTGATTATGYGTCTGTGTGTGTGCGTGAAGCTACTGCGGTGCGCACCCGGCGCAGCCCTCCATTCTGAGCCTGGAAATATTAACTTTGAGCAGGAGTTTAATAACATAATTACTGTAAATACAGAGGAACTCCGATGTTTGGTAGAACATAGATCTTTGTTTATTTAATAGTTGTTATGAAGAAACAAGTCGTTGGCACCTCAGTGGAGAGTTTTCATGATGTTGGCGATTTAAATTTTAAAATCGTATGGATGAGGCCGTTCCATTCGGCATGGCTCAGCTTTGGGTGGATTGGACTGGCACAGACCCGACTGGTGTGTCAGCCCCTTGTGGAACTCCAGTGTGAGTGCTGCCACTGCACGTGGGGCTGCGCACATTTCCACTTTCATTTCAGTCTTGACACATCTAGAGTTTTGGGTGGAAAAGGGCGTATGCACCATTAGCTACGTTTACATGGACATAAGTAATCAGATTAAACGGCCGCTCGGAATAAAAATGCATCATGTCAACAGCCCGTTCCGATTATTCTGATCCGATTGAGCTCGATCCGAATGAATTTTTAATCCAAATGAGAGGGGTGGGTCATGCCGATTGATAATCGGAATGACGTGCATGTAAACACTTAATCGGATCATCTTAATCTGATTGTAGAAAACTGACCTGAGTGMRCATGTCTTCTGACTTTCATTCACCCGGTTCTGCTCTTAGAGGAGGTGGGGCAGCAGCGCTCCAGCTGCGCTGCACCGCGCAGAACTTTTCCTCCACGCTCTCTTAACAGATGAAAAAGGAAACAAACAGCAGACGTTGCTTCGYAAAAAATAAAAATAAAAAACACGTATTGCTTCATCTGCAGCTCAACCGAAGAGTAACGGCGTCTCTACCGTTATTAAAAGCTGACACAGGTCCGTCCTGAGCGCACAGAAGAGCTTTGTTTACGGTTGTAACACGGAAGTAGAGCTGAAAGTTTACAACACTGCGCATGTCTAGACTTCTATTCTGAATAAAACTCCGGTGCATGTAAATACTTGTCATGATCGGATTGCGTCCACGTAAACAGTACATTCGGATTATTTAATCCAAATACATTTCAATCTGATCAAAACATTGTGTGCATGTAAACATAGCCAGAGATACATGAGCCCCCTGGTCACTCGCCACATCTGGCCTCCAGGTGACTTCCATCCTGTATGCCAATGAGTTAAATTTTAGGGAATTTTTTTAATTTAACTTAAATAGATTTCATATAATTTGTAAGTTAACAATTTATGTTTCAGTACAAAAAAATGTAAAAAAGATTTAGTCAAATTTAGTCAAATTTTAAGTTTCTTTTTAAAAACAGTCCTGGTAGTACAGATATTATGTTAGTTTTAGACTTGTAAATTTAACTCTTTTGACAACCCTATAGACAAAGCTTCCTTTAACTGTAAGTCTGAATGATTGTTTTCAACAAGTTGTTCAGCCGTGGCTCAGACAACAGCTGATTGAACATCTCATCTAATATTGTCCTTGCTTTCCCTTTCCTTCCATCCCTCCCAGGACCGATTGGTAGGCGGAGTATTTCAAACGCTGCCAGGGTGGTGAAATGTCACAAAGTATCAGGGCTCAGTGCGGTGATCCCAGGGAACTTCACGTGGAGCTTTTGAGGCTCGTGTTGGTCGAAACCCCTGAAAATGATACCGTTGTTAAGACTTTGATGATTGAAAATAAATGTGCCTTTGCCTTATTTTTATACCAGGCCTRGTTTTGTCTCAGAGACAAGTTTCACTCTTCTTGTTGGCTCAAAAACAAATGAACAACTTTTTTATGTCATAGATATATTTCTGCTTCACCCTATGGAGTAATAAAGACATGTACACTCTGTATTTCTAACACATAGGATGTAAATTCTAACTGAATTAACAACAAAGCTCCCATGGCAAGATACCAAAACTGTTTATATTCTACAGTAATGACCCGCTTTGATCTCAAGAGCAATCTAGGAATGTTGTGATGAATTCTCTATTTCATTTTGTCTCTTTTTCTCTGTCTTACAGGACCTCCAGTAAGTAAACCTGATGCCCTTTGTGACCTGCATGTGGTAAAGTTGACTTTATTTCTGCATTTTGCTCTAAAGTATGCTGTTAGAATCACAGCATCCCCTAGAAAAAAATCAGTGATAAAACTCCATCAATCTTATCTGGATACAATGATAATCTGTGCAAAAGCTTTTTACATGACCTGTTTTGTTCTCCCGTGAACCAAACATTTTTATGTTTTCCAGCTGCCTTTATTCTCTACACATGGTAGAAACTGATAATGATGAATGAGTGATAAGTAGCTGGAATATTTGTGTGGAGTTTAAATGTTCTAAGTTAGTTTCCAGTTAAAATTAAGACATTACTTGAAAATGTGAATCAAAATGTTCCTGGTTTGAGATCATTTCTGGGATTTGCTACTCTTGCCTACTGTGTTTTGATATAAATTTAGGCCTCTTTCAGTTCTGTAAAATAAGTCAATCACAGCTTTAACTTGATGGTAAAATAGTAAAAGTGTGTTAGAAAGAACATCCTGACTCAGTGACACGTGAACTGGGAACACTGGCCCAAACATCTGGCTGTTTTTGTGACGCTGACTTTAACTTTTGTCCAGCAAAGTCAGTTCTTCTCACCTCTTCCAAATATCCCTCCCTGGAAAAAATGAGAGRTAGTTCCTGTACCGGAGATTTTGGGGCCCTTAAGGCCGGACCGTAGGACTGACTTTCAACGCATTCAGTTTTATACAAACATTTTTCCACTTCTTAACACCATGTCTTAGAGATTTTTTTTCCTTTTAGTTTTTCCTACATGTAAACTTACCGAGATAAAGTTGTAATTTCAAGATTTACAGAGTTTTGATGTAACATCTCTTTCACCAAAGAATGCCAGACCAGGCCTGGTGCCAGAGGCAGTTTTTGACTGGTTTTCTGACTGAGATCAACTCAAAGCTGTGTCTTTGTGTCCCTTATTATATCTTACCCAGTAAATGTTTAATCGTCCTTTTGTTTTATGTGGAGTTTCTATAGAGAAAAAAAATTGCAGGGAGACATTTTATATTGCAATCTTTGTATCTGACTCCTTTATCCTAAATTTTAATATAACCAATATAACAAAAAAACATGTTTTTTTAAACCTAGTCAAGATTTTGTTGTCCCTGACATTAGCTACATTTAGATGGACATAAGTAATCAGAATAAACTGCCAATCAAAATAAAAATGCTTCATGTAAACACCCCAATCTGATCTGATTCAGATCAGAATGAATTTGTAATCTGAATGAGAGGGGTGTTTTATGCCAACTGTTAATCTGAATGTAAACCCTTATTCTCATCATGTTATTCTGGTTGTGGAAAACTGCCCTGACTGCACATGTCAACCGGATGTATTTTTGCCTGGCTAGATGCTAATATGTCGGGGAAGCAATTGGTCGGATAGCAATACAACATTGCTATTATAAACTTTGAAAGAGTTTAAAATAATTGGACGCTCTGATGGTTGAAAGTGTAGGAACACTGAAAGCAGTAACATCTCCAACTTTATTAAAAACTGGTGTGGGTCCATTCTGAGCACTGAAAATACATTTGTTCATCACAAAGTAGAACTACTTTTTCTGTTTTTTAGGGAAAGTTTGCAACTCTGCTCATGACAGTGCTTCTATTCTGAATAAAAGCCTGATGCATGTGTGCCAATGCTCGTCATGATTGGATTAATTCATTTGTTGCCCATATAAGTGATACATTCAGATTATTTCATCTGAATACATTTGAAACCAATTTTGCGCATGTGAGTCATTTTAGATTAAGTATCTGATTCCCAGTCCAATAAAAGCCCTGACTTGTAGATCACATAACATGAATACATTAAAGAGATGATTAGTTGTAACATTAGACTTTATTTGATAAACATGTTTTTTAACTGCAATTTATAGTCTGTGAAAATACAGTAGGCTGTTTGGTTTAGTATTTTTTTTTAAATTTATTGTAACATGGACAGAACCATTTTATTTCCACGCAAAGCATTCTGGGTAAATGATGACGTCTACTAGGTCATTGGCGCGAGGCTGCTAGCAAGCTTTATCAATCCTGAAGGTTAATCCTGAACAATATCTGACAATCGGCTCTTTTAAATGAAACCAGAGAGCGTTGACRGAGAGGAGAAGGTAGAAATGACTCAGCCTGTAACTGAAAATATDGATGGAGGACAACAGAGCTGCTTCATGGAAGAAGAACCCCAGCTTAGCCTGTTAGCCTCAGCACTGACAGGAAAGCTAACAAGTTAAACTGAGGTCCTCCATCCATATTTTCAGTTGCAGTCTGAGTCATTTTTGCGTTCACCTCTGTCATGTGGATGGAGGACCTCAGTGACGAGAGGAGAATGTGTAGCGCTGAGCTAATACATATGTATTGTGATGGAGTCGGGGCTAATGCTAAATCTAACAGGCTAAGCTGAGGTTCTTCTTCCATGAAGCAGCTCTGTTGTCCTCCATCCATATTTTCAGTTACAGGCTGAGTCATTTCTACCTTCTCCTCTCTGTCAACGCTCTCTGGTTTCATTTAAAAGAGTCAATCGTCAAATATTGTCCAAGATTAACCTTCAGGGTGGATATAGCTCACTAGCAGCCTTGCACCAAGGACCTATCCACGTCATCATTTACCCAGAATGCTTTGTGTGTAAATAAAATGGCCCCGTTCGTGTAATATATTTTTAAACTTTTAGTTTAAAAATTATAAAAACTTAACAGCCTACAGTATTTTTACAGTCTTTATTTGACAGTTAAAATAAATGTTTATCAAATAAAGTTTAATGCTACAACTAATTGTGGATCCCTTTATTAAAGTTCCTAAAATCATTGGCATAACATGTGGTGCCAACAGCTCCAACAGGTGATGAAAAAAAAAAACTAGTTTCACCACTACAGTGATATTTTGACAACCAGATCATTTTTTCATCTATTTTGCCTTTTCACTATCCCAAGAAAACCTCTCTTAAGAGCACAGGCATCAAACTCCGGTCCTGCTTGTTTTGTTCATTTCTCTGCTCCAGTGGTGGGCAGCGCTAAACTAAAAATTAGTTCCACTAGCCGTAAAACACTAACTCAAATATTTAGGTCTACTAATTCTAAAGCACTATTGCACTGAAAGTTTTAGCCAAAGCTAATTCTAAAGCACTAAAATAACCCAATCAACCCATGACCATTCACACGACAACATGAGTCACATTTTGCCATGTTGCTCTCTAAAGACTTATCATTGACACACCACAGCTGTATTTGAGCTCATTTATTATATATATATATATATATCACCCTCAGCTGTTAACATTAATGTTGATCAATAACATTTATAGACCTCAGTTAGTGCTTTTAAATTTAGCCTATAAGATTAGCAATTTCTAATCCACTAAGAAATTTTAAAATTAGCAAAAGCCCGAAAACACTAATCAGGAAATTAGTTCCCTTATTAGTGCTTTAGTGCTTTAGGAGAACCTGTGAAACCCACCACTCCTCTGCTCCAACACACCTGGTTCAGTGATCACCTCTTCAAATTCTGTAAAAACCTGTCACTCACCCAGTCATGCAAATCAGGTGTGTTGGAGCAAAGAAACAAGGAAACTGCAGGATAACGACCTTCAAGAACTGGAGGGCTTTAGGTTTTCCTCTAAAATGTGCTGTTTAGCCATGCTAACTTCAAAACGTAGCTGGGTAAGCTTGACGTTCTCAACTAAGTGTTTAGATTTTAAACGTATTCTTAAATTGGTTGTATTTAATATAACTCTGTTACTACCACCTCAAGACACACCCTAATTGAAAATGTTGCAAATAACTACTAAAATGCCTTTAAAAAACACATACTACTGYAAACATGTTAACACCTTACATCACAATGTTTTACAACAACCGTAATGAGGCGGATGTAAAACTTTAGACAGTCCAACAGCGATTAAGAGCAAAGTGTGGACAACTGCTCTAAAACTGATCAATGAAAAATTTGATCAAAACTTAGATGTGATACTACCTTGGGACGTCTCTGCTTTTAAACAATAGTAGTGATGGGATTAATGGCTCTTTGAAGGGATCCGGATCTTGGRGAGCCGTTTGCTTCATTGAGCCGTTCAAAAGAGCCGTAGGATTTTGAACAAGTTACATCATCACGTATGGTGACATGATGACGTCATCATGTTACYAGGGTGGAACCATRTGTTTTGTCAAGCAAGAAAGCCCCCTCCCCCATTCTCATGAGCTTCTGCACTCCACCGCTCTGCCTGTTTTCCGTGAAAAAGCAAAGTGGGGGTGATTTAAGGATGAAAAAATAAAGATTATATGAAGAATAAAATAAAAAGAACTACAAACGGCTCGTTACGGCCCACGACTTGGCTCCTGTCGTTCGTTGTAAAGAGTTGTTCAAAAGMTTCGGATTGTTCGTGAACGTCACATCACTAAACAATAGTCCTGTCTGTGAAGGCTCCTTATAATGCATACTGGCATTTCAGATCACTGATCTGGACAGAAATTAATACTCTGTTACATATCCCACATAGAAATACAGCAGATRGAAAACCATTCACACTCACATTTAATTTAGAGGAGTCAATAGATATGTTTTTGGACTTCAGAAGTACTTTTTTTAAAATAAAGTTTAAAAAACAAATGATGGCACAAAACTGAAAGTGCCAGAAGGACCTTATGTACCTGTAATCTAGTATACACTTGAGTCTTGTTAACAAGCACTAAAATAAATTAACAAAAGACCGTTAGACACAAATTATCTCCCAAGGTTATACAAATAGAGATTCATCACAAGCTGTGAAAACCCCAAAACACACGAGAGGGTTCACGGTTCTAAATGAGACAAATATTCAATGAAGCTCAAYWATAYTTCTTAGTTTACACAMGAACAAATCWCCTTTCATTATTTTCTGTCTTTGTGTACTGTACACATTGAAGTGGTAGTAACAATGGAGTAAATTAAATGTCTCTGCTGCACACCCCAAATCACTTCATATTGAGCAGAGAAGTACCCWGGAGACTGTGCAAACCACGTGCAATTGCCAAATGTACCCAAACTTCCTCTCCTACTCCTTCAGCAGCACTTTGTCAAATGGGAGCCACATGTTGGAGGGTTACTGTGTAATTCAAGTGAAGGGTTCCTTCCGGCATGCGGTGACCTTTGCTCCTTGCAGGCTGTCCCTGGAGAGCTAGTGGCTGATGGGCAGGCACCCATGTGTAGCATGTTCACACTCAGCTACTGGAAGTGCACCTTCATGCGCTGCTTTCTGCTTGTTAGGCTCTTTTAAAGAAAAGCTCTAAATATGACTCATCATTTTAACACGGGTTCAAAACACATTTGTTTATTTAAAGCACAGAATGTAATATCTTTACGAATCCAGTGAATGGATTCAGATAAGCTGTGTCCAAATTCTGAGGCTGGGTCCTCCGAAGCACTACTCGGTCTAGGTGGGCCGTGTCCTTGGTAGACCGCGATCGAAATTAGAAAAATATCAGTATGCTAGTATTATTAATATAAAAGAGCAGCATGGCGGCTCAGTGGTTAGCACGGATGCATCACAGCAAGAACGTCCTGGGTTCGATCCCCGCTTCAGACCTGGGGTGTTTCTTTGCAGAGTTTGCATGTTCTCATCGTGCTTTTATGGGTTTTCTCCATGTACTCCGGTTTCCTCCACACTCTTAAAACATGTACAATAGGTTGSCTTCAGGCCCAGGTCACCCTTGAAAAAGCGATCTGTGATCTCAGTGGGACTTGCCTGTATAAATAACGACAAATAAATAAAATAAAACAAAAAAATAACAGCTTAAAGGTAGTGTTTCAAGAGCCTATCATGGTTATTTCGCTCATTTTATTTCTGACAACAATAATATTTAAAAACATGTCTATACAAATGACAAAAGCATTAATAACACAACCGCCTGAAACTTTTAATTTAATGTATTCCTTTCTCTCGCTTCGGCCGCCATTACTAGCAGAAAAAAATCTTGCAATGCATTATGGGATATGGTGGGCCAAGAAGGATCCATTGGACCTGTCCTTCAAATTGGGACAAAAGAAGGACACATTTGTCCACCGCATCGGAGGAGTCTTTGGATTTGAACAGTCTCTGGTGTGGTGCTCTGACTTAATTAAGCGGCTGACGAAATTGGCTTTTCGGTGGACCCGTCTTCTGAATTTGGACATAGCCATATTCACGCACAGTGTCAGCATCATAATAGCTCATTCTTTTCACAAATCACATACTAACAGTGTGGTCTAAATAGCATGCAAAAACCTTGTCATTAAAACCTGCAATGTTTTGAACTGTTGGCCTTAAGGTTAGTTTTAAAGCTTGGTTTTTATTACAGCTAAATTTGTTATAGGTGTTTTTTTATGCAGCAGTCAACCCAAACATTTTAAAAACCGTGAACACTCAGGACTAAACAGTGGTTCTGATGGTCAAAGTGACACATTTTGCAAAAGACTCTAACATTTCAAATCTGAAACAAAAGTCAAAATTGCCTTCAAACAACACAACTTGCAAGACTTTAATCATTAGATGAACAACAAAATATAACACTCTTTGTGGCCTATTAGATTCCTTTTATGCTATTTGTTATCTTTCTACACAGGCTTTGTCAAATTTTCCAAGAATTGGATCCAGAATCAGAAATGCTTTGATGCAAATTTTATGGATTTCATGATATTTTTTAAAACCCTGGCTGAAAACTGAAATACTGTAAATATAAATAAAATAAATTGGAGAGGAAGCAATTACAGTTGCCCAAGTTTCTTCTGAAACATGAGTCCTTCCAGCTACACCTCCACCGTCACCTCACACACAGACTCCTTTTCCTCACAATCCTCCAGCTCTGACTCAATTTCTTTTGTCTGGACTTCCTCAATGCTGGAAAAGAACAACACAGATGTGGCACCTTTTGAAGACTGCTGGTTTCTGAGTGAGGATTTTTGAGAAGGAGGGTCAAACAGGTGCTTCAGTGATTTCATTCTGACCTAGGTTGCTTCTAACTGTCAGAAACAAGTGATGTCTGTTTGGTCTCCAGAGCTAAAACAAAGGAGCTTGTGTTCACTGTTTTGCAAAAGGATGGAAAAAAAAATTCTATGAAAATGGGTTAACACACTTGAAAAAGGTGACTTCTGCTCTCCTGAGATGGTGATGATGAAAATTGAGTGGATCACAGTTTCTTTTAGTGAAGAAAAAAAGAATTCTTATAAGAGTTTTTAGGAATGACATTTAGTAGAACGTCTGTTACAGAAGAGAGTACAAGAGAACTTTTATTTCTTTGATTGCTCATAAAATTGATTCCACACATTTGAGAATTTAATAGATTCCTTATGCAGTTAAGATTTTTTGAAGCTAGGTTTCCTCAGGTAGATACAACAGAGGGAAAACTAACACAATAAAAATCATTGGGGCTTTCACACAGAACAAACAGGTGACAGGTGAGTGAAGGATTTGAACCGAGAGCGCAGACACACGAGGACTTGAAAAGAGAATACTAAAAATACTTGAATAAAAAAAAAATAAATTAATAAAGCTTACAAAACACAGGAGACACGTGAATGAACACATAGGAAACTAGAACATCAAGATTGCAGCCAAAATAAAATGAACTCTTGATAAAGTGAAGGTAATAGCTTGAATATATGGAGCAGATTTTGATGAGGTATTGGAAGCAGCTGAGCTGATTGGAGATTGGCAACAGGTGTGAGGCAGACTGGCTGTGTTGAAYAGTGTCGGAAAATGTGAAACCAACTGTAAATGAACCAAACATGACTCAGAGTACAAATCTATTGATGTCTACTGTAGGTGTGCTTAGTGAAAAAAAAAAAGAATAAGTGAGACAAAGGATTTCAGCTGTAATGAAATTGTTTTCTTTTGTCCACAGTCAATACTGCATTAAAATTATAGTCAAATGCCGTCAAATGATTAATATTTTTAATCTGATTAATCCCAAAATAGCTGTGAATTAATCATGATTWATCTTAAATTTAATATACATTTCTATTGCATATTGATAAAATAAATTACTTGAGTTATTAATTAGTTTTTAATGTTTTTATTTAGAAAACAAAATTGATCTTAGACATGATTTTTTGAATATAAAACAGGACCTAAAAAATGCTCCAAACATATTTGAGTCAGTTAAATTTTGTGCAGAATAATGAGGTTAAATCAATAATTCAAGGATTTTCATTCCAAATGAGAACTACGAGGAATGAAAGATAGATACTAAGGTCACAGTTGTCAGCAAAACATAAATAAATAAAATAAAATAAGCCATAAGAAGACAAAAAGAAAATAAAACTGTACATAATGTGTTACACATAGAGTTATTTTATTTTATTAATTTAACTTTTATTTATCCATGTAAAGTGTTTGAGAACCACTTCTCATTTACAAACATGACCTGGCATGCACTGAGTGCGTTGCAATATACAAACCTACATATTCAGCAGTAAAGTGGTTGTATCTGATTGATTTAATCTATGCCCATGTAGCACTAAAATTAATCAGAGTTAACTCGATTAATTTCACAGCCCTAATGTGTGTGTGTGTGTGTGCGCGCGCGCGCGCGCGCGTGCGTGTGTGTGTGTGTATAAGCATATTATAATGCCATGTAAATAAAGAAATAAAATGTTTGACATGGGAAAGGAACAACCACAAAAACTAGGATTAGGCAGAGTCCATTTTTAATATTTCATTATCTTTCAGTTACCATGTTATTCTGTAATTCCATGGATAGAATATGCAACAGACAAGCAATATGCTACAGTGATTTAAATAAAAAAATACATGAAAGGACTAATGATTTATAATGCCAAGTGGTCCCACCTAAATCTTTTTTTTAATCATCCTACCAGCATATCGGCCATTTCAGGTCCAGTTGGGAGACAACAGACTAYAAATTTTCCAGTTTAAGACTCGATCTGAAGGTGCGATTGTAGCACACAGAGAGGGAAGCAGGTGTTGTTATATTTCCACCATCCTTGTGAATCACAGGCTCTCTACAAAATCCATTCAGTTCTGTTTCTGATTTCTCTTTCATTGTGTGCCCTGCTGCCTCTACCTCATGAGTTTTCACTTTATTGTAACAGACATCCCAGCATCAACGTTTTACAGGTTCTAATGGTGTGCTGCGTCCTTTTTCTCTTCAGTCTCTGACAGCTGCTGCACCATGGACTATGAGGGTAATAAAAGCAGTGACATGTTTTGATAGAGTTGGCTGATGCAATTTACAAGCGTTCTGACATTTAASACATTTTTAAGACATAGACTTTAAAATGAACAGGTCACACACTGGTCAAAGAGCAGCTGAGTTGGTCTGCCATCGTGGCAGGGTCTCTGTTTTTACCTTGAAATGCAACACWCATCCTGCAGTCCCTCTCTTATACAATGAGTGTCGCTAAATAACACATCAGCACAGGAGGAATGGGAGCAGCAGAAGAGTTTACAGGAAGTCCGCTTTTCATACACAAATGTAACTACAGATTATGTGTACAATTTACGATTTGGGACATTTTTCATGTGTRCAACYCACAGACTCAGCTCTACTGCTCATCCCACAAATGCATGTTCCTTACAAATGTGGCACCATTTAAACAGAAAATTAATAGGCTTTCCTACAGTGTAAAATTTATTAAGAAGCATTGTTACAACAAAGAAATAATCTACTAAACACATATTTACTTACTTTTTGTGCTCATATGTAAACCCAAAGAATCCAGAAAGAGAAGAAATGGTACTATCCTGTACATATGTCAACCTAGGACTGCGCGGTATATGCGGTATATGCGGTAGACGGTAGAAACAGTATGAAGTTGGCCTACGGTAGAAATTTACTCTCTACCGTCATATCGTCAATACGTCATCGCACCTGTGTCAACAGGGTTGTTAGTGCAGAGACAACTGAGCAGGAGTTTGAAATATAATGAAGAAATTCTAGCATTTTAAACACGTATAGTGAGAATTAATCCTCAAAATATCCCCCTCCCGCTGTAGAAAAGTTACATCGTGTCATGGGATTATAATCTCTTCCTCTCCTCTCCTCTCCTCTCCTCTCCTCGTCGTGCAGAGCGCTTTAACAACTGTAGTTATTCCACACCCAATTGTCTGAGAAAACAACTTAGAGTAACTTACMCCAAAATTAACTTTTTTTAGCTGATAAACTGTCTAGAATGTGTCTAAAATGTTATATGTACTGGTTCTGTGCTAATTTTGATGTTTTTGTGCGAGACAGATCTTTTAAAGCTGTGGCGCCTCGCCTCTGGAATGAGCTACCTTGCACCATTCGATCTCTGGATTGTATAGACACTTTTAGGAAACAACTTAAGACCCACTTTTTTAAACTTGCTTTTTAGCATAATACTGTGTTTTAT
>NW_013952402.1:10291706-10303795 GCF_001266775.1 Austrofundulus limnaeus | reverse complement strand
TCTCTCTCTCTCTCTCTCTCTCTCTCTCTCTCTCTCTCTCCCCTCTTTGAAGTTATACCGCCCAGCCCTACATCAGCCCCATGTATCTGGACCCTCAACAATATGAGATTTTCTCAAAAAATTAGTTTTACTAACACACACTACAATGAAGATGGAGGTCACACTTGTGAAATCAGTATATATGTAAATTTTTCTCACAAATATAAATATAAGGGAACAGTTATACAAAAAGGAAACATACATATCCAACATCGCCTGTGTTTACTGTTACTGTTTTTACTGTGACCGAATGACCAAGAGTGTGTACACTTTTACTTTATAATTCAGTTATTGGGATTATATATGATAATCTGCATTGTTTAGGCCTGATTGACTTGCTACACAGCTCAGGAATATTGATGACAGTTATCCTCCCTCTAAGCGAAGTGTCTGTGCTTCAGCAGCCTTTGAGAAAACGTTAAGGCTTCCTGTTTTACTTCCACTCAATTAGCATTGTTCCTTTTTGTTTTCAAGCTCCTCAGTCAAGTTCCGCTAAGTCTGCTCAAAGCCAAACACACTCGACCTTTTCAATGTGCTCTTTCTCATTTGCAGTAACCGCTAATGAGAGGGAAGAAGAAGTCATTGTGATTTGGCCTTTTGCGGTTTGTTTTTGATTTAGGCGACGGTACCAGTGTGCTGTCATATCCGTTTTAGCAGAACATTTAAGATGGGTGAGGTTAGTTTGGAGTGTTGGATGGGGTTGCTCATGCAGAATCACGAGGGTTTTCTTTCCTAGACTCTGTTCTCCTACATTCAACATGTGCAGTAGTCTTTGTGGTGAGAAGCGTTCAGAAGAACTCGTGTTGGGTCGAAACCTTTCAGTGAACATTTGGTCTTGAGAAGTGGTTTGTTATTGCACTTATGGTCCGTCACTGAGCTGACGGGCCAAAATAAAACATATTAGTGCAAGACTTTAAACCACTCTGTCCTGTCTTCTCCATTTTAATTTGACCTGTTGGTTTCCTTCTTATTTGGACTTTATGTGTAGAATGTACTCCTTCTTTTTTGGACCAATTTTCTTGCACCACTTTTTCAGGGTCCTCCTGGACGAGCTGGCTTTCCGGTAACCGCCTTTTAAACTTGTGTCTGTGTGTCTCCGAATAAACGATTTGCATGAGTCAATAGTCATCACTGCAGTACTGATGTCTCTGTCAGTTCTCTGCTGAGTAGATCTGATAGTATTCATACTGTCTCTGAGGCATTTTTTTTTGATTGAGTCACCAAAATGGTACATTTATAGTTTGTACATTACTGCATGGTTCAAAGCAAGGCTGTGCAACTTGTTGAGAAGAAACACAATCCTCGTCAGTAAAACAGAAAGAGATTTTGATCATAAGGTAACACGAGCTTTAAAAATCAGCACTTAGGGCTAATGGTATGTTCATACTTGACAACTTTTGTCAAACTTAAGCTCTTTGTAAAGCTTTTAAATATATATTTTTTCTCTTTAATGGATCTTTAGGAGCATAGAAACTGCCAGAATGGTTACACCAAGAATGACTTGTAATGATGGATTTCAGGCTGATTCCAAACAGACTGAGCATGGACCAAAACCATCCAGATGTTCAGTAGTTGATTTTTGTTTCAACCACACACTGATCCCCAGAGGCCATGTAACTTGTTGTAGTTTCATAAATTTTACTACACTTTTGACTTTTCTTTTACATATTTTGTAAGAATACCACCATAAAGAGTTTTGCCTAATTGAATTATTCCAACATAACTGAACACAGACTAAATGTGGTGTGTTAACAGCAGCATCGCACCACTGCCTGGAAGTTAAAAATAAAGGCATTTTCCTAATGGAAACATTGTTGCATGTTGGTAACAAGTTGCATAGCCTTACATAAAATATTAAATATTAGATTTAAATGCCAAACAATAGAATTCTACAGATTAAATGATGCCAATTTATGGAGCATTTAAAAGAAACAGTGCATCTGTGAACTTAAACTCTATCATCYATCAAAAACTTGCTTTGTGGTCAAGGGTTGTGACTCAGTTCAGAAAACATTAGAGATGTCAGTACATCAGTGGACCAGGCTGCTTCAAGCTTTCAAACATAACATTTCCCATTCCTAACAGCATCAGCTGTTGTTTGAGCCACATAACCCTGTCTTTTTTACCTGTACTGTTTACAGTTTTTCTCAATAATGGTGGAAAAATTAATATTCTCTATGTAATGAACCTTCGTGAACACATCATTATGTTTCTCTTCTTAGCTGCCTAATCCTGAACAAATCAGTATAAGAGAAAAAAAAACTGAAGTTGAAAAATATAGGCTTATCTGTATTTATTATTTGTCTCCTGGATTACCAGCATTTCATGAGTAAAGCAAAGTGTTTTAAATTTGAGGTCAGGGATCGTTCAGGAAACATAGTAATAATAATAATAATAATAATAATAATAGTTTAATATAACAACTTATATAAAGTTGCAGAAGTATGACTTGTCAATACTGACCTGATGGTGTACCAGCCAGTAAAACACTACTAGGTGAATTAATGAATAATCAAATAGGTAAATATTAGCTGATGATCTCCAGCTCTTTTCAGCTATTTTTTTTGCACTGTAAACCAGTAAAACTGCAACATGTTCAGTGATGAGACTGGGTTGGTGGCTGTGTCACATATGTTGCTGTGTTTTTATCAAACGCTCTGAGAAGACCTGCTTCTCTTTTGTGCTCATGCTTTTTTTCAACTTCTAACTCAGCTCACCTTTATTGTTTGGCCCGGCTGTCAGTGTGTCAAACCTACACGATTTTATTTTTTATCATGATGACATGTAACCATCTGGTTTATGACCATTTACCCCCAAAACCAGTGAGCCTCTCATTGTTCCTTACTGAATCCGATCCTAAATGAAGAACAGTCAAACATCTTGGCTGTTTTGCGGAGTAACAATGGTCCAAAACTAAATTCCCTTCTTGAATTGTGGAGAATTACATTGAAGAAAGAAGAGAAACCAAAACTTAGATTTGCTGAGCAACTGAGGATGTGTGATCTTCTTGAAGTATAATTAATAATCTAGTGTTATTTATTGTTTATTTCTAGTTTGAAACATTTGAACTCTCTAAAAAGCCAAGAGAGGTTTATTTTTTTGGTCTTTTTTATAATAGAGTATCCTGAACATCTGTTTCCCCCTCACGTTATAAGCAGTTCTACCCAGAAGTGTTCATACAACCATTTTAGAAATAAATATCATAATATTTCTGGGCTTTAATGATTGATTTGAACCGTTCATTTTCCAGGGTGGAATGAAACCTTCAATCTTGTTAAAAATTTGTGGACTATGCTTAAAAGTCGAATCTGTGGCAAGAAACCAACTACTTTAAATGAACTCTGCCAATTTTGCCACAAAAATGGGTCAAATATCAGCCAGAGTTATTCCAGAAGCTTGTTGATGGATGCAAAAAGTGTGTGGTTGAAACTCAACTGAAAGACACKTCATCAAATATTAGTTGGGGTGTACTGTAGTTATATGTTGGATATTTAATTTGAACCATGTGTGGATTAGCCACAATAAATTCAAACTTGTAAATTATATGTTGTATTTTTATTCCAACCTAGAAAAACTAATGGTTGAAATCAATCTTTAAATGTTCAAAATGTATATGCTAATCACGCCCTAGAGTGGATGTAAACTTCTGACCACAACTGTATATCTCTCCACATGCAGCAGAGATCCCATCGATTAATTATTTATTAATTAAACTTTGTTTCTTTCTGTGGTTTCATTAACAGTTTTAAATGCAGCTGTCAAACTAGAGATGAACATTAGTTGTTTGGATTGGAGTCAATTTTGTGTTTGAAATGAGTCTAGAGTCTGAAGCCAGTAAGGTTGTAGTTGTCCCTCAGAGACCCTGACACTACAGCACTGAGGACCTGCAGAAATCCTTTTAGTGTATATCAATGTGTTAAATAAGAAACAAACAAAAAACATGCTATCAATGTCCCTAACACATGACTTTAAAACATTTATGATGGAAGGTGACAATAGCCGTTATTCCATCAGTGATTTTTTTATGCACATTTTGAAGTATTGCATTAGAAAAGGTTGATGGAAATGACAAAATCAAAAAAACTTCCTAAATTTTGCGAAAAAAGAACCATTTGTGCTTGTTTTGGTTTTCTGAAAAAGTGTTAATGCGCAGTCTAGTAGGAAGGAGGGGGTCCCATGCACCCAAAAGATATATTTTTTAACCTAAATTTTTGTAATCCTTAAGGTGTCTAGTCAATGGATTGTGATGGCCCCAGAGCAAATTATTGTCCCATTATGGTTTTATTGACCATCTTTAATGGCCGACCAGGATTTTCCATTGTGTAAAATGAAAACTTTAAATCAACATAGCTCCTAAACTGTACATCCGACAGACACCATTCTCCCCATTTTATTTTTGTCTTTTCATGGGTAATTTGTTGAAAAAGAGATTCCTATGATTATATCACGTTTGATGCTTAATAGCTGGAGTAAACACAAAAAATGATAAAATTTGCCTAAACTGAATCACAGGAACTTCTCCCCTGTACACCCTATTGATATTTTTTTGTCAAAGCTTTGTATATTTATAATCTTCAACATGCATAGTAAACACAATTTGATGATATCCACTTGAAATGTTGTCACATGTATGTTTATTGTGCCATTTTGTTTGCCTACCTGGATTTCCACAAATGCAAAGAAGAGTATGTAAAATCAGCATATTGACTTAACTAGACATTGTGCAGAGGCAGATGACCCCAGGTTGGGTTCCATTTTGGCATGCACAGAGGTTGTGAAAATATCAGTTTCTTGTTTGTATATAAAAATCACCAAACCATTTGAATAATTAAAACTCTGTAAACTTCAGCTCTTCTTCTTTTCCTTTTCCAAATGAACATTTGTAACTATTCACTTTATTCTTTTATTGTTTTAATAAAGAGATAAAGGTTGAACGTGACTTTGGGAGAGATGGGGAGCGGTGAAGGATTGAGGAGGGGGATCTGCTTGGCTTGGAAATAAGAAAGGGGGCTTTGTAGAAAATAGGTTGGGAACCACTGAACTAAGAACACCTTGACTCTAAGGGTAAAGCTGGTGTGTGTCTTGATGACACTGGCTGTAGAGCTGGTATCTTTKGTATTCACAGTGTGATGAAATGTTTTACTCTGATCTCAGCATTGCATGTGGCATGGTCACTTGACTAACACAATGATTTTGTTTCTTAAAAGGATACCATGACATCAGGACATTTACAAGCTTTGAGTTTCCTGCTTGAGCACCTGTTTCCTCAGTTGTATCACTAATCAGGCCAACTCTAATGATGCTAACAGACCAGTGTTACTGGTGTGTCCTGTAACAACTCCTGCTATCTTAATACAACAGCGGCATTTGTTAAAATTCAAACCCATTTTGATGAGATGGGGATAAGTGGTTTTGTGGCTTGTAAATGACTAAAAGTCGGGAGTGTTTCCTTTTAAGACTTTACTTCTGCTTTATGCTCTTGTATTCCTTCTGAATCTGAATTGGTCAATAGGGTGACAAAGGAAGTATGGGAATTCCTGGAAGAATGGTGAGTGTCCAGCACATAGTAGTTACATTCAAATGCTTTACAACACACGTAGAATACAACACAGCTACATAAAACATCTAAAACTTGATGTTTCGGGCATTAACAGTAAAATACAGAAGTTAATTAATTTTTATTGTTAAACTGAAAAAAAAACCCAGATGTTTTTAATTAGCTGTATTTGAGAAATAGTTAAAAGTTGTTCAGTCGCTCTAAGTGGAATTTTACCAAATACAGTAAAAGTGCAAAACGCTGATGATAACCTTTAAAATTCAGTCTCATCTAAAGTAACCTAAATTACGAATGACATTCAAAGCTCAATTTAATGGTTTGCATTAAATATTCTTTATTGAGTAAAAAAAGTTATTAAAAATGTGGTAAAGTCCTATGAAAGTTTTCTAATTTCAGATATGAAAAGTATTTTTGTAGGTTTTTTGCCTTTTTTAGGTTTTCTCAATTCATAAGCACTTGAGGTACTTGTACCACAGTAAGTCAGATGTGTAAAAAACTTGTATCATCACTTATACAATCAAATGAAATGAATTTAATCATAATAAAAAATAGGTGTTGTATGCGAATGAAATTCAATGTTCAAATGTTTTTTCTGCCATTTTTTACATTGTGTTTCATTATTATTTCATAGGTGTCTTTTTGAAAATGTTATTTTGTTCTGCACACACACTATTTGGGTACTTTTTTAAAACACATTCAAGGACCTGTTATGCCCCTCTTTGGAGTTCCCAAGATCTTTTTTTCTGAATTTAGTGAAACAGTGTTCTTTTATTTTTGCATAGTCGTCATAAAATATCCTTCAAACCAAATTAAAGCTTAATGTAATTGTATTTCTGGGAATGTTTAAAGCTCTGATAGTCTTTAGCTGTAGTGCAACTTCTGTTTTAAAGCTGGACTTGTTTTATGTTTATGTATTTGTAGTTTTTAGCATGTATTTTTATAAGAGTGTGCCATTTTGACCTGGTCTCCCTTGAAAAAGAGATGTTATTCTCAAGACACTTCCTGCTTAAATAAGGACCAAATAAAATAAAACAACATAACGCTCAACACACTTTAAAGATGACTTGGTTGCACAAAAGGCCATCGGATCAAAGTGGGTTTGGCATCAAAAAATATTTTAAAAGTTTCCAAATGCATGAGAGGAGCTGAATAACGATTCCTCCAACAGAGAGGGAAAAAAAAATGTTTTGTTAGAAACGAAAAAAAAAAAACTTTTCTGGCATAATGACACCTTTAGCTCTCTTTCAGCATAACTTATCTCACACATCTGTACCGTAGCTTCATGTAGAGTCTCACCCCCACCCCCATGACTAGTCCTGAGGATGCTGCATGCCCCGAACCCTCCTGCCTCTAACACTGGTTCCTCTTTTTTCTTGTGTTTCTCTCCTCACTTCACACCTGTTTGCATGTGACTGATCCCAGGGCTTAAAAGGACAAGCAGGTGAGAAGGTAAGTGTAGAAACATGTGGCTTTTCCAGGAATATGTTTTTTTTGGCACGTTAAGTATATTTTTATCACAAGTTTAGTGTTTATAAGCAGATGAAAATATCTTTTTTTTTAATTGTTGTTTCCAGTTGTTATGTGGCAAATTGTTAAGCTTTGACTTAATGGATGGTTGTGGCACTGAGCTGTGTTTACAGGTAACATATGATTAATACAATGAGCTTGGATCAGAAAATAAATGCTTTCCCACTCTGGTTGGATTACTTGAACCTTTTACACTGTGAAACACAATAGCAACAATTTGTCACGTAAGTGTCTGAAGGTTCTAAGTTAAGACTCCCCAAAGAAACCAGAGCAACTTTTCTAGAGGCCTCAAAAGAGGACATGAGGAGATTCTTGCTGAGAACACAGTGTTATAAAGAAGGATAATTATGTTGTTACTGGTGTGTTGAGCAGCATTTATATTCTGGCTTTCTGTCTTGTTGAAATAATGACAAATATGAGCAGCCAGCTGGAAGCAAGACAGATGAATATTTGCCTCAGGGTGAACATTAGATGTAAGATAACTTTTACCGTTAGCTCTGGTATCTCCCACTTGGCTTTATGAAGTACTCAACAGAGATGGCAAATATGCAATGTATCCTCCACTGTCTGTAGTTCAGGACTATAAAAATCAAATCATTTTTATTCACACAAGGGTATTGTGAAAATATTGATACATATTTCCCCCTTCTTTATTATTGTATAAAATTTATTTTCCAGTCTTGTGTAAATCTTTGCATTTTTTAAACCTTATTGAGGAGTGTGTTTTTCATGGCTCATATCGTTCCACAGGTGTTGCAACACAGACACTCTTGGGTGTAATTAAGGGAGTAAGAGATTAAAATGTCACAAGTTTTCTTGTTGAGTTGAAAACTACAAAATCCAACAATCTGTAAAGAGAGATTTTATCAAGTAGAAATATGACTAAAAGTGTCCACTGCAATAAAAATGAGTGATTTTTAGTACCACTGATTTCTTTTCCAATTCTGATACCAAATGAAACTCAGGCTGGTATCAGTGATATAACTGTTTGTGCAAATAGATCTAATGTTTCTGGTGTTTCAGAGTATATTTTCTTTATTAAATTTAAACTCAGAAATATATTAACGCAATGTCCTTATTTACAATGTAGTCGAGCTAATACAACAGAAAAACCAGAGGACGCAATTATACAAAATATGTGAAAATGGTGTTTGGAACAATAAAGAAATATTGTTAATTATCAAGAACTACTGTAAAAATTAAAGCTTGCGTCTTATTTCAAATTTCGGAAAATACAAAACATAAAATGTGCAAAGACTGAGCACCTGCTGCTGCGTTCACACATTTCCCAGGCGGAAGAAAAAGCAGAGCGCACCTAACGCTTATTTGGATAGTTTAGTTATGTTCTACTGGGTTGCTGTTAATGATATAAATGACCCGAAATGACTGAAGTATTAAAGTATTGATAGTTTGATTTTAGAACCAATTTTAGAGAATAAAGATTTGGTACTGGTGGCATCAGTGTTTCAGTATTGATCTGCACATCACTAATTGAAATTGTTTTTTGTGGCAGCAGTTAATTATATACATCTAGAGCTACATGCTGAGATGAAGAGCGTCTGTTGAAAGTTATTTACAACAGAAGAGACTTTGTGCTAGTTCACTCAACTCTCAAGCTGAGAAAATTAMGCTTGAACAACAAAACTAATCTTGATGCATTACAAATGTATAATTTGTGTCACAAATTAGTATTCAGCATTGTGTTACTGCCACCCACATGTTAGCTCAGAAATGTGGTGCAAATTTTCTTTTTGTTTGCTAAGAAAGAAACAAAACATGAAAAAAATCCTGTCATTGTACTGTAGAGCTGGTATTTTTGCTGGACTGTAATTGTTATCACCAATAGCAGTACGTTACAGTAAAAACAAACTGTCCCTGTTCAAGGACACAAGATTCAGTGCTGATGTTTTATGTCTGATGAAATGTTTGGACCAAACGTTAAAGTTGTGGTTGCACTTTTTTCTGGTCAAATTCAGCTCATCCCATCACTCGAATGCAGCTGTTAGCTAGCATCTTAGCTTGGGAAAATGACAAAAAAAATACATTATCATTATCTATAAAAAGCTTGTAAACCGATTGCACTCACTATTTATTCAGTAGTTCAGTGTACTCAATTTTTGAAGTGCAATCGGTTTACTTGCTTCTTTTAAGTAAAGATGACTAATTTATTGTGGGGATGATGACTGTAGCGACAGTATCTCACTGTTACGAGTACTGTAGCGCAATGATTTGGGGTCCTCCCAGTGGAGCCTGAAGACGTTTTCCCAAATTTATTTAAGTTTAAACACAGCTAAACCAGCGCACTGTGGTTGAAACCAATGAATCTGCTGTGAGAGTTCGTACTCGCATCGTTGTTGAACGGACATGTTCTTAAAATAACCTGAGTGGAGGTCCCCACTGCTTCATTCTGAACACTTAGAATTCAATGAGAAGCACACTTGCAATTTTGAGTCTCTGCCCAGTGAGATATTGGCTAAGTAGCAAAAATATGGATCCTATTTCTCTATTTCACATTCTGTATGAACACATGCTCATTGATTCAATTTGAAACAATTTTACTCCCTGTTTTGTCATGCAGGTCCAAATACACACACACCCACACACAAACTGTCTTGACTGTTTTCCACTCATGGTACCAAAAAGAAAAATAAAGTATCAGCTTCTAACACAATTTACTGGCTTTATTTTATTGTGGATGGTTGGAATTAGAGTCTGTGGTCAGTATTTGGGACAATAAAAGTAAATGGAGGTCTATGGAAATAACACACAGATCAGTTGACTGCGAATGTGTATATATATGACTTAAAAGGTAAAGAAAAAAGGAGTTTGGCACAGAGAGAACAGGCTAAGAGAAGCTTTCCCAGGGCACTGGGCTCTTTCAAACAGATGGCTTCTTATGGTTCTTTGGGAAGGTGTTTGAGGCGAGCAACATGCAAAAATGAGCCAGACTCAGAGAAAACACAGAGATGACATGACTGATTGGAAATGAAAACCAAGAGGAAAAATACAATTTAAAAAAAGTCACAGCACATGCACAGTCTTTGTGAGTTTGAGAAATTTTCATTTGAAAGGAAATGAGCTGGGAGTCCGAAGCAATTTGGTTTTATGTTTTCTCTGACTGGGTCCCTGGTTCGACTTGAGCTTTAACGTTGCCGCGTAGCCTTGACCTCTCACCACCCTGTGAATCAAAGTAATTCAATCTCTGCATGGATGTATCTGCAGATCTTCACTTGTCTGGTTTACTAAACTGTAGAAAACCAAAGACATAATTAAAACCTGTCGCTGATGTTATGAATGTTCCTTTTCTATCATTACCCTCTGGCCCCTAACTCATGCATCTGCCATCAAATCAGGCATGAGAAAACAGACTTGAGGCATGTCTTTTGAAACGTTCAGCATCACCTTTGTTTTGTGAATGGCAGGTGCCATCAGCCCTTTCAGCAGCTTTTTTTTCTTCTTCTTCAGAAATAGAGAAGTTCATTAGAGAAAGTGCTGGGAACTCGAGTCAGGCCAGTCTGACTTTAGTGGTTTGTGGGACTGGGAGGAGCGGCTGCACGGACACGCTGCCGACACAGTGCAAACTGACTGCTATTTGCCAAAGCAAGAGCCCAAAGGCACGTCGGTGTTTATACAGCAGAACAGCTGACCTCTGCAGGCATATTCTTAAGTGCAGACTTGAAATGAGAGCCTTTTTAACGGGGCTGAATGAGAACAAAATGAACTTGTAAGGTTTATACGTTTCAAAACAGAAAGACGGCACGAGCCAAAGCATGACTCGTGGTAGCTGATTTGACGAAAGAAAACCTCTAACACAAACTTTTCTGCACGAGTTTACAAAAAATGGCAACACCTAGAAAATGTTTGAAGACTGTGAAAAATCACAGTCGCTGATGCCAAAAACTCCAACGTTCATCAACTTTTTTTTAATTTAAAGCGAGTAAGATGACAAAATGCCAACAATTTGATGGATAAACTATAGAAGAAAGGTAAGGTTTGTGGGAGTAAGATGAGTTTAGAAAGTTTATACAGCTCAAAGTTAGTGACAGTAGTATGTGATTATTTTTAAAAAATTCTTAAACTTTAACCCTGATCATGTACAAACATGACAAAAAATAAAAATCAAATTAAAAATGCCAGTTCAGTCACGCAAAGTTAGACTTTAAACAACCCGTTGGATCACCCATTCAGACTTTGGATGATGCTATGAAAACCACTAAAGAGGTCTCATTTTGCCAGAATCTTAATGTGTCTGTAAAGAAAACTGTGCCCATTGTACGATGTGCTGCTACAGATTTGTGACATACCATTCCAGATTGAGCTGCATATTTTCAAAAATGTGTAAATGAGTTTAACAAAACTAAAGGAGGAGTAATAAATGTGCTTCAGTGCTTACTGTGGTGGCTACTGCTGACAGAGCAAACAAACACAACAATAGGTAATGCCCTTTCAAAATAAAATGAAGCAGTTACTAACAGGCCACAACAAAGCACAGCTCCAATAATTAACAACTCTAAATTTGATCATCACAAACAATTACAAAGTTGAGTATTAAGTTGTGTGTTCAACCCTAACCCTTTATTTTAAACACAATAAAGATTTTCTTGGAATTTGCTTAAACATATTTAGAACTTGCAGAAGGCACTGATCCTATTAGTGTTTGTAAATTAATGGATTGAAGCTGGATCTGTCTGTCTTTTTATTTTTTATTTTATTTTTGTGTGTGTGCCTGTAAGCATCATTAAATATATTATACAAATTCTTGTATGATGTGTGAGAAAATATTACAAAAGAAAAAAAAACATTCAGCATGATGTTAGCCTTTTTTTCTCTTTAAGGCTTGAATCGTCAGCTCGCTTCTGAGCAGTTTTAAAGGCACAAGTTTTTTTTTGCTCTAACCCTTCAAATCATCACTAAGCTGCCTAAATTACAATCATCAGTGCATTTCCATTGCTGTACACAATATATA
>NW_013952402.1:10271763-10291234 GCF_001266775.1 Austrofundulus limnaeus | reverse complement strand
TATAAATATAGTACTTGCTTCAGTTGTCTTCAAAACCTACAGTATACTGCTTTGTTTTGTTTTTCTGAAATGTCTACAGAGGTGAAAATGTTTTTCCAGTTAGGGGTATGCTCACGTACAGGCTTGTCTTATTTTTTCTCCTTTATGTTTTTGTCCACAGGGTGCACCAGGTGAACCTGGTCTGTCCATCATTGGACCAAGAGGTCCTCCTGTAAGTTTCCTTACTTCTTTCAACACATAGTGGAGTGTTTTCAGTAGACCTCTGCCTCACACATCAGCTTCAGAGACACAAACACACTCCTTGGACTTCTGTTTTCACTTCAGCTGATTAGACTAAACTACTGGAGAGACTTGCTCTTCCTTTGCTTTATGGGGTACTGAGCTCAGTTTGACGTAAGCCCAGCCAAGGTGTCTTTATTTAAAAGTGGGTGAATGCGCCACAAATGATAGGATAATGCTATATAATTACAGACTGTGTGGAAACAGCAGCATTGTGCATTAGGATTGGAATTAAGAGTTGGCTATGGGTTGGACTATTAGTCATGTTTGTTTTATACAGAATCAAAGTGAGCACTTCCATTCAGAGCTGCTTTAGGTTGGTGGGAATGGTTTAGACACCAGTTTTTAATGGAAGGCCAGATTTATACAGTCTTTTTTTGCTCTTTAGCTGTAAAAAAGAATAATGCAGCTTCATAAACTGCCCAATGTATCCTTAAAAAAAGAAGAAATTCAAGAGTCTAGCCAATGTAAGTGGAGCACACATCTGTTTTTCTAATTGATGTTATTGTGATCTGTACTGGTATGTGCCCACTCTTCCTGGATGGTAATAGGCAGCTATAATGAATAACAGGCAGAAGAGAAGCTTTGCACAGTAGGAGCCAAGTTCTAATCTCAGAGAAGCAGTCAGTCAAAAACACTTTGGAAGCTAGTTTACCGCAGCAGGAGAGACTGACATTAGAGACTCCAGTCCTGACCCGGAGATGAAACAAGGGACTTCATTCAAAAGGAGAGGTGGGAAAATGAAAGGAAATGACATCTCCTGCAAGCCAAGGGCCTTGATTTCTTCACCACATTGTCGTACCGTCAGGTCGGACGAATGTGTGCGAATATATTTTCCAAAGCTTGGTTAAAACTGGCAGCAAAGCTGTTTAAGAAAATACACAGAGCAGGTCTCTGCTTAGGAGAAAGGATGCTCTTTTTAATTTAAGACAGATTCAAAATCAGTCACATTTTAGCTGAAAGTCGGTGAGTCAGAAAGCTGAAATAAATCCACTCTTTAGCTTTTCCTGGAAATTTAGAGGCAAAGAATGGTGGTTCTACAGTTAGTAAGCACATTAACATTGTTTTTTTTCTCTGTCACACATCTTTGTTACATCACAAAGACACGCTCCTATTAAATATACTCTCCAGAGCCCTCTGCAGCACCCCTTGTGTCAAAATCCATTTCACTAGTTAATGCATAAACAAAGCAGAGGAACTGAAGGATAGGAAATGTGTCTGTTCTCTCTGATCTGCCTTTTTAACACATTTTGATCCCAGACCCTCAGCGGTAAATCGTTGCTTTTCTTTCTCTCTTTAGGGACAACCGGGTACAAGAGGATTTCCAGGCTTTCCAGTGAGTCACACTGATACATCAAATGATGCAATATTTATCCGTGTTACAGCTGTAAATGTTATATATTTTAAATTAAACAAAAAAAATCAGCAATGAATAATACACATAGAGTAGCCAGAGATGCATGAAAGCATGGCTGAGGAAGAAGAGGCTGCGGATAGTTGTTTGACCTGCCATCATGTTTCAAATAGAGCATGTGTGGAGAAGTGTGAAACCAGAGATGAGACCACAACGTACTGCTGCACAGTTTGTGATGTGTTGTAGAAGGAGTAGAACATTGTGACATGTTTCAACTGAAACACTTCATCAGTTGATATTGTCAAATAAAAGCTGTCTCTTAGCTTCTATGAGAGGGTATGGAACTAAAGGGTTTTACAATCTTCACCTTCCCAATTCATTTGAACATTTTTTAACTTTGAAATGAATATTTTAAAAGAAAAACAAAGCTTAGTTAGACTAACCATCAGAGTTGCCAGATAGGAAATGATGAAATATCATACTGCTGCTTTAAAAGTAGTTATTTTGACTAAAATTATTGCATGTATAAAGTCAGGGCGCAGCTTCTCACCCAGTGAAGAGAACATGTGCACAGTAAAGAGTCGGGGTTACCCACCCGGTCATCACACACATCTGGTTGGATCAGACAACAATTTGTGGAGTTTCATTTGAACATTGTTGTCTTTTGATAACAGAAATGCCAAAGCAATCCAATATTTGGGCTTTTTAAAAAGTACTTTGTTATTATTATTTTTTTTAATTAAAAAATAAAACATTTAATAAACAAAACTAAAATTTCAACACAACACAAAATCATTAAACGAAAGGGAGCAGAAAGAAGAAAAAAATCTTAAAAGTAAGTAAGTAAAATTGTATTTATAAAGCGCCTTTCACAGAAATGGAATTCACAAAGTGCTGAACAATAATCGAACACAAATAGAAATACAGAAATACTGGACAATTACATTACAGATGATCAAATTCTATAATGATGTCTGCCCCATTTAACAAAAAACTAAAAATTTCAAATATCTAATAGTAATAAAAAAGATTACAACTACACAACCAGCAGCTTGTATGAATGCCTATTATGTATTTTCACATTTCTTAAAAAAATCAGATTTTACCAATCTTCCAAATAACTTAGTTGAACAAGCATTTTTATAATTGTTAACCAAATTGTTCCATATTCCTTGAACTGAGGTACATCTCTCTTTCAAGTTAGTTTGGATTTTGGGTTTCACAAACATTTCAAATCCTTTAAGATTATAAATACTTTTACTCTTAATGAAATTTGATTGAATATTCAAAGGTAATGTGTTTTTATGAGCCCTATACATAATTAGCAAAATATTATAATCAACCAACTCATGAACCTTCAACAATTTCAACTGACAAAATAATATATTTGATGGAAGATATACTATTTCCTGGCTACAATCCTTATGGCTCTTTTTTGCAAAATAAAAATAAACTTTGTAATTGTTTTACATGCCTTTCCCCAGACATTAAATCAGAACACATTAAACATCAGACAAAAAACATCAGACACATTAAATCAAATGTGGAACAATTATTGCATTATATAATAAAAATAGTGCTTCATCATTAAACAATTCCTTTACCACATATAATACTGCAATACTACAAAGTATTTTTGCTTTTAAGCAATTTATATGAGACTTCCAAGTCAAATTTTGTCAATGACGACACCCAAGAACTTAAACTCACTGACTGTATCTCATCACCCTCGACTCTAAATGAAAGATTGACCATTCCTTTTCTATTACTGAGTATCATATAATTAGTTTAGTCTAAATTTAATGATAATTTATTAAGCTTAAACCAATTTTGTATTTTTACAAATTCTGTTTGCATCATTTCCATCATTCGCTCTAAATTTTTACAAAAACAAAAAATGTGGTATCATCTGCAAACAAAACACATTTAAAGAACCCCGACATATTTACCAGATCATTTACATATAAGAGAAACAACTTTGGTCCAAGCACAGAACCCTGTGGAACTCTGGCCTATAATATCACCAAAGTTAGGTCGTACATCATTTATTTGAACAAATTGTTTCCTGTTTGTCAGATAACTAGATAACCACTGTAAAACTGGACCTCTCATGCCATATTTGAACAATTTTACAGAGGTAACAGGGAAATGGGTCTGTAGTTGGTAAAGTTAGATTTCTCATCATTCTTATGAGTAGGAATTACCTTTGCTGTTTTCATGCCGTCAGGAAATTTCCTGTCAAAAACTAAAAATGACAAATGTACTGTATGTAAACAGCTCAATAACATAACCCATTATTTCCTTCACAAACGTCATGTCCATGTCCATCCAGTCCTTTGACTTTTTGTCAGCAAATAGTTTTTTTTACCATATTCATTATTTCTTCTTTGTCAGTTCTGTCAAGAAAAAAAAAACTGTTGGTACAACCCATTACTGTATGAGTTACACTATCATTTACATTTGCTATTTTAGCAGCAAGACTTGGGCCAACATTCACAAAGTAATAATTAATTTACAATTTCATTCTTCTCATAGATTTCATTGCCATAATGCACTTGTCAAAACTTAGCATTTCAATATATTCAGATTTTGCCCTTTTTTTTACAGGGACTATTGTCTTGAAATATTTTATATTTTTACTCTTCTTGATTTATATGCACTCAAAACTCCTATTTTTTCTGTTTCCACAGGGTCCTATTGGGTTGGATGGCAAACCAGTGAGTTTCTTTGAATCCCTGTTGAAAAGCATAACTAATGGATGATTGAGTGATTCTTCATTGCCCAGATTCCTGTTTCCTGTATTATTGCTGAACATAAATAAATAACTAAAAAATACTGTAATTAGCATAATTAAACTTCACCGATGTTTTACGGCTGATTAAATGGTAAGGTTAAACATGGTGTGGAAATTTCAGAGAAGTTATTTTATGGCAACTTAAGAGTTTTGAATAATTGATTGGTTTATTTTACTACCTGCCTCTCACTGTTTTAATGTTTCTACAGGGGCTAAATGGACTAAAGGGAGACTTGGTAAGTATTCCTTTCATATGTTCATACTGTAATTAACATGTTGATACTRCAGTTCCAAGTACTAAAAAACATAGTGGTGATCAGCTTTATGCAGTACACTTAGTCTGAGACGCTTGTTGAAGGTRAAACATGGAGAACTATGTGATTTCTCAAAAAGTATTTTTGTATTTCCACTAGMTTGTACCCCACCTTGTACCCAGTGGTTGCCATTTTGTACAAAGCAATTATGATTTCGTTCTCAGCAGTTGACTGAGTACCAAAAAGGTGTAAAATGAAAATGTTTTTACTTACCATGTGCACCGCCCTTCACTCACATATGCATGTTTCAATAAAGGCACCAGCTCCTGGCAGTCAAGCTGTGCTTTAATTCAGCTACTATACATGGAATCTGATTATTTTTGTAAGGATTTTTCATGATARCTTGTAAAAACAAAAAGTGCTTACACTTTGTGGCAACAATTACCAGGATGTGTGTAACGGCTCTGTCATGGTCCTTAAACATCTATGTGTCAGGGAATGAATGGATGCACCTGTGTAATAATTTCAATTATCACATTTAGTTYATTTTTGTTGATCGCAAAATAAGAATCCCTCCTCCTTCGGTACAGCTAGAAGAAACTTCTCCAACTCCTGCAATCACGCAGTTGCAGAAATAYGTGTCAGACTGCAGATTTACATGAAATACAGAAAAAGAACAACTTGCCCTCCCTGTGATTTTAGGTGAATAAATTTTCAAATTATTATAAAACTTAATTTCAGTAGCACTTCAGTTAAAAAAATGTCTTTAGATCAATTTTATTCAGAAAACATAGAGTGTGACAGCCTCTAACACACAGACCTGACTACAATGCTGTCACATTATTTAAAAATGTGTTTATCTTTAATTTAAAAGTGCATTCCAGTAGATTTAACCATCCATGTTAGGGCAACTGCCAAGGTGGGGCTGAACAGGGTAAAACTGGCCAAAGCAACTGTGACAGTGAGTAGAGAGCAGAGACTTATGAATTAAAGTTATTCACCCAGAAAGTAGGGGTGCATGGTAAGTAAAATGGCAAACATATAATTTGTGGRAAAGACAAATTGACCTGCAGCCACTGAATCCACTAATCAAAGATAAGTGCTGACTTCTAAACTGAGTTGCAGAGTAACTGGTTTAAATTTGACTACATAATATTATAATTTAACACTTACTTACCTTTTTTGGTATATTGACCTGAGACCATTTGTTTTATATAAATATAAAATAACTAAACTAAACAATACCAATTTGAATCTAAAGTCAATTTCATAACAAAGGTAAAGCATAAAATGACTTTCACAATCAACTACATATAAATTTACTGTTCCAAGGTAATGAGTCTAAAAAAACTCCCACTTTTGCTCAATAAACTTGTGCCGACTTCCTTTAGCTCATGTAAACTCCAACAAAACACACTAAATCTCCTTAAGAGGAAATAAAAAATAAAAAAACAAAGATTAATGGCCCTATTCTACTCTTAAATGTCACAGAATGTTGAAGTGGGGTTTAAAGAGTTGTCTTGTAAATGTGAAATGATGTTGTTCTATGCACAATGTGGAGCTTGCTCAGTCTGTGAGGTYACCAGCATGTGGTGCCTTGGATGTGTCCTACTGGGTCCTTTTCTAGAGTCCATTAATCAACCAGTGGCTGACTTCTGACAGCAGCTTAAACTGGGTTCACCTATAGGATCGAATGGGAAGTCAAACTGTGTGCCTACGTCTCCAGTGCGTGCAACAGACTCCCGAGGCAGTTCATTTATCAGTTTGATTGATACTTTGACATTTGACCATGTAACTCATGTGGCTTAACTGCAGTCTTTAGTTTATAGAAAGCTGCACAGTAAAAAATTATATGTTTTAAGACAGACCTTGTTGTTGCTCTCCTTTTCAGGGTCCTCGTGGTCCTAAAGGAAACCCAGTAAGTTTGTGGAGTCTGTTATCAAGCCTGCGATAGTTATCTGCTTATCTTTTCGTTGAACCATCCAGGCCTCTTTTATTCACCTTGTGTGTTTGTTTTATTTTACTTTCAAGGGAGAACCAGGACCCAAAGGGGAGAAGGTGAGTTATGCAGCAGTTTGACAATCTGCCAAATAACAATAAGAATGAAAACAAAGGAATTTGAATAAARCCCCCATAAATTCTTGTCTAAAATTGAATTTCGACTCACAATTCATAAAAATAGAATTCTTTACCTATTAGTGTATTTATTGTTTTTCTTCCTGTTTTCTTCAGGGTGTATGTGGAGACTCAACRCACCGGGTAAGAAAATTTAATTGGGGTTGTTAATTCACTCGTTAGTTTCACAAGTAGTTACCTCTCAAATGGTGTGTGTACAACTATACTATTTAAACACATGAACCTGTGTTAATGTCAATGTCAAATTACTTTTGACATTTTATTTTAATGCCAAAAAGTTTTGGAGAGGCAGTAGACGGAACAACCAAAGGTGGGTGGCGCAGCATTGGGTACCACATGTGGAACTCTTCAGGTCTTTGGCTTGCCGTCTCTGGGGTTTGGCCTGCTGAAAGAAAAAAAGGTTAATTATCGGTGGCTTGTTGGACCGTACTGTCAGATGTGATAAGAGCCTGTGTGGAGCTGCCAAGACTAAGAGTCTCCTGTGTAATGGCATATTTTCAGACGGTTAGTCTATTTTCAGCACAACATGGCCCTCTGGTTGTTAAACTTTTACGGCATTGGTTGTTTTTTTTTACTAAGTATTTGCTAACTATTTTAAAAGCCACTGAAAATAAAAGTGAGACGTATGACTCAAAAATAATGCTCAGATATGCATCTCAGAATAATAAATCTGTCAGACGAGATGAATTTAAATATGGGGAATTAGGAAGTGAAAATAACCAGAGAACGATATTTTGATATTTTTAACTTGCACAAGTAAATCCCCTCTTTCTAGAAGTTGTGTGCCTGTTGGATTTGCTTTGCATACACTTTTCAGARCCCCTGCAGCAATCTGTTTGGGAGGTCTAATCCCTACGTCTGCTCACACTCCAGCCCTCAATCCTGTAGTGAGTCTCATGGGGGTTTAGGGGGAGGGGTGCTGTTTGCAGGGGTAAAATTTTCTGCTTTCAAAGAGTTTGCTATTCTACAGGAAGCTTGCAAAATTAGCAATCTAGTGTAAAACATTCATTTCATCAGTGCAGAGCACGGCTTACCCTAGTGTTAAAACTGGTAGCTAATCTTGCTCTGTTAAAAGTGTTAAAACGACTAACATATCTGCCATTTAAATGACATAACTCAGTTGAAACTGGATGACTGTTTACTCATACAGAAGGAAGAATGCAAACATGACAATTTGCACTTTGATGGAGAGATGTTTGGTAACTGTACTGGYAACATTGTGCACATTATCTTTATTAAAACTATACTCACTGAAGAAACAAAAGTGTACCACCCTGATGGGATGGCCTAATGTGGATGTAATTTGGTCCACATGCAGACCAAATAATTCAGGTTTTGAGGAGCCGTCATGCCTGAAACAGGCACTAGAGGGCAGGTAGCATCATGAACCACAGTGTTATCACATTTGAACATTCAACAGTCAAAACAGTAAGTGAAGGTCATCAGATACAAAAGATGTCTCATAGACTCATTAGATAGCATATTGTCCCTGTCACCTAAGACTGACACGCSATGGAACCATTGTTGTAGACTGGACTGATGATGATATTGTATCATGTTCAGCAATAAATATCACCTCTGCATTACCAAAAATGACCATTGTGTTACAGCAATAGAAGGATAGGACCGATCTCATTAGCGATGTGAAGAGTCAGACCAATGTTATCCTAACATACTGGTGTAGGGAGCTGTAACATATTCAGGAGATGTCTGGTTTTGATTTAGGGACACTGATTGTACAGAATTACATGAATGTCTTGTACCAGCATGTCTCAYTCCTTACTAATATAGAACCACAGTACAGTATTTCAATAACTCAAATTTATGTAGGGTAAAAGAAAAATCTTGGTGAACCTGAAGGTCAGCACAGTGTCCTGGGAGTGTCTTGAGGCATCGCCATCTGAAAAAAGGCACTGTAAAACCAAATGTTACGACACCACTCGATGTGATTGATGCCTGTCATTGGTTCACAGAGCACATGTGTATGAATAGCCTGAWTCAGGCTGTAATACTCCTGTAAATGGTAAATGACCTAAACTCATATTAAGTCCAAGGACTCCAAAGCATTTCACACTACAGTCATTTTCCCATTCATACACCTTCACTCTCTGATGGTGGYAAGCTACATTGTAGCCACAGCTGTCCTGAGGGACACTAACAGAGGCAAGGCAATACACCGGTGCTACCAGACCCTCTGACCACCACCAGCAAGCAATGTGGGTGGTGTCTTGCCCAAGGACACAACMACTGAAAAGGATGGAGCTGGGATTTGAACTGACAATGCACTGGTTGCAGGACAAACCCCTACCTCCTGTCACCACTGTCATCCTGCAACCAACCAGGTCCCTTGATCTTTCCCCCCATGTGTGGGCTCAGCTCAGATCACAACTCTGACCCAGTAATGATCTGCTGGACCCCAAAGGACCATCATTGGATTGACTTACTTCAGGGGAGGATACAACTGTATGACTTTGTTCAGCTGCAAGCCACCTCTTGTATCAGACCCAATGAGGGGCCATACCCTACTGATATGAGACATACAATTGCCACTTTGTTAGTAATTTCATCTGAAATTGTAAGCATTGAAATAGTCAGATAAACTTTCAAGTTAATTTCATTTCAACCACTGCTTCTGGATGCTTAACTTTTAGTTTTGTTAGTGAGTATAATTTTAAGGTAGAATTCCAACTAACATATAATTTACATTTTTACCAAACTTAAAATGAGACCAAATTGTAAATCAAGATCACAAAAGGGTTTCTGGTTTCCTGTTTTTTTTTAATTATTATTATTGTTGTTCTATATGCTGTTAAAATAATCAAGTCCAGTGTGTATTCCAGCTCTGAACTTAACATGCAAGGGGTTACTGTGCATCCTTTAAATTCTAATATGTGAAAAAGAAGAAATCGGTTTCGACCAGTATATTCAAGGGGGTTGTTAAAATTTCAAGTTTCTTCCATACCACCACTGACTGAAATGACCACTTCCCTCAAATATAGGGCCACTTTGTCCAGGACCTTCCTCTGAAAACCCTGGCTGCCTTGCGTTCCAGTCAGGCTCTGATGTTAAAGGTTTGTGGGTGCCAGAAACACCCTGCAGGGGGCATCACCAAGTCGTGCCGCAAAGAGAGCCATTGCCTTGCTTGGGCAAAGGCACTCCTCATTTCCTCTGCTCTCCACCATCAAAAACATTAGCAAATTTTAAAATTCTGGCAGTTGAAAATGTTACTGTTTTTACTTTTTTTCTTACAAATTGTTTTTTTTTAACATCTTCATCAGTGTAAACACACATAGGGAGTTATTACATGAACATCTTTGCATTTTTATTAAATCTGCAACATCCCGTGTATTTTTTAATCAAGTATGGTGGATAGCTGGAATTGATGAGGGACAAAGCAGCACACTTGCCCACTTTTTCCAAATCTACACCCCTAATTATGTGTACATATTTCCATAAAATTTGCCCTTTTTCAAATTTTAAATCATCCAGCTCATCCAAGCTGTAGAATCATCTTTTCTATTGAAAGAAAACAAAAACAGTGAAAGCAGTGTTTACATTTCAATTTTTGGCATTAAAAAATTGTGGAAATATCTACACTCTGTAAAAAGAAGGCAAGTCGCCTGCAGATGGAACTACTTGGTGTCAGTTGGGAAACATTGCAAGCACTAAACAGGGTTTTACCTGTGCCTCTGCTAAACCTGTATCTGATAATGCTGGTCATCTCAACAGAAGCGGCGTATTGTACAGACCTGTGTTGGACAGATGGCCTCAGTAAGTCTGGACAAACTCTACAACCATACTGCTGTACTCTCTTTGTGGCAAGACTGACGCCTACCGCTGCTCTGCTGCAAGCTAAGGGTCTGGGTCTCTCTGAATGGGGATGCTGGTGTACACATTTGCTGCAAGATCGTTTGTTATAAAAATATCATGCTAGAGAAATTTGGTTTATTTTTAATTAAACATTAAAGTATGCCAACATCCCCCTTAGCCACTCCAACCCCTTGGTTTGCTGTGCAGGTGCCTATTTTTTGTATCCTGTTTCTTTCCAGCTTTGTTTTGTTTTTCTTATTTGACTTCCCACTTCCTGGCTTTTCATTATCATGTTCTATTTCTCTTTTTCTTCTACACCCCTCCCCCTTTCTTCCCTCATTTTCCCGGTTCTTTCCTGTTTCCTTTTGTCTGGCCTCCTGGCAACCTTTGCCCCRTGACTTTTTTGCAATGCTGGCCACCTGTGCTTTGTGACTTCCCTTGGCAGTATTTGCCCATCACCGTCCGCAATATGCCCTCAATAAACCCTCTAATCCTAAAACGCCTCAAGGTACAAATTCTCTCCACTCCCTTTGGCCCGCCGTACGGATGCCAGCTGACAACATCTGTCACCAAAAACTTCCCAACTCTGCTTTGCCATCATGCTAATTAATCAAACTTTTGGCTGCTGCTGCTTTTGAATGCTTATAATTAGGACCAAAAGTTTTCTGTCAATGATGCAAATATGAAAAGTGTTTTTTTATTGAATTATATTGGCATCAACTATTCCTTGGAGGAATGCATACTCGTACAAGAGATTTGAAATAAAACCATCTTATGTTGAGAAATAATGAAACTGATGGTTTGATCAAAGCTTGAACTTAATGTTATGCCCAATTTATGTGATACTAGAWGAACTGTTAGAGATTTATGTATGGGTTATAAATGCCTCTTATCTCTTACCACACCCAAACTTCAACTCGATATCTGTCATACATGTCAACCCCTTCGGACGTTTACCTATATAATGAGCCAAAAAAAAAGGATGAGAAAGATGGTTATTACCATTGATGTTATTTATTGATTTTTCAAACATGGTTCTGACATGTTAAATAAATTTAAAACAGAGTTTTGGATTAAAAAATGTGGGCAAAAATCCATGTGGTTGTTCTACACATCTTTATCCCTGCAAAATGATGGAAAATCCGTGTACATTATGGATAATCCGTACAACTTGACATGTATGATCTGTAGTTATAGCCATCATTGTGTCAGCTAAGGTTGATTAGCTGCTGCAACCATCTTGAATAGGTTAGACTTTAAAAGGCAGCAGATGTGCATGCAATCATTATTTTCTGAGAGTTTCATTAAAACCTGTCCAGTGGTTAAAGTATTTTGGTAAAAAAAAAAAATACACACACATAAACTAATTACACGCACACATTGGCACAGGCAAAAACATTACTGACTTTTCTTAGGATGGCGAGTGTTTATTTTATTTGCTAACTTTATTTAGTTTAATGGGTTAATAGTTAACTCTCCAGACTTCACTGATGCATTATCTACCCCAATCTCCATGCCTCTCTTTAATTTAGAAAGATAAAAGAAAAAAAGTTGTAACTTTCTCAAATAAATCACACTCATTAATTAGTATTATTAATACAACTAAAGGGACAAAAGCACTAATATTAATGACTTTATCCAGCTGCTCAATCGCCACATTAATGCTCCCCAAAGAGCTGCCTTTGTGTAATTAAATTAATAGTCACATGTAGCCTGAGTGGCTTTAAGTTTTTACAACTTAATAAAATGTGTGATGAAGCCTTAGAGTGCTGCAGTTTGACTGGAACCAGCTGGCCACTCGGGCATCTGCTCTGTTCTGTTTGTCCCATTTGCTTTTGTCAGAACAGCATGTTTTATGATTTTCTACAGGCAGCTGAAGCCTAACCTTATTAGTGTGTATGTAGTCCTCGAGGAAAACCTTAAAAGGGATAAATCCATAGGACTTTCACAGAAACGTGTTCTAACAGTGGTGGTTGAGTGAAAGCAGTTTAGTGCTTTGCTTTAGGTACTTATCTAAGTCAAACCATATGTACACATTTATCATGGTCTGTAGCATAATTCACAGAATGTAATTTCATTGGCTTCTCCCTAAATGATAGATATAATGATGGATATATTCATATATAGGCATCCTCTCAATAAAATACTGGCTTTTTTGCAATCAGAAAGCGAGATTTATGAGTTGTAAAAGATGTGTAGCCAGACTTTTTTCTTATTCCCAAAGAACAGGCAGCAGATTCAGGATGTTCAGCAGCCAGACAGATTGGTTTCAGCTGACAAGACGTATTTATTATCTTCATGTCCTGTGCTTATTGTAAAATGCCTTTTACTCTAGTTTGTTTAGTCTTGGCTATGCTTAAATATCATTCCCAGAGCTTTAGCTGTCAGAAAGCGGTCTTCTGAGGAACCACACACAGATCTGTAGCCCAATTCAAAGACGCTTCAGACAAGAGCAATGCCAACATAAGAATTATTCAATCCAAAGTTAAAACACAATGACGGATCATTATATGTTAAACCAATGTGAATTCAAAGGAAAACCTTTGCGAAACCTCTGACAAGACGCTGAAAAAGGAAGATTTAGGATCACTGCCATTGATTAAAACTCGTTAGAAAGCAACATATGTCAGGGTCATGAGTTAACCAGGTCCTTGGTCATCAGCCATGGAGAGGAAACTGTCTGTTTTTTAATTTAACATTTTCCAAATTGTGAGGGACCGGTACAAGCTCTCTTAGAGACTGCAGTAAAATTCAGAAGTTTGAACTCCTCTATTATCAAGGGACCCAACTTGGTAATGCAATAGGATGAATCAGGCTTATAAGTGTTTATAAATGTGTCTGGCTTTTCTTTGAAAGTGATCGTGCCTAATTAAATGATGAGTTTCCAGGTTCTGAAAAGGACGAAGGTAACAATCCATGTATGATTCTTTCTTTGGATTTGCTGTTTGAAAATAAAACAAGAACAAAATGAATAATCAGATGTTTTTCATTTTAAAACTAAATCAATAAAATAAAAAAAGTTTCATTGTATTTTATTTTGTTTACCGTATTTATTTATTTTATTGTTTTTTTTTTTCATTTAAATGGTTAAAGCTAAGACAAGCTTTATATTTTGTTAGTGCACTACCACCGTTGGAACTGGAAATCATGGCCTAAACTCCTGGTGCATTAAGTTTTCCTTCAGCACTTTACCAAATCTCACCATGGATATTTTAGTCTTATTTAGAGGGGGTTAAAGCATCTCACTGAGTRCTGATGATCTTACTGTGAACAAAATTGTTTTATTATTCCAAGTTATGCGGTGTTTGAGTGCAGCCATTGCCAACATTTTTAGGAATGGTTTCCGTTTTTAAGACGTCTTCCAGCCATTAAAAACTCTTCTTCTTTGGCGACTTCTGTCATTTCTGGCATCGCTATAAACAGCAACAGTATTTTTTATTTTAGATTTAGATAGCTGACACAAAATGTTCACACGAACTGTTAAAACCAAAAGTTTTTTTTTTGTTGTTCTTGTTGTTGTTCAGCCAAACTTTTGTAGTTCTAAACAAGGGTTGTGTCAGAACCCCCACAGTTGTGTTTTCCTATAGTCAGGAATGAATGTTCATGCTCCAGCATCATAACTGCTTGCCTTGCTGCTGAGCTAACCTTCATGTCTGCACCATCCTCTCCCTGCCTTCCTCCACCCCAACGCCTGCTGCGTTTCCCGTGCCGTGTTGTGATGTTGTGTTAGCATGGACGCCAAAACTTTCTCCAGGATGACAGGTTGTAACTCAAGGTCTCTTAGCAGGGTGAACCTGGAGTGCAGGGACCCCCAGGGCCTCCTGGACCCCCTGGACCTGCAGGTACTCCAGGTCTTGATGGAGCTAGTGGCCCACCGGTGAGTACTACCCAGAACAAAGATGTACAACATTAATAAGCGTTAAAATCACAAAACAAAAACAATGACTGACAACTTCTCTTTTGACAAATGCCCAGTAGAAAAATCTAAGTGATTATACACTTAGACTGCTTTTACCCAATGCTGCCAATATATGAATATCCTGACACATTCAGACAGTTCTAGCTCAGGGGAGTTTAATCCTGTCCTTAAGGGCCACTATCATGTATGTTTTACTTGTTTCCCTGCTCCAACACACCTGATTCAGTGATTTAATTACTTCTTCATTTCTACAGAAGCTTGTTACATATCAGATGTGTTGGGGCAGAGAAAATTCTTAAATATTCAGGAGAGTGACCCTTGAAGACCAGGACAGGATGCCCCTGGATTAGCTGTACACTTCTTTTTTAACAACCTTCTCAGTTTATTTGACTTAGGCTAGGGAAACTACATTCAAAGTGCACCTAAAATAACCCTCAGTGCCGCTCACAGTTTTGGACAAATTCCATATTTAATTTTTTTTTCTTTACAAATCATCAAATGGAAACAAGCCACCGTGCTGCCAAAAAGGCAAAAATCCACTAATTGCAAAGAGAAAACTATTAAAAACTTGGAAAATTAGGAAAACTCCAAAATAAACTGATTAAATTTTCCTAACCACAGTCAATAAAACTGAGGGGAAAGAGTGCTGACTTAACAATAAAGACTGTGGAAACTGAATTTTCAGTACAATAGGAGTTTACTCTATAAACCGAGGAGACTGATTGCTGAATAAACTCATGCAACTCAGTAAACTGATGAAATAAACAACAGACAAAGGAGGTAAAACTGAATGCAAAGAATAAACCTTTAAAATGAATAAGGACTTGTTCAGTGGAAACATAGGTGATTTATATTAAAATATGCACAAAGCAAACTTTTGCTCTTAATTACATCATTAAATCTACATTAGCAGCTATTTAAATACTAGCTGTGACAAAAGAGATGGGTTCCATTAAGACCCTAAAAACTTACAATTGTTCCTGACAGTGAAAATATTTTTGAAATGATTTTCAGGTTTATGTAAACACACAAACATCTAACAGTGGTTCCCAAACTTTTCAGCTTTTCACCCACAAAATACTAATAGCTGTCACGACTAGGTGGTGAGGAGAACCCAAAATGCAGGCAGGCAGGCAGACCAAACTTAAAGTAATTAAAATGACTTTAATAAAGAAAAAAGCCAATGTGGTGGCAAGGTAACAAAACAAACAAACAAACAAAAAAAAACTTGGAGCATGAGGTGAGAACAAACATGGGTAAGCAATGATCGGACGCTRAAGTGATGAAGAGAAGATCCTTAAATACAAACAGGGCTGAGTGGAAGTAGGAAACAGCTGGGTGATTACAACTGAGGACAGGTGAGTGTGGCAGGCTGGAAAAATACTAAGAAGCTGACTGAGGTAAACACGGCACAGGAAACTGAAAACAGGAAATGAGAAAACAAGACAATACCAAACAATGAAAAACAATCTGAAAAATACTACCAAAAATAACCAAAACACAAGAATCATAACAGTAGCAGAGACCGGTGCCCCCAGCTGTTGTTGGATAATAAATATTGTTTTCACGTCAAATAAACAAGATCATAGTAACAATATTTATTACGCAATTTTTGTCCATTTTGCATACACTAACCTTACTTTTTTGTAACAACAAAGGCAAAAAGTTGTTGTTAGTTGTCATTTTTTAGTGTAATTTTTCCAGGAAATATTTTCAGGACCCCACAGTGCGGTCCCAACCCCAACTTTGGGAACCACTGGTCTAACATACCTACATCACGTTGAGCATCTATCATCTGTGTTTTCCTCTTCTTCTTCAGGGTAAACCAGGGGAGCCTGGCAAACCAGGAAAAGACCCAAGGGTAAAATTTGTTTTCATAAAACCATCCTCAACTTTTCAAGCTTCCTCATGTTTGCTTCTCTGACTTTACTTTTATTTTTATATTATCTGCAGCTCTTACCTGGACTGAAGGTAAAACTATATATACATGTACTTTCTTTCCTCAAAGAGTAAAAGTAGAACATGGAACGCCTTGTTCAGCTTCATCTCGACTTCTCACCATGACTTTAGAGTCAGCCAAACACACTCAGGCCCAAACATAACAAGCCTGTTTGGACCCAACCTGTCCATACCAGCTCCACCTACACAGCACCAGAGCAGATATATGTATAGTCATGGTTTTTTTAATAAGGAGAAATGTAAATTTGGAGGTCAGAACAGTCATGAATAGATCAGGCGGCAGGATAAGCCTCAGTATAAGGAGTGGATACAGTGGATGAGTTATACTTTGTGGAGGACAAGACTTCTGCTATGCAACTAAAAATCTCCCTTTTAACATTTTCCCCCTTTTTGTAAATCAAGGAGCTGTTGTAGAATACTGAATAAAACCATAAATAGGGAAAATCTATAAACGATATATGTAAAAAAATGAAAACTCAAACATTTCTCTTTAAAAGTGCTTCATCTAATAAAACGTCTGCAGAATTGTAAGCTGCAACAAGTTTTAGTTTTTTTGACAAAGCTGAAAGCACCTGTTTCTTTATTTTGATAAAAAAATATTTTCTGTTTCTTCAAACTCAACAGGGGGAACCAGGTGTTCCAGGACAAAAGGTGGGCTTCTTTCTGTGTTTCAGTTTTGAACCCCGTTGTTTTCTGTGCGGTTTGTAAAGTGGTTTTATAGGGTTGGAAACATTTACACATTCAGTTTTTACATCTCTTCTCCACATTTTTTTCTAGTATTTTTTTCAGACAGTGAGTTACAATCTAAAATTAGGCAGATTCATGCAAAATAACGTTTTTTAAAAACAGCTCACTGATTTTTTTTCTTCATTTTTACATTCTCATGTTGGACAAGGAGGTGAAGTGCAACAGCCTATCAGCAGGTGCTTAAAAAAACACAACTTCTAAATCATGACATACAACAGTGAGCAGGAAAATCAGCTCAGATGATCATTAAATTGAAACAGGTGAGCTAGTTATAAATGAGACACAGGTGAGTGGAGCTGAAAATTGAAAGGGAACTGAAGATAACAAGGAGCAAAGAAATAAAAATAAAGCAAAGTAACTCTAAAAAACTCAACTGTAAAATAAGCTCACCCCTAAAAAAAGTTAAAAAAAAAAAAAGCTTCTGTTTTGTTTTTCTTGTAGTTTTAGTAGTAGTAGTCATAAAACTTCCCACAGTGTCCAACCAGAGATAACAGAGACAGTCCCTCATGTCTGGCTTCTTGACAGTAAAGTATAATGATGTCTAATACTTAATTAAATGACTCAGTGTGTGACAAACATTGGATACATTATGGTTCTGCTATAATTCAGTTTTAAACAGAAAAATCATTTTTAAACATCCATTTATTTATTTTCTTCACCCACTTTTTCCTTTGTGGGTTGCCTATCTCAGTCCACCCTGAACAGATCCATCACAGGGCCCATTTTAAAAAGAAAAGAAAATAAGTAGGTCCTSTGGACGGGTTCTTTTTTCATGAAACGTTTCGTCTCTCCTCTAAGAGACTACTTCAGTCTGTGGAGTTTCAGCTGAAATCAGCCTTATAAGCACTGCCTCCACATGGTGGACAAACAGGTTGGTCATATGCAAAAGAGGGCCATCAGCCAACCAATAGGTTATTAGTGCCTTGATTATTATTCGCATTGCATGTGAACAAACCTTGTTTGTTGCCCTACAGACTTGTTTATTCCGCCTTTTGTTTGCTCTTAAAAATTATGTGAGTCAAAATAATAAAGTTTATATTTTTGTGTTTTTAAGGGTGACAGAGGCGATATCGGCCCAGCAGGTCCTGAAGGCTCAAAGGTATTTATTATTACAGTGTTGAAATTACATGCTTTTTTTTTTTTGGTTTACACTAAGATTAAAACTCAATAAACGTAAAAAAAAAATGTTTTAACATACCATTCAKTGTTTCATTCATTGCCTTCCAACTAGCCTTAAAAAGTGTTCCCAATTAAGATTTCATGAAAAATCTTTTAAAAATACAAAACAAAATCACACAGTTGTTGGTCCATATGTAGTATTTATTTGAACCAAAGCCTTTAGAAAATAAATTGAAATGATGTTGCAACATCTGAGAGCTGGCTGGGTGGTTTGCAGGTCCATAAAAAAACGTGTTGAGCTAAACTCGGTCTTCCTCAGAGTCGCTGTCAGCTGTGGTATCTCAATGTCACAGTTGTTAAAACTGAATTACGATGTTCCATGTAGTCTTTTGAGACCTAATAGCTGTGAGGTTTTCACAGGAATGGGATGTTCACTCGGCACATTGATGAATTATTGTTTGTTTCTTTTCCTTTGTGTAACGGAGGCTTCTGGGCTATTTTTGCAAGTGTTAAAACAAGAGATATAAACTGCTGCTATGTGAGCTGTAGGGTGGTTAGATCAGGCARAGGACAGTGGATAAAATGTGAATTTGATGGTGAAGCATTATAAGTGTATTCATGTCACCTTTCAAGTGTGTTATGAGCTTTGTGGGCAATGTATTGGAAACATGTAGAAAATAAATGGTCTCATAAATAATTGCAGTTGCACTAAAGGTTAAAATGCAAATTTTGCCTTTTGCTCAGGGAATAAAATCAAAATGAAAAACAAGAATCGCCACACTTTTTATTTCTAATGAAAAAAACTCCTACAGTTGAACTTTTAAAGCTGTTTACAACATTTGTGATAAAACGGGGACCTAAAAATATGAGCATCTGCAACCACATTTTTGGTTGTGACATTCAAACACTGAAAAGTGTTTATTGTTTCATTGCATAATGGGTTCAGTAGGACTGAAGAGATGAACAAAGCACACACACACACACACACACACACACACACACACACACGTTCTGGCAAATCTGTAAACACGCAGCCTAGTGGAGCCAAAGCTGCTGACCAGCATCTATCAAAACAAAGCACACACACACACACACACACA
>NW_013952402.1:10258211-10271032 GCF_001266775.1 Austrofundulus limnaeus | reverse complement strand
CACACACACACACACACACACACACACACACACACACACACACACACACACACTGCTTGGATAGGAGCTTAAAAGCTTTAACCTTCGCTTTGAAGATGTGTGGGGAGGGCCAGTGTGAGCTATGTCCGCTACGCTCTCCTCATACTTGTCCTCGCCATTTTTCCATTGCTTAATGCTCTTCCTCTTGAGGACACCTCCACCACAGCACACACATTGGTTTGTTTATTCTTGTGGGGACTTTTCATTGATTTCTAGTAATTTTCCAGCCATTTCTGTAGCCTAGCCCTGATCCCTTACCCTATAACCACCCTGGTACAAACCTAACCCTAAACATAACCCCTCAGTAAAAACACATATACATCAGGCAGAGCAGGAATTAATATAACATTTGAAGTACTGAGCATGAAAACAGTACATTTTTATGCTGTAACTGTCAGCAAACTGCAGTCATCACAGTGGAAATTAACAAATTACTGAATGTTTTCATGAAATGGTTGTCAGCAGACGTTCTAGTGGGAAAACCTTTGCTGCAGCTCGCTTCTGTGCAGAACATTTCCTCGTAGTCTTCAAATGTTCCTCCACCTCGTGCTATTTTCCCATGAAATCCTCCCAGACTGATGTTTTTTTTTTTTTTTTTTTTTTGCTGTAAGCTCCGTGAGTACATCAGGCCAGATGGAGGTCACTAAGCAGACGTGGAAGTGGTTTCCACAGGCGACGTTATCCAGCTTCTTTTGTGTGTGTGTTTATGTGTGTGTGTGTGTGGGGGCAATAAACTTCAAAGCTTCAAGTAGATTTTGTGCTCCATCTAGTGGTCTTTCAGCTGCTGTTACAGTAAATCTGTTTCTGCTCTGCTTCACAGGGAGATAAAGGAGAAGAAGGAATTAAGGTAGGTTGTCTCATTTATTACTTGATTTAAATATTATAATAAATATAAGAAGAAGACAAAACTGATTTTGGAGGTACGTAAGTGAGTTTACAACATGGGCTATCAAACAGAATGGTCGGTCTGGAAGAACGCTCTGCAGGCGTACTGTTTACTTTTCTCCAAGGCAACCACTTGCTGCTTCAGGCATTTGATCTCCTGTCTTAACATTTAAATCTCCCGCTGTCAGGTCGCTGTCAGTCCTTTCTCCCCTGAGCTTTTCCTCCTGTATTGTAATTTATCCCCGGTTGAAAAGGCACACCTGCTTTAAACTGCCCTGCTGCTCCTCAGAGCTGGTGTTTCTGTCCTCTTTGCAGGGGGATGAAGGGAAAAGGGGTTTCCCAGGAGAGAGGGGAGAGAAGGTAGACTGAAAGCTGTGCATAAGTGTGTGTGTATGTGTGTGTTGCATGTCAAGGTTTGTTACATGTATGTGAGCCAGGATCACAGGTGTGTCCTCTACAATTTGAATCATTCAAACTCAGTTTTAATTTATCTTTAAATAGAAAAAATGCACTAAATTTGGAAGGCGGGTGACCACCTTTAAGCTCAAAAAAACTTACTTGGAATCCCTCAAGAAGGCAACTACAATGATTCTGTAATATACTTATATCTCAAAGTCTTTGCAAAGAAATAATTATTTGGCTGATATTCCATGTGAGATTAGTTGATTTTTGGTATTTTGTCACATTTAATCTCTAATTTCTAACACTAATCTTCGTGCTTCAATGCTATTTCTAGGGATGTCTCGATGCCAGTTTTTCTTGAACTGAGTACAAGTACTTCAGTTTGGGTACTTGCCAATACCAAGTACCGACAATAAGTACATTCTGAGTTATGGTTATGGTGAGTGGGGATGGATAACCCTTTAAGCTCACAGGGTTTTAACAGGATAAAGAACTCATATGAGCGGTGGGCCTCATAAGTGGGCCCATTGTTCTCCCCAGAAAAACACTGAGCTTTAATCAAACCTTCACGTTCCTTGGATGAAGGACACGAGGTTAGAAACACTCTGTGTTCTGAGCTTTTCAGGATCCATGAAGAGGTCCCCAAGAATTATTTTTCCTTTGACTGCTCAGAGCCAGGCAGTGGTCTAAGTGGTGCAAAGACGTCTCTAATTCAATGCCACAGGCATCACACAGACMATTGTCATGGAGTCCCATCATCGTTTTGTGGTGTTTGAGCTGATTGTGCCCAGTTAGGACTCCAATTAGTGTACTTAGAGTTTTCCTTGTCATGGAGATGAGAGCTTTCCCAAACCTAAGATTTGAGCTGTTTATCAGTTCCCAAACCTGTTTACAGTCCGTCAGCTCCCTCCAGTGAATTGAGTGTTGATGTCTAATCCAGGCATGTAGGGCAGCCTTACAGGCTCTGGTCCTTTAAAGTGGACCTGACTGCCAGCTTTTGCAAGGTAATCAGCTCTCTCATTAATGCCAAAATGTCCTGGTACCCAATCAACAGTAATGCTGTTATTTCTCCCCAGTTGGTTGACTGTTTCAGCACAGTCCCAAGCTAAAACTTAAACAATACGCAGTGATTATAAAAAAACACATTTATTTTATTTAGAGCCTGGTACTAAATTGTATATACAGTGGGTAAAATAATATATACGTCAATATATAAAAAACACGTCAACATTTTTTCTCAGTAAATATATTACTAGAGGTGCTAATGACATGAAATTTTCACCAGATGTCGGTAACAACCCAAGTGATCCATACATACAAAGAAATCAAACCATAAATGTCCAGAAATGAAGTTATTTGTAATAATGTGAAATGGCACAGGGAAAAAAAGTATTAAAAACACTTACTGAAATTTATCTAATACTTACTAAAAAAATACGTACAAAAACCTTTGTTGTCAATGACAGCTTCAAGACGCCTCCTGTATGGAGAAACTAGTSGCATGCATTGCTCAGGTGTGATTTTGGCCCATTCTTCCACACAAACAGTCTTCAAATCTTGAAGGTTTCGTGGACCTCTTCTATGAACTCTGATCTTTAGTTCTTTCCATAGATTTTCTGTTGGATTCAGGTCAGCTGATTGGCTGGGCCATTCCAGCAGCTTTAGTTTCTTTCTCTGAAACCAACTGAGAGTTTCCTTGGCTTTGTGTTTGGGCTCATTGTCTTGCTGAAATGTCCAGCCACGTTTCATCTTCATCATCCTGGTAGATGGAAGCAGATTTTTATCAAGAATGTCTCTGTACATTTTTCCACTCATCCTTCCTTCAATTATTTGAAGTTTGCCAGTACCATATGCTGAAAAACAGCCCCACACCATGATGTTCCCACCTCCAAACTTCACTGTTGGTATGGTGTTTTTGGGCTGATGTGCAGTGCCATTTGACCTCCAAACATGATGTGTATTCTGGCATCCAAACAGTTCAATGTTGGTCTCATCTGACCAGACTATATTCTCCCAGTATTTCACAGGCTTGTCTAAATGTTGTGCAGCAAACTTTAAAGGAGCTTCAACATGCTGTTTCTTCAGCAGTGGAGTCTTGCGTGGTGAGCGTGCATACAGGCCATGGTGGTTCAGTGCATTACTTATTGTTTTATTTGAAACAAACGTACCTGCTAATTCCAGGTCTTTCTGAAGCTTCTTTGTATGTATGGATCACTTGGGTTGTTGCCAACATCTGGTGAAAATTTCATGTCATTAGCACCTCTAGTAATATATTTACTGAGAAAAATGTTGACGTAAAATAAGTATTGAACTACTTATTTTACCTGCTGTATATTGAATGTTTTTCAAAACGACTGCAATCAGAATGGTTGTGTCGCATTTCAGCCAATTTTTACRTCAGTGAGGTGGTGGGCGAGCACATTGATTCAATAATAATAATGACACTATCCTTGAGAAAAGCTGTTTAAGTCTTGTAACTCCACATTATTCAGCTACAGAACAGAAGTCCAGCTGTTTTCTTTTAATGTCCTGGAAAACTGAGAATCCAGACAAACATTGTCACTTTGGTCCATCAATACGAAGCCCAAATGTAGCATCCGTGGATAGAGACCCGTTTACATTTGTAAACAGTGAGCTGAATGCAACAACACATTATCTTCTGATTATGCAGGTTGCATTGATGGCAAAAAGCCTTCACACTGACATTTTTAGTAGGTCTCATTTAATCTGAATGCCCACGCAATAAAATGTATCATCCCAGGAGTCAGGGTATTTTGAGCGAGTACTTGCTGATATCGGGACACAACTCTGTTAGTATCGACATCATGGCAGTGGCAGCTGCAGCAGTGCCACTGTTTGTGTTTTTGTCATTAAAACCTGTAGCTCAAATACTTGAGGGAAAGAATAAAAGTCTAAGAAAAAGTAGCTACAGTAATCCTCAGGTAACAGCGAGATGAAAAAGCTTATGAGCTTTAATAATGAAGAAAAAGCAATTTTGCAGGCCAATTCTTCAATGCCAAAAAAGGGTTGCAGAAGGATTTGAGGCTTCCGTCAACTCTGGGAAGTCTGCTCTGAATATAATCTCAGTGAGCGGGCTGCCTGGTGCCAGAGGGAAACACTGACAGTATAGAGGTTTTGTGGTTAATACAATGGCCATTTATCTTTGGATAAGTCTGAATGCAAATAATGACTTTTAGACTCACATCCAAAGCTTCTAAATCCAACAACCATACATCCAGACATGATGGAAACAGCCCACCTCAGAACTTGTGTCAGAATCTGTCTCTGAGCTGAAATAATGGAGCTTGTCTTTGGACTAATGTCAATCAAGACTGAAAGCAACTGGGAACTAGGAGAAATAATAACTACAGCACTAAGACAGTGGATTTCTAGACAGACCACTGTTCATACCACCTTAATTACCCCAAGAACATACAGTCCTTGTTCGTTTTTCTACCTTAAAAACAGTGAGCTGCCTGGCTGAGAAAGTCTGGAGCACAATCAAAAATTCACATAATCAACCACACCACTCCGGTATTGTTCACTGTAACAAGTGGGAATCCATAGATATATTGTTTAAGAAGAAAGAAGTCAAGTTCAACCCAATTTTTTAACAGCTTTACAAAACAATGCATTTTTCACTTGTAACATTTAACACATTCAGGTACATTAAAAATCATTTGTGTTTTTAAAGTCTCAAACATAAGTAAAATGTCAAATTAGATGAGAAAAAATGTAAAAAAATATTAAAATAGAAAAAGGAATAACTAAAATAACTATTTACTTACCTAAAACAGAAAAGCAGAACATGGAAAGTTCACATTAGGCAGCTGGCAGAACCATATTCTACAGCTGCAATTTGAACAGGTTATAATAAGTCTAAATTTTGTGGATTCATTTTAACCCACTTGCTTCAGCCTATTTAGGATTTGCAAGAATGCATTTGCTTTCTGAAAGCCCCAACACAGTCAATTTGAGGTTTATTTCATGTATAATCTGGCCATGTTGTACAATACAGTGAACAGAGAACCAAAGTGGAATTAGGACATTTAAATCGTTTGGAAAAGTCCTTCACAGATTGATAAACAGCAAAAGATTAATTTTTATTTAATTGAAAACAGGCAAAAAAAAGTCTACCTTTGTAATTGGATGATCTTTAATCAGAAGGTCGCCGGTTCAACTCCCTGGACCAACCAGCCCCACTTTGGGCCCTTGAGCAAGACCCTTAACTCCTCAGCTGCTCCCCAGGAGCTGAAATTGGCAGCCCACTGCTCCACGTTTGTTCACATGTGTGATGGGTAAAACGCAGAGAATTAAATTCCCCATCAGGGGATCAATACAGTGTATAAAATAAAAAAAATTGAATGAAAAGYAAAGGTCGTCTTGTGTACTATGACAAGTTCATTAACATAGTCTGTTAGCTACAGCTTTGTTTGTTTGTTTGTTTGTTTGTTTGTTTGTTTGCTTGTTTGTTTGTTGCACTAACGGTGTAAATAGTTTTTCCTCACACATTTTAATGCATTTTGGTTTGTATTTATTAAATTAATACTGGCAGTGTAATATAAAAAAAACTGCACAGCAGAAGTGCAGGCATCACCAAGGTGACTTTTAGCCACATATTTTCAAGCACAATTAAGGAAACCAAGTTACTGAAGTTTATTCTCCTTCTGAAGATGTTTGCACAACCACTGCAAGGTTAGCACAGGCATGTAACACATACTTGTATCATCTTCATGTGCTCATCACAGGGAAAAATATGGTGGAAGTTGTGTGAAACAAATAAAAAAATACAATGATTTGCAAATCCTTTTCAACCTACAGCATATTCAGTTGAAATGTGAATATTCAATGTTCAAACAGATACACTTTTTTTTGCAAATGTTCACTAATCTTGAATTTGATACCTGCAACATGTTCCAAAAAAATTAAAAATAAACTGGCACAGGGGCAACAAAAGACTGGGAAAGTTGAGGAACGCTACAAAAAATAAATAAATAAAAACCACCTGTCTGGAGCATTCCACAGGTTAATTGGAGACAGGCTTGTCATGATTGACTGTAAAGGGAACTTCCCTGAAAGCCATGTCTTTTTCAGGGACGTCCTGCTTATTTCAGCAAGACATGTCAAGAGACATTCTGCACATGTTACAACAGTGTGGCTTCATAGTAAAAGAGTGCAGGTAATAGACTGTTCTCTCTGCAGTTCAGACTGTCTCCCACTGAAAATGTGTGGAGCATTATGCAGAGCAAAATACAACAACAGAGACCCTGGACTGTTGCGCAACTGATGTTGTTCAAGCAAAAATGYGAAATTGCACCTACAAAGCTTCAACAATTAGAGTCCTCAGGTCACACACATTTAAGTGTTGTTAAAGGAAAGGTGATGCAACACAGAGGTAAGCATGTCCATGTCTCTGCTTTTTTGGAATGTGTTGAAGGCATCAAATTCAAAATGAATGAACATTAAAAAAAAACAATAAAGTTGATCTATTTGAACATTAAATATCTTGTCTTTGTAGTGAATTTAATTGAATAAAGATTGAAAACAATTAGCAAATCATTTTATTCTGTTATTCATGTTCTACACAAGGTCCCAACTTCATTGGAATTGGAGATGAATGAAGAAATTACTATATTTTCCATTTCTCATGTGGAAAACCATGTGATCACACAGGATCACATGAGAATATTAAAACRTGGTTTTCCTGTGGGTTCTGTGTATTTTTCAATATTTTAAAGGGAAAAAAATTGATGAGATGTTATTTTTTTCTTTTTTGTTACTGTTTTATGCCATCTTGACTGCTGAAGGGTGACTCAGGTTTCCCAGGTGCTCTTGGGTTAAAGGTACAGTTTTAAGCACTCTGAGACAGTTAACATATAGCGTCACACAATCTATGGGCAATAACTGTCTTCCTTCATTGCAAAGGGCCAGGCTGGAATCCCTGGTTCTCCTGGTATTCCTGGCATTCCTGGCAAAAGGGGCTATCGGGTAGGCCTGGAATGGAATGAACGTCCTGTCTGGTCATTTTCATGTTAACATTTTTTTGTTCATTATCTGGGTTGCATAAGGCTGATCAGTCATTACCATTGTGTTTTGTGTTTGTGACTCACAATATTCCAGTTACATTACAGTGTTCCTGATTTACTAATATTATGCAGCAATAGAATTTGCTTCAACTCTGCACATTTGTCTCCACCACCCCCCGTTTCTATCCTGAACCAACTCACTGCACCCTTTACACCTGTGGGGAGGGTTGGAACCCTCATTACTACCTCAAGGGTGCAGTGCTGTCCCACAGACATGCACATTAGGTTATGTTTGTTAACCTCCAGTGGATGCACTAATTGTCAAAGTGTTGTCTCATCTGAATGGACAGAGTGAATCAAAACACACARGAAATCCGTTTATTTTGATCCAGTATGATGGCTTTGAGATGGTCGGCCATGTGCTGGACATAGCCTAATTAATGGCCATTATTTGGATATGTCATTTTCCCTTTCCTTTCTTAAATAAAATGTTGTACTGTGAATGTTGACTCATCCAGTAAATTACAATCGATTTTGCCTTTKTAAAATCAGTATTTATAGAGGCAGAACTGTTCGATCACTGCAACAGAAGATGAATTRTATCTTTCCTGACATGTCTGCCCTTTTTTGTGAAGGCAACATTTCCTCCTTTCCCTCTTCTCCTAAGGAGCAGTTACCTTTGGCTCTAACAAACAAAATATTTCATCCAAACTGCACTGCAGTTTAAGAAACATGCGCTTTAAGTTTATGCAGGAGGATTGTCTTTAAAATGCTGCAGATTATATTAGTTAAACTTAATCAGTGCAGAAAGATAGTGTTTTGTTTGCAGTACTGTTTGGAAAATCACATATGCATCTGACTAATGTCAGCAAAGACCGTACAACCCTTTGGTGAATCAGGGCACTGGTTGGTGTGGTTTTGTCTTACAATTTTAACACAATTACAGTAGTTTTCATTGCTGGTGTTGAAGGTGACACATCATGCAAAATCCACTTTTTTATCTGGTAAATACATTTTGTTGTGTCTCAAGGAGTGCAGAAGAGTTGAATTTAGTCTCCACCGGTGCTGCGTAGATATCTTTATATTCTGTTTTGATCATATTTTTCAACATTTCCAGTTCTCTATGATGTTTTTTTTTTTTACTATAACGTCACAGTAATTGCAACGGAATTGCCAAATAATGTCCGGACTTACTAACTACACTTACTTCAAATGAGCCAGTCTGGAAACTGGAGGAGGAAGGGCGAGAAGCGCCTCATTTGGATTTAAAGAGACAGCCTCAAAACGAGTTGATCTGAGACACACCTCAGAAAAGTGGTGAAAGAGGGGCTTGTGGAGCTACAATAAGATCAAAGTCAGACCAATGCATTGCAGTTCCACTTCATATAGACCTCAACTGAATGGTTAAAATGTGAAAAAGAAGGATTTAAAAGCCTGATATGTCTCATTTAACTGTTTTCATTTCATACGAGCAAAATTAGTTTGCTGATGAGAAACATGGCTTGTTATTAAAAGGCCTGAAAAATTAACTGCTAATGAATCAGAATATCTGAATTCATTCCAACTACTTTGTTGTCTTTGTGTTGAATAACTGATGCATTTTCTTGCACATGAAGCAACAGTATGCATCACCTCATTGCTTCATATGTGTTTAAGCGTAGCTGGGTTTGTGTTCCTTGTTGAGGTGCAAGAGTTTCAGTGTTCTTGTGTCAAAATGTTATGATTTAACACAAGCTGTCAAAGATGTAATTAATGTGTTTTATTTTATACTGTGGAATATTCAGTAATTTTGACAAATATTTGTTGTAAAGCTGCATTATTCTGAGTTTTGTTATTTAACCTWTGAATGCAATGTCTTTTTTTGTTGTTCATTTGTTTTTGTGTAGATCAAACTGATTATATTCACTTAATCAAAACAAAACATATTGGTTGAGGTTAGTAAGATGTTATATTGCTTGAATACCAGGGGGAGAAAGGAGAGCCGGGAACAACTGCTAAAGGAATCAAAGGAGAGCCGGGTTCACCTGGACTGCCAGGACTAACGGGATCCAAGGTAACATGAACTAGTTTGACAGATTTATGAACATGCAGCTTTGGTGTTTATCCATTAAATAAAATTATAACATGTAAACGAGGTAATCAAATATTCATTTCTATTTCAGGGTGAGAAAGGAGATAAGGTAAGAAGGAAAGATTGGAGCACTTGTGAAAGAACTGAGAAACGACATTTAAAAGTGTATTTTATATTTTTATGTCACATCTTGATGGGTTTAACATCTTATGTTTACTTCCATCAAACTGGTAATTGTAAGCTTCTTTTTTAAGTCTGACTGTTTATTTGTCTTTTTGATATATTTAGGGAGATGCAGGTCTTCAAGGACCAGCTGGACCAAGAGTAAGTCTTCACTGATTTTACTAAAATGTTCATCATATTGCAAACATAGCTTTAAGGAGGACAACAGTTCAGTACATGTTCTTTCTCAACTTTTAGGGTCCTTCAGGCCCAACTGGAGAGCCAGGAAGAGCTGACATCCTGAACAATGAAAACGTATGTTACTCTTAAAAACATTTACAAGCAAAAAGAGATAATTGTCAGGGTACTGATTCTAAATCCTTCCTTACAGGATATCCGCAACATACGTCTGATGGTAAGCAGCTTTAAGAYTTGATCTCATGTATCGAAACACTGCATTTAGGTGTTAGAGGAGAAACCAGRTGCAGCTTTCAGCATGGCAGGAAGATTTAATTAGAACATAATTTTGAACACTAAGCTAAACTGAGTAAGATTACTAAAAACATATAGCAATGAAGCTTTACCAAGTAACAAAACATGATAAATTAAACAAATATCTCATCCCATTCTAGGGTCCCCCTGGATTACCTGGACCTCCAGGATCACCTGGAGTCCCTGGCACAAAAGTAGGAGCAATTTATTATCACAAATGGCAAAAAAAAATATTTATAAACTATGTTATTACAAACTTTATTTACATTTTATTCCTCTGTTATTTTCTAAATAGATTTTTTTATGTTTAACATGTATTGTCAACAACATATTCATAGTTATGTCAACATTACTTTATCTTAAGGGTGAAGTTGGTCTACCAGGTCCTCCAGGACTAGATGGAGAAAAGGTAATACTTGATTATCACCAGTTAATATTGTTGTCAGTTTCATACAAATCTTTGTTTTCTTAAATGCGCAAAAACAGATATTTTGGTAATTTGTACCTCATTTGTATCTGAAAAAGTAAAAATACTCATTCAAAATTTGTTTTATATCAGACATTTAGATTACACTTTTGATAGAGGGAAACTGTGGATCTAAAATATGTCCAATTTTTGCTGAGTACAAATTTTTAATCACATCCAGTAATGGATCCGTTGCTTAATTTGCAGGGTTTTTTTGTCAGATCTTAGTTATCCTTGCTGTATAAATCAACTTCCACCACACAGATTAGTTATGTGACGTAGAGAAATAGGAAAATGTTTTCTCAGTGAGCAGCAGGTCTAAATGAGAGGAGGCACTCCTGAAAACTACAAGGACAGTGACTCATATCAGGGACAGCACATGCAGGATGGTATTTGTAAATCAATAAATGGTTTGACTTTTTATTTTATTTTATTTATCTTTACCTTTACAGCATTACCCTATTTTTAAATGCCAAAGTGATGGTTTTATCATGGGCCATGTGTTTGTTGTACCCTCTGTGGGGAGCATTGGGACTACACTGGCTTTCAAAGCAGCTACAGTTTGGGGCATCCACCATGAAGGCCTGAAGAAAAGTTTGCTCTCCCAAGAGCTAAATATTACACGCTCTCTGGAGTTTAAGAGGAGAGAAGAGAGCTTGTATCTCTGTCAGTTGTTTGCATAAATATAGGAAACTTTTTTTCCTCTCTCATGCATCAATCTTTATATAAAGCTGGACAAACTGTGCCAGCAAAGACAGAAGCTGCATGTAGTTAGTAATGCAGTTTGAGGCACACATCTCCCTGATCAACACTCATAAAGGCTATGCATTACTTTGATGAGTTAGGGCCTCTATTTCTACAAAGGTTTGGCAAAACAAAGTGTGGCACAGTCCTGCTGACATACAGAGCTCTGGGAGATTGGGTGGGGGTGTGGGGTGCCTTGGTGATTGTGCCTAAATATTTACTTATCCATGACATTTGTCTTTTTCTTTTGTGTGTGTGTGTGTGTGTGTGTGTGTATGTGTGTGTGAGTGCATGCGTGCGTGCGTGCGTGCATGCGTGCGTGTGTGTGTGTGTGTGTGTGTGTGGTGGGGATAGAAATAAAAAAGATTTGCTCATTTGACCGCAAAATGTGTCCGCTACTGTTTTGTCTCTGAGATGAGCTCATGCCTGAAAACCTCAGCAGGTTTTCTGTGCAGAGATGATATATTCCTTCTTGTTTAATACACTATAGATGAAAACAGGATTCAGACACATGGAAATCCCGTTTACCTGCAAAAACACATCATGTTCTGGATGAAACACCGAAACATCTCTTGTTTTATCTGGAACTGAAACTAACGCCGTTTTTGTTTTTTTTACTGCTGCTATTGGTTTCCAGCATTAGGCTTTAGGCACCTGTGTTTCTCCAATGAGCCTTATTGTTGGAAGAGTAATTTTGTTACAATAGCAATACATTTTTTTAATTAAAAATAAAACAAGTGATTACATTTTTTAGGGGAGTTTAAAGCAGTCTAATGCAGCATGACTCAGGTTTCTTTAAAAAAAAGAAAGAGGCATAGCACCTGTTACAAAACTAAGTTATTCATATAACAATAGGTTTATGAATGAAGACACCAAACTCTAATAGTTTAACAAGTTAGTAATATAAGTTCTTTATGAATTTTGATTTACTGCAAATTGGGAACAGTCKATCAGGACTTACAATAAAAGTTTAGCTTTTATGCAAAAATGTATCTGTTTCCAAGTTAGCACCTTGTTAATATGTGAGCAACAATGAATTTATGTGTTTAAAGGGACCCAGAGGAAAGCCTGGAGAGCCCGGTCCTCCAGGTCCAGCTGGTCCAGAAGGTACCAGAGGAGAGAGTGGCGTCATGGGCTATCCAGGACCCAAGGGAGAAAAAGGAGACATGGGTCCATCTGGATCACCTGTGAGTCGCCTTGTTAACCAAACACCACACCACATAAAACTGCCCTGGTTTCTGTCCAAAATCTTTTAGATTTCACATCTGCCTTTTAATTATCTAATTAAAGAGTTGCAAACTGGAAGAGAYGCCAAGACTGCACTAAGTGCTATTTTTAGACATTTTGGCACAAGTTTCCTGTGTAAAGTAACTCTGTGCCACTTTAATTATAAAACTAAAATGAGTTGAACATCCCTGACAGAATCCTTTATACAATCACTAAAAGGATCATTGGACTCCATCCATCCATCCATCCATCCATCCATCCATCCATCCATCCATCCATCCATCCATCCATCCATCCATCCATCCAT
>NW_013952402.1:10249466-10257089 GCF_001266775.1 Austrofundulus limnaeus | reverse complement strand
CCATCCATCCATCCATCCATCCATCCATCCATCCATCCATCCATCCATCCACCCAGCCAACCAACCATCCATCCATCCATCCATCCCAAAACTCTCAACATGTCCTTCCAGTTTTATGGGTTGCACCTTGAGCTCAGATCCTCTACCAGAAGGCTAGAAGCAGCTGTTCTTTGGACTGCAGTTTTCTACACATATTAAAACAGTGGGTCTTGGGATCAGTTGGTGCCACTCTCCCAAAGATCAATGAGACCACAGAGATGTTGACACTCCACAACCACTCTTTCTTCCTTTTGAGGCCTTGATATTCCCTGAGCTTCTCCTGTTCCTCAGTCCTAATGTTGCAGTTGCTTGTGCAACATTTAGCACTACTGTGTTCTTCTGCTGTTTATCCACCACCACCATATCTGGTTGGTTAGCCATTACTTGTTTGTCAGTCTGGAAGTCCCACTGTATCTTAGCCCAATCACTCTCCAGTGAAGTTTTCCAGGTGCCTCTGTACAGTACTATAAATCATTTGGTTAAGATGCTTTGTGTAGAACTGCCTGCTCACATCACTTGTCTTAGGCGAATTACGCATCTGCACCTTGAGTCCTGTCTGGTGTGGTTAGACCCCAGTCTTTATTGCCTTCGTGCTGCCATGATTACTGCCTCTGTGCCTTGCTTTAGTTCAGCCTCGTGCTACTTAAAAAAAATTAAAAACGGTGTTTCCTGTGAGCTGAGTTAGCCTGTGTGTGGATAAAAATAAAAACATGCTCACAAATCCTAGTATTCAGTCTGAGTACYGAAAAAAAGTTTTATTGATTTATTTTTTAATTTAGTGGCAAACAGTTCAGTCATTTCTTGAAAACGTTGCAGCCATTGTTGTGATTATTTTTCTACTTCCTTGTTCTGTAGGGTTTAGATGGCCCTACGGGTGAAAAGGGGGCTAAAGGGTCCCCTGGCCAAATTGGATTACCTGGCACAATGGTACGCAACAGTGCCCCTCAGGCTGCATCTGTCTGTGCATTCTTTTTCCCTGCAGGGGAGGGGGCTCAATGACATTCATTTTTTTCTCCCTGAGTGATGAATAAAAGTAGTTTAAAGATAATCTGTTCAATGTTGTGTCTGTGTCTTTACTGCTTTTTGTCGCAGGGCCCTAAAGGTGAATCTGGAGGTGGAGGAAGGTCAGAAATGGTAAGGGTCAGTCAGGTCCAAAGTTTCTAATTAGTACACACATCATGCAAAATGAAATCCCCCGACATTTTTTAATGAGAAATGTATCAATTTTGAAAATCTTTTTCTTTGTTTGGTTTTAGATGTATGGTCCTCCTGGGCCTCCAGGACCCTCTGGACCAGTTGGCCCCGCAGTAAGTCAAATGTGTCATTGACTTTCTACAGTCAATCATTTTTTATACAGTTGTTATAAATAAAGTTATTTTAGGGCACTTCACTGGAAGGATCATTAGGAACTAAACTAATAATACTTCCAGTGAAGAGCCCATGTTTAAGGTCGTATTCAGACCTGACAATTTGCTCCGCTTTAAACGAACCAGAGTTCGTTTCCAGCGTTGGTCCGGACCTTTTGTGCAGGTGTGAATACACTCGTGTGAACTCTGGTGCAGATCAAACAACCGGACCGAGACCCGCTTTTTGAGGTGGTCTTGGTCCACTTTCAAACTAGCTCTGGTGCGGTTCACTTCAGCTCGCTTCTGGTGTAAATACAGACTGAACTCTAACCGAACCAACTGCATAAAACTTTTTGGACTTCACAGGCCACCATTGCTGAGCTAAATAAACTGAAATCATACCTGTTTCGTCGTCTCCTGTTAGCAGCTCTGCTGSCWGCATGAAGTGGGTCAGAACATGCAGAGCACCTCGTCTCCTTTGGGTTGTGGGACACATTTACTGACGTCGCTCCAAAATTAGAATATCATCACCWCCATTAAATTAGCTGCTTCTGACATTTTAAATGCTATTGCAGTTGTACTATCAGCAAAAATGTGCGCATCAGAACCGCAGCATGCAGGACTTCCTTGTTTTTTTCTAGGTCTGTGTGCTCAGTCCCGCCCCTGTCCTTTCTCTCCAAGGGAGCAATGATTGTCATCCTCATGGCTTTCTTTGCAAGTTAGTTTGTTTGTAAAAAAGCACAATGTGAATGCAAACTGCACCAAATGAAAAAAAAAGTCCACTTTTGTTCCGGACCAAACAAGCGGAGCAAAGAACTTTCCTGGTGTGAATACACCCTAAGAGTAAAATGTTAAGGGTAAATTTTTTTTCCCTCAGAGTTTGAGTTTAGGATTTTTCATTATTCTTTGTTTTAAACTGAAAAGGACAGATAATGATCAATTTTAACACATGCTGAATCTAAATTATGTTAATATTATTACAAGTATAAGAACAAAAGAATTGCTTACAGACACTGAAAATAAAACTTAAGGCCTATGAAGATCTACAGAACCTAAAGATTATACAATTGTTAATGATCCTGTTGTTTCTATTCCATCCAGGGGCCTCAAGGGCCATCAGGGTCTAAGGTAAGGGACAGATATCTGAAATACAATAACATATTTTTCTATGTATTTTTTTAATATTCTGCTTTGAGTTAAACTAATGCACATTGATTTCCTTCATAAAAATAAAAGAATGGGATTCTGTTTTGTCATATTCCAAAGGGTGAGCCAGGCATGGCTACCAAAGGAGAAAAGGGAGACATAGGTCAGAAAGGTGAAAAAGGAGACAGAGGCCATCTTGGACTACCTGTAAGTGCATTTGTTGTTTGTTCACTCTGTTTTAGTTTCAAACTCACTGCTTAAATGGTCTTTAAATTAAGACACTTTTATTATTTGAATGATGGTGTCTATAACAGGATTCTTGGTAAAAAGGTTCTGCTTCATTCATATTTGAGGCCATTTATTTTAGCTTAATGTTAGAAATTGTCATTGGTCTTTTTTGGCATCAAGTAACATCAGCTGAAAACAGTAATGGATAGTGGTTTTATAACCACCCCAGTAAATACTAAGCTTTTTAAAGTAGTGACTTTATGGCAGACATAAAAAATAGAAAGACAAATGCTCAAGCCCAAATTCCTAATAAATATAAATCATTAACCCTAACCGCCCCGTTAGGGCGAAGTTTAGAATACTGTTTTATGTGGTCGGTGAGGATGATAGTATCACATACTCTGCAGTCTTGGCTCTCTATTTCCCCCACAGTAACTGAGTTTAACTTTAAGGAAACATTGATCAACATTTTTCACCATTTTGCACCTTATGTTGCTATCAGGACCTTTAGAAATTTCACTGGCACCATTAAGTAGCATTAGTGGACTGGATCTCAAAATATTCTTCACAGGCTCTTTTTTAAGGTGATTTAATTTGGAGCCAAGCTTGTTTTTTTTCTGTGGTAGTGATATTACTGCAGTATGTGAATTTTTAGGTGACAATGACTTAAGGTTATTTGGCAAAAATGTCAGCATTGTGAATGCCACTGTCAATACGTTTATATACACATCATGATGTTTCACCATGACTGTAAAAACATTCAGGCCATCAGTGTGAAGAACTTATCGTCCTCCATGACCACCTAATGTTATTCACTTCAGCTCCACCTTCACTACTTCCATCACCCTTCATTTGTCATCATGTGAATGTTTTGTTGAAGTCACTGGAGTCACAGCTTTACTCACCCCCCCTCCCCCTCCTCACCCCACCCTTCCCCTCACCCCACCATCCCAACCCACCACCCGTTCTCTCCGTCATCTCTGCTCCCTAACCGTGTACAATGACATGCAGGGGGCTCATGGGTTAGACGGCAGACCTGGTCCAGTGGTGAGTGGCGCGAGTCCCTATCCGGTGCCCCCTAAACCTCGTCCTCCTCCTTTTCCTCTACCTCCTCTTCCGACCCACAACCTCCCTTGCTCCTGCTCCTGCCTAAAGTCTGCTATGTCTTCTAGTCTTTGTTGGCTTTTTTTCCCCTTTACTTTTTCTTGCCATGTCTTGTTTCATTCAAGTATAATCTTTGTGAGGACGGGACTGTTCAGGATTGTGTTATGTACCATGACTGTGCAGCTATTATGACTGTAGGACTATCTACCTTTTTGGTGAAAAAAAATCTACCTTAGTGGAAAACATAACTATACGTACAGTATGTGTGATATATGAATGACATGTGTCAATATTGATTACTTGTTGGAACACTTAGGAATCACAACTAAACTAGCTATCATTACAAAATATAACAACTAACGTCAACGCTCATAATAAGAACTACAAATTAAAGCTATTCTGGCTTTCGCAAAAATAACAGATCAATGTATCCGTGCAAAAGGTATCTTTAAGCTATCCAACAGAAATTACTAAAATATACTTCTAGAGCAATCAATATCCTCTAAGTAGGTTTAAACCAGGGGTACCAAAACTTTTTTCCCTGAGAGAGTCAAAATGAAAATGTATTGAACAGCTGGAGGCGGGCCAACTTCAGTGATACTGTATACTATGTAATACAAAACCTTTTTAAGTAAAGTCCTTTTATTTTATTTTTTAAAGATTAAGCAAGCAGTCTATGCGATGACCCATGTTTTTTGTTTGTTTGTTTGTTTGTTTGTTTGTTTGTTTGTTTGTTTGTTTGTTTGTTTGTTTGTTTGATTAGCCTGTGCACTTGAAGAAAGTTTGACATATTCGAGCAGCAAAGGCTCATCCTAAACTGATCAGCTGTTATGAATGTATGGTCTTATAAAGTTTAAAAATCTACGTGTGCTTAAATCTAATTTAAATTTATTTTGTAGTTACTTATATTTCATGTTAAACAGTAGTATAAATAAAAGATAAAGCAAGCACTGTGAGTGAAAACTGCGCTACAGTCCCTTATATCAGGGGTTCTCAAGCCATTTGGGTCTGTGGACCCCTTACAAGGCTGAAAAAATTCCAGGGACCCCCTCATAAACCCCATGCTGTTTAAAAAAATAATTTATTGTCATCTCCACCCCTAAATGTCATCAGAATATATATTTTTATTATTTTATTGTGTTTGTTTTATTGGTTCATTGTTCTCCATGCATTTTTAAAAATAAAAACCATATTGACTGTAAGAAAATTTAGTGTTCGTTAACTGAAATCGTGACAAAACCACATGAATGTTGAATAGATTAAAATGTGAAGAGATGGACCATACAACACCAGTGAGTGGAGAGAATGGTGGTTTAATGCTCTCTGTTCAGACAGGAAACCAACGGTGCATGAAAACTGGAAGTCCCGGTTTATTAATATATGTTCTTCAGTACCTGGTACGCCTACTACAGGTCTACGGCTGAATCGCAGACACTCTGAACAGCAATGCTCTCCTAATGTTTTTATTAACGGTTTTATTATGTGTTGTCATGATGCTTCAGGCATGTATCTAAACCTATTTTAATCAAGACATATCAATAGTCAAACAACAAATTATAAGAATCAATACTTAAAAAGGAAAACTATGAATATGGTGTGGTGCCTTTAAAATACGTTTCTAAATGACTAAATAAATTTCTTCAACTTCCCCCTGTTCGCATGACATTTGCTCAYGTGAACAGACAATTTAGTGAAATATTTTTAGGACCCCCAAGATACCTCTCACGGATCCCTGTGGGTCCCGGGACCCCAGTTGGAGAACCTCTGCCTTATACAGTGGAGATACAGTGTTTCTACAGAAGACAACAAGAGATTACAACCTTGTATTCAGGACAACTACTGGTGGGCCAAATCAAATAGCTTGATGGACCAATTTTGGCCCATGCGCCCAGTACCTCTGGTTTAAACAAAGGCAACAAAACTTCTTTTTATTTTGAAAAATGATTCACTTCTTGTCCAAGAAGCTTTCTCGGTTCTAACTGAAAGGTTCAGAGTTCTGAGTTTTTAAACTAGTGAGCGCCACTGTTTTTGTGATTTAAGCTGACATTCAAATCCCTCTCCTTCTCCTTCCTCCTGATTGGCTGTTAGAGTTTTCATAGGTTCAGATTCAGATCTGCATTGTACTGTACTGACAAAGCCTGAAACCTCCTCTTCTGTTCAGTGTTGGTCCTTGTTGTTTGACAAAAAAATTGTTTATTTTTGCACCTCTTAAACCGTCTAATTTTCTCTGTGCTAAACATAGAAATGTCCGTGTGTGGATTCAACATGCAAAACCAAAGCAGTTTAAAAGCTTTGGATTCAACATTTTTCTGTTAAAATTGTGAAAGCTGGATGAGAAGCAAAATGTTTTAAAAAAAAGCTCTTCAGTAGCCTTTTATTGAACCTACTAAGACAAAAATGGCTCGGATGACTGAGAGCCTTCCAGCAGGCAAAAAACAGTAAAGCCCCACATTCAACACGTTCACAGCAAAGATTTGTTTTCTATAAAATGCTTACAAAAATTATACTTTCTTTTAGTTTTAGCTAAAATATAAATTGTAATTTTTGGTGTAAATGTTAATTTTAATGCCTTTTAATTCCCTACATTTTTTTTGTTTAATATCTAAATACGTTCAAAATATGATTTTTTTTTTTATTTTAGAGTGTAAATGAGAGCTTTCTTCATGTTTGTTTTGGTTATCTCTCCTTTCCCACAATTCCAATGACCAATCTGGCTCTATAGGGTCAATATTTAGCCCTCTGTTAACAAAACTGCCAATATCTTGCTTTTTTGTTAGTATTTATTTATTTATTTATTTATTGTTATTTTTTGTAATACGTACAATACACAAGAAGAAACGTACCAAGAATCAGCAAGGAATAGCATCCCTTTGCTGTAAATCTACTAAAACTTTGTTACCTAAAACACTGTAGCTTAAGAATAAAATATAATTTTTTTTTAAATTTGAGAATAATGACAAAAAAAAGACCTCACTAAAACCAAATGTTGGCCCATAACATGGGAAACTACGCCCCATTTAGGTTTGCTTTTATTATTTTATGTTCTGATTTTTCTCATCTCAATCTGAACATTGAATTAGCCACCAGGACTGTAAAATGTTTTCTAGTCATTTGAACCATTTGAAGTGAAAAAAGAAAGAAACTCAGATGAATACAAAACTTATACTGGACTTTTTGGGAATGAGCCTCTGTCCTCAGTCTTTCCTCAGCATTTTCTTGCCACCTGATCATGAACTAGCAGCAGACTATAAAGCTGCTGTATCTTAATGTTCTTCCAACTGAGCATGCACATATGCCCATGCTGCATGATGATATGCCCTACAGAATATCTGGATCGTTCTGTTCCATACAGCATTGTACCGACTCCACATGCCTGAGATGCAAGGTTTTTCTCTCCCATCCTGACTTCTACTCCGACAGAGAACAGCTGTTAACTTTTAATTCATTCTCCTTTCTTTTTAACTCGTTAGACAGTAGTTCAACAAGCTTTTTCAAAAGTTTTGTTTTTTTCTTGTCTGATCAGGAAAAATTTGGTCTTGTTTGTCCAAAACTTAATGTTTCACGAAATAGTGTATGTTCACCAGAAAGCTTGTTGATTTACTGGTTTGGTTAAATCAAATCATTTACTTRTGTTTTTCCTGTCCTGTGTGTTTGCTTATGCTCTGAGGGATTTATGTGTCTTTCCTGTTTTACAGGGTCTAATAGGACCAGCAGGTGTGCCAGGGCCCGCTGGACCAAAGGGAGAGAGAGTGAGTAACTC
>NW_013952402.1:10216265-10248743 GCF_001266775.1 Austrofundulus limnaeus | reverse complement strand
TATATATATATATATAAACTCTAACATTTGGACTTTTTTCTTTTGCAACAGGGTGAAAAGGGAGATTCAGGATTACCAGGACCAACAGGGCCACATGGCATCCCTGTAAGTCTGAAATTTAGTTTTACGTATTCAGTTTAAATGAAATCTTTCATCAGTGAAGATCTAACACAAGGGTCTTCAGTCAAACATATTGACAGCATCATCATCCACTCATTAAACTATATGTAAATCAAAATATTGTTGCTATTCTCACTATAATGATGCATAAAATACCATGTAACTTTGTTGCAAAATATAAAAATGGCATAGTCAATACGTTCTGGAAAATTAAAAAAATTAGATGTTAGAACAAGGTCTAACATTCTCTGGAGGATTGCATACTATACTGCTTTTAAACCAAAATATTATGTTGAAAAGTGCAAACTTTTAGCCAACTTTGAAAATAGTGTCATACATCTCTCAAGTTGATCTGCTGGAGCTTAGCAAGGCCGTGGCACATGGGGAGCATAGGCAAATGTTAGGAGCGCCATCCTTTTAGGGCAGGGGTGCCCAAACATTTTCCCCGAGGGGACCAAAATGAAAATCTATCCATGGCTGCGGGCCAAATGCAGTTATATAATACACAAAATACAAATACTTTTTAAAAGTAAAGTCCTTTATTTTTAACCATTAAGCTATGCAATGGCCCTCTTTTGTTTTAGTCTGTGCACTTGCAGAAAGTCTGCCATACGTTCAAGTACCAAAGGCTCATGGGACATTTCATAAATTGATAAAATATGAGTTTTTGTGGCCTTATAAAGTGTGCAAATCTACATGCGGGGTTAAATCTGATCTAAATATTTCTTGTTGTCATTTCATGTTTCTTGTTTAATTCTAATAAACCAAAGATATGTCATTACCATGACTGAAAACTACCTTCACTACAGCCCTTTTATATAATCATTTGACCAATGTAAATACCGTTTCTACCTATAGGATAACAGGTTACAACCTTGTAACTTTGGCAACTGTTGGTGGGCCAAATCAAATGGCTTGGCGGGCCAAATTTGGCCCGCGGGCCCCACTTTGGGCTCCTCTGTTCTAGGGTATGCCACAAATGGAGGATTGAAAAAAAATCTATTTTATGACTTTTTTTCAGAGGATAGTTGATTTAGTCTGTAGAATCATTACTGGTTCTGGCTGTATAAATACTGAGGTGTAATCATTTTGTGTTGGGTAAGGTTGATTGTCTGTGGTAAACATCTTTAATTGGGCTGACTTCAAAAATTAATTGGTTACCAATGAATACAGCATTTTTTATTTGATTTGATTATTGATATTAAAATTATTTCATTAGCGGTTCATGAGTTAGTTTGCTAACATGGTGGAAAAACAAAGACAAACTCAGTCTCCGGCCAAAACATTATCGTTCACCTTTTGRCAGCAAACAACAATTACCCATTTTACGTGATGAGACAGTGATACTTAAGACTTACAGTTCATCATTTAGAAATACCATAATTCATACATCATTGTTCAAATATATGAATAGGTACATTTTTATGATGTTGGCAGACACCCCGGCTCTAAGAGAAGTTATCTGGGTCATAGTGACATCTTTCCCTCAGGAAAACTAAAAATAACATGCTTAAGATTTAAATTTGTAGACAAATATTTATATATACTATATATGAGTCTATCTTCACCTGCACCACATGGGATCAGTGCCGTCTCATTTCTGTTTGCAGGGTTTAGAAGGACCACAAGGACTCAAAGGAAATCGGGTAAGAACTACCAGCATTGGTTTGTCTCTGTAAAAGTGTTAGTAGAAATAGTGATTCTGTCAGATTAAAACACTGAGGATTTTACAAAGATAAACAAACTAGCTATATTTTCAACAGCTCATTACTATCGATGAGAGTAATTACAACAGACCAGGTGGCTGTTTGGATCGACGATGTTGCTAACCTCTCAACCTTTCAATAGCCTTGAATTTGCCTTCTGAAGCCATAACAGATTTTCTAAGACTCTCTCAAGGCAGAGCTGTGAATTAAAGAGGTGCATATGATTAATAAATGTTCTCTTTGATATAGTGCATGATTATGAATAAATTATATCAAGATGTTTTATCATTTATGTGTGTTGCAGTGGCTCTGTTTTAAATCTCCCATTTACTGATAGACTTCAAAACAAACTAGATGAAAAGGCATGAATAATTGTTGCTAATGCTCAAGCTGTATTTTTTATTCATGAAAAATGTGTTAATGGTAATGACCTTCAAGATTGCCATTTGCCTCCTCTTGAGTGTTCAATATAAAATTCAGATTTACACCATTACTGTACATTGATAACCAAACATTATGTGCACATTAAGACTTATTTTAGTTGGATTAAGAATCAGCCCATCATTTTTCTTTGAAATAAATTCAGTTTAAATCCCAGGTCGCTGTGAATCAGGCAGTTTTTCTTTGTAGAGCCCACACTCTCTTCCCTTCAGAATGTTTTTTGTTTCCATCTCATTAACCTGTGACTCTGTTAATTTTTTCCCTCCCATCTTTTAAGTCATCTTAATTTAAAAGCTCTCTCAGCACATTCAACTGGCCTTGATTTCAATGTCCACTCCAAGATCCAAGCGGGACACTTACATGTTCACGAACACAACTAAATCTTATCATCCAGTTGAATGTGTTGAAGTTAAAGCTGTGAGATTGTGTTGGTGTTTTTACTCTTTGTCCTGTGTTCCTTTGTTTCCGCAGGTCTTCCTATCCCCTTTTCCCTCCCTCCACCTTGTTCTGTGGCCTGTGGCTGTTTTTGCAGGGGTTGCCCTCTCTCCCTCTTACAAACCTTGGCCTCCTGCTCCTCCTCCTTCTCCTGCATTCTAATGTAGTCCTGGTTTAATCCTCTTCCTCTTGCACATCCCTTTGAGCACCCTCTCTCTGCTTAACAGAACTTCTTCCTTGCCAGTCCCTCCATTCCCTCTTCTTTTTCTTATACATAGGTCAGGTTGGGTATGATCTAGACCAGTGGTTCTTAAACTTGCATTTAGTAAGGGGAAAAAATACTTTACTATTGCCTCAACAAAACTGAAACAGAAAGTGCTCAGTTTAGTTTTGCACTTGTTGTGTTCATAATACAATTTTAAAAATAAGATTTATTTATTTATTTATTTATTTATTTATTTATTTATTTATTTTTGTGACTCTTTGTCAGTAGGCAGTCCATTTCCACTGTGTTTTTTTCCTAAAAATGAACAAATAAACAGCAGTTTGCTTGGACAATACAAAACAGACTCTTGCCAAAAAATAAATAAGTAACCTATAAGCACAAAAGGCAATGAAAATTGTGTTTGTTAGATTGTTTCTTTGTTGTAACATAAAACTTGTGCCATTTGAAAACCTGTTAATTTCCCTTTTAAATGGTGCCACATCTGTAAGGAACATGCATTTATGGGATGAGCAGAAGAGCTAATATACGTTGGGTTTCACACATGAAGATTTGCCAAACCTTTACTGCTAAACTGTTTATTTTGTTGTTGTTTTGAGCTTCTGGTACCTCCAGCTGCTGCCAGTCAGGTGCTGACATAAGATTTATTGTAAGTATAGAAATAGACAATCAGCACTTTAGAACGATAAGAATAAAGTTGAATCTCTGCACACAAATCCAACAAATTTGTAAAAGCTCAGTATTTTCACAGTTGCTGTAATTAGTTGGTTTTCACAATATATCTACTACTTTATTGTTGTAAAAGAGCAATAATGAACTGTCTTTACGGGTAAACTAAAACAGGTGGGTATTTGGCAATAAATGCTTTCTTTGATAAGTGAGTCATTTTATTCCTATAAATGACTTCATGCCTTATTGATCATTGATGCTGTTTTTATAGTGATTTTCTTATTTTTGTTAATCAGGTAGTATTCTTAAAAACTGGAGTAGATTAAAGTAGTTGGGATGTTATGTTTCAATTTGTCTTTTTATTGTTTTGACTTCATAATGTCAGCTGGCAGTTTTCAGACAACACATAAACCTTCTGTTTCTGCCTTGCATAGTTTAGAAGAATTGCCAATGTTTCTTTTTATTTCTACCACATATTTCCACGTACTTTTAGTCTTTGAGTCTAGTGGCAGTTGATGGTAAATAGATTAAGTAACTCTGTCCTCAGTGCCATATATTTAAACCAATGGTGTTTTTTTGTCATCTCAACTCTAACTTAATGTATAAAGCACATTAAAAACAGCATAGATTAACTGAAGTGTTGAACAGATAAAAAGCAAATAAACAACACAAGTGCTAGTAGTTAAACTCTGTCAGACCTCTATAGAAACATTTTTTAATCATGCAGCTCAAAAATGACTAAGATATGAGGGTCAAACATTAGTTTTATCTTCAACAGTTTTATGCCGAGACTAAACAATGAAATAAACACCACCCAAATAACCATGCCCTGCGGTTTAAGAATCACTGGTCTGGACTGTTTACATGTAATGTTTAAATCTTTTATATGGACCCAAAAAAGCCAATGACTTTGGTGGGCAGGTGTCCTGTTAATACTTTGGTCAGTCTAAATATTGTATCTAAACCTAATAAACTGATTCAAAGGCAACAAGTACTCCTTTTTAATTTTTTTTAAATAATTTGCTTCTTGTCTGAAATGTTTCTTAATTAAAAACTGAAATGTGTGCAGTGTAAAACCTTAGACTCAAAAGAAGTTCAGTTACCTTTGATTTCATTTGTTAGGATTACCATATCTTAGAAAACTGAAAATATATACCATACTTGTTCTTCACCGTAACAAATAGAGTACCTAATATCTTTATTAGGTTTATGTTTTGCTTTTTGGACATATTCTCCATCTTTGTCAGAGTCACACCTAAAACAACAATTTAAATTAAATTCCGTTACTGATAAGGCTGTGCTATAAGATGATTTATATAGTACAGCTTGGAACATATAGTGTTCAGCGGGGGACTGAATTCAAAATTTTTTTTACAAGATTGATTCACAAAAAAAAAAAAAACTTGAACCTTGCTTCTAATTGTGTGATTGGAACATGACTGAAGACGTCACTGTACTCGGCTCCAATACATTATGCAGTTTTCAAATGTTTTTTTGCAAGAGCTATATTTTCATCGACAAAAAATGTAGAGTATGCAGACAGAGTTTTGTAAATGGACTTTTAGGCTGAAATTACAAAACCTTTTTCTTCTTTTTTTGAAGCGAGTGGTTGAAGCAAATGGAGCATAAGAGCACCCTGGTGGCTGAAGAAAAAAATCCATGTATAAGTCGTAACGGACTATAAGCCGCATGGTTCCAAGTTCAGGAACAAAGTTGCGGCTTATAGTCCGAAAAATACGGTAGTCAGACTACCAGACAATAAAACCACATTGTTTTGGGGGGGTTTTTGCCCTTTTTCTCCACAACAACTGAAGCCACGTGCTGACGATCCACCCACAATCACACCCACAGACTGAGGGAAACACTGATATGGAGACTTCGGCTTTATTACCCTATTCCTCTTGGCTAGGCCACTAAACCTAATGCCAAACTCTGGAATGGCAGCCATGAGACGATGAAACCAGTGTCTGGCTAATGGCAAATGTTCACACACAATGGGATAACTCAAGGAGAAGCAAAGGGTCCATTACCTGAACTGGATGGCAGGTACAGATGGCACGAAGTTCCCCAATACTGGGCACACATTATACAACAATTGTTCCTCAGTGTTTTTTGTCTCTGAAGCCTTCAGAATGCGTGTGTAGGTGTACTCACCTATTTTATCCAAGATAAAGCCACTATAAGATCTGTACTTCTCGATAAACCAATCATACTGATCAGCTACATGATACAACTAGTCATTGCCATGCAATAATGTAACTTCTATCCAACTTTGTCAAATATTTGTAAGGCATGGGGCATCAATTATGTCTGGTGACCTTTACTCACTGTTTTGATGCCCAGCAACTGTCTGATAACACTGTTAATTTACTCTGTACACCTATTGGTGCCCATTATAGATGCCAGCATCCTGCAAACAACACAAATTTTTGGGCGGATTGAAATGTTCTGTAGTAAATGTTCAGTATCTGTATTAAATAATCCAAATGTTTTGTTTATATGAGTGCAAAATTTATCACTCCAGACATGAGGAGAGTTTACATGCACTAGGCTTTTATTCAGAATAGAATGCATGTAGATCAAATCATGTCCACACTAAACCACTGCTTCACAGTGCTAAAGTTTTTATGTCTGTGAGAATTTGCTAAAAAAATAATGCATATTTTGCTAAAAATAAATACTGTAACAATAGATGCGGTAAGCTTGAGGAATTTATACCACTGAATAAATTTGTGCCATAACCAGAGTTGGAGGTAGAATAAATAATATATTAGTGTGTGACTCATTTATTGGCCAGACAACATATCAAATAATCAAACAGAATCAAAGCAAACTCTAGCTTTTGCATATTTTTTAAGTCTTTCCAAAATTAAAATCACATTTTGACAGTTTACAGGTATGATAAAAACCCTGCTCACCAAGTCAAATGGTTTTGATTTTCCTTTTCTAACCCCCTCTACTTACATTTCCTTTTTACTAAAATCACATTCTAAAATCATATTGCCTTTTAAAACAATAAAAAGGCATAAAATTGAAATTTGAATAATTTCTCATACTGCCTAAATTACACGTGTTGAACAGATGTCATATTAGAAAACAACACATTTGCTTTGTGTGTGTGGCTTACTGAGGAGGATTACAGTTTGTCTTTTTTTAATACGCTGTTGTTTGCAGGGAGAGAGGGGCAAGAAAGGCAACAGGGGGGCCAAAGGGGATAAAGGAGACCAAGGAGCACCTGGATTAGATGCCCCCTGTCCGTTGGTATGTCAGTGGTTTAATGTGGAAAACCAAGAGGCAACGGGAAGGAGCTCTGTTTCAGAATACAACATAATCCCACAGCACTTCTAATCCTAACCCTGAAGAATTCAGGAGCTAGCTTCCCTTTGGCTCTTGGATTCAGTATCTAATAATCCTCAGGAAACATTGTGGTTAGGTTTTACCTCTCCAATCTTAATAGATATAAGAGTAATATAATAAGAGCTCAATGAAAATTAAAACGAGCCATGATAAACACATTAAAGCAAATCTACCAAATTAAAAAAACATTTCCTGTTAAACATCAGACCACAACTATGCTTGAGGACCCCTTTTTTTCAGAGAAGAGACTGGCAAAAACCAAAGAGTCACTGCTGATGGACATCAACAACTCTCCAATGATTCTTCCTCTAACTAACATCTATCTTGTTTAAAACCTTGACCTTTGTATTTTCTGATCTCACGTGTGCCCTTCCTCAACTGGCTCTTTCTGTGCCTTCAGAAACAGAATCCAAGCCACAATTATTTTATACACAAAACTAATCACCAATATTTGCTTAGTTATTCATCGCAGATGATTCTAAATAGATGCCATTTACCATCTAAGTGAGCCTGGTTCTTGCCAGTCCCAGATTGCCTGCACGTTTAGGCAACCTGCAACCAGTGGACAAACGTGGAGCTCCTCCTGGTATCAGGCAGCACATGCTGTGCTGCACATGAGCAGCACAAACCGATATTAAATGGCTGATTTCACAACAGGGTTTCCGAGGCTTTAAAGGGGAGAAAGGTGAACCGGGCTTGCCAGGCCTGGATGGGCTGGATGCCCCTTGCCCTGTGGTATGGTGCTCTTTCTTTCCTCTCACTTTTCCCAGCATGTCTGTATTGTTCTTAATGACACAGCTACTGTACTTATTCATGTATAATACGATCTCCAGTATAAATACGATCATAATTTTTTTGCTTAAAAAGCATTAAAAATCTAATCATCAATAACCCGAGTGTAATACTACCCTCCCACTTTATGGATGATTTAATGATTTAAATTTTTGGTATTATACATTAATAAATACAGTAATTGTGATTACTGAGGCAAAAAGTAGAAATAAAGACCACAACATTCACACGTGCATGGAAGTTACAAGTGGTCACAATGAGAAAAAGAAACTAATTTTAATTAACCCTTTCATGATAAATACACTTCATCAGTTCATTACTAAACTTTTATATTGTGATTAAATGCTTTTCTAACACTGTTACTAACTATAACTGAAATAAACAAAACTTTAAAACTATTCTCTAGATGTTACATACACATTTATTTATTTATTTATTTATTTATTTATTTATTTATTTATTTATTTATTTATTTATTTATTTATTTATTTATTTATTTTTGCATGACCTTTTCTCTCTGTTTAGTCAACAAAGTACCACAGGTCAAAAAGGGCTTTATTTGGTCAAATTAAGCCAAAGACCTGCCATGTCAACACGTTCTCACTCCCAATTCGTCAACATATTGACGCTTGGTCTGCATCCATTTTTAATATGTCAAGTACCCCCCTCGCGTCAGTCATTGCTGCCTGTGGCTTTTCTGTGTTGCGTCACTCAGGGGTCTTTGGGTTGGGGGTCTGTGGTTAATGTGAGGGCTCGTGATTAATGTTTAATTTTAGGTACTGAGGTCGGGATAGGCTGTATAGGGTTAATAGAAGTTAAATTTAGGGTCTGGGATGGTTAGTTCTCATGCATTCTTTACACTTTCAAAAATGGTTAAAATGAGAGATCAGGGTTAATGGTTAATTTTAGTTAGTGAGGTCGGGGATAGGCTGTATAGGGCTAAAAGAAGTTAAATTTAGGGTCTGGGACGGTTAGAGGTTGCGCGTTTCCTACTCTTTTCAAAGAATATGACAACGTGCTCCTCCGCCTCATCTTTTTAAGAATGGACACGAGGGGGTACCCGACGTGTCTGAAGCTGGACGCAGACTGCTACCTGTACGTTGATGAGTCGGGAGTGAGAATGGGTTGGCTATGTATGCTAAAATTTATTGCTTTTAACCATGAAGTTGGCTGCATTATTAATTCAATAAGATCTAAACACCCTAACCAAGACTTGTTATCTGAAAGCTAATGAAACCAAACACAAGGCCACAAGCAGGGCCAGATCCCACACAAACAAATACAGTAGATGTTTTTCTGCATCTTGCCATTACTTCTACAATTTTTGAAAATGTTTATTACAAACTGAATGTAAGTCATGGTTTGGTTTCGCAAGAATTATAGGGCTCCAGGACAAGTTGTATTTCTGCCAAATCACATTTTATCACAAAATACCTTTCCTGATGTTTAAGATTACATATAAAAAAAGGTTTTCCATTTCCCTTACCTGTGTAAAATTGATATGTGTGTACAGTTTGTGGATGAGGGGAAAATGGTAAGTTTTTTCACACCACTGTGCTAACGAAAATAAATGGCAATAATGTAGAAATCAGAAATATGACTTGGCAGAAGTACCAACTGACCAGCATCGTTATGGATTGAACCTGGTACTGAAATTCTTGTTGCATTAGACAATATGTTACATGTGAATTTCCCTGTTGTTGTTTTACTGGAAGGAACTCTTTTCTTTCTTATAAGAAGTAAAAACAATGGAGCAACAACTCTTCTATAAATCAATAATAGGGTACAAATAAACCACACCTTTTGTATTTTTTCTGTCATGTTCAATTAATTAATTGCAACAAATTAGTTTCTATTAGTTTCATTGCAACAAACAAAGTCCAGTATTTGTGTGGTTACTTTATATTAGCTAGTTTACCTATGGCATGGTTAGTTTTCTAAAACAGTATGCATTTTTAAGAAGTATTTCAGCATACTTAAATTTTATTTTAAAAAATGGCGGAGGGGGACACTTCTAGAAACTGATTTGATTGATTGATCAAATATGCAACTTTTATTAGTAATTTAGACATATAAAATGTCTCATAAGTTGGTATAAGATGTCTAGTGTAACAAGGCCTTTACCACAGCTAACAAACAACAACTGAGCTCTATGTGGTATTTTCTGCACAGAAACTGCATTTCAACCTGTCCTCTTCTAAACACCAGGTGTACAACTGATTAAACATATAATAAATAATACAGAAATGCTATTAAAAGTAAACGTATGAGAGTTTTACTCACTAGCCATGTTTCCATCAATGCTTTTATGCACATTTTGAAGCATTGCATTAGAAAAGGTGGATAAAAATGACAAAAAAAACACGTCCTTAATTTTGCTAAAAAGGTTTACACTCGCTTAAGGTGGGTTTTGTATTTTCCAAAAGGGAGTTAATTCGCAAAAGTTTTTAAAAAGAGGTTTTAAAAGTTTGCTCAAATTTTAAAATTGGATGGAAACATGGCTGCTGTTGAGTTGTGCTGAGTAGCAGCCAACTAGAATGCTAAAATTCTCTACTTTCTGACAGGGAATTCCCACTGGAGGGGGCCTTCCCATTTAAATTCACAACCTATAAGTGGGAAACTCCCTCATCCCACTACAACTGGGCTGCAGCAAAAGTAGACAGCAAAAATGCAGTGAAACGTAGATTCCACACGCCAAATTTTTGAAACTTTTTTGAAACTTTTTTGAAACCCTGTGAACCCTATGTGAACATTTATTACATTAATGGCTTGCTAGTTTTTGGGTGACACTGCTCGCTTTGCAGCAAACAATGTTTTGTTCTCACATCTCTTTTCTTTTTCTCTCAGGGTGATGATGGATTACCTGTACCAGGATGTTGGAACAAAGTAAGTTTAGCTACGATCTGTGTTTGTTTGCATCCTGATGCTTAATGCTAACTTTATAACAGAGGTCGTTTTGAACTAACATTTAATATTTTGCCCTTTTGTTTTCTCCTTGCAGTGACAATAACCTTGGAGTGGCTTGCGTGATTGTACATAGGATATTTATTTTTTTACTTCCTCTGTTATGCATTAAAACTGTTCCTTAAAAAATCTTTAAAAAATTATGACAAGGTGTTTTGTTTTTCTTTTTTTTTGTACAGGATGTTTATTTTAATACATATAATAGTAATTATGTAATAGATTTTTTTTACATCTATGCATTGTTTTAATATAACTGGATAAGTAAAGATTTAATGGCTCCATATGCATGATATTTGTGCATAATGTGAAGAGTTTGATGCTTATTAACTTATTACACAATGTTGTTTTGTTCTGAGAGACCATGCTGCACTGAGTTGTGGGGCTGGAAAGATTCTGTGTTTGAATTTGGAATGTCTGAGCTGAACTCTCCTGAACGTGATAAAGTGTTTAAGAAAAAAAATTTGCATTTTTTTATGTTCTAGTTTAGGGCTGTCCAGTCCTGGTCACTGAAGGCCACTATCCTGCACATTTTACGGTTTATCTTTTCCAACACACCTGATTTGAAGGAATGAATGACTAAATCAGGAGTGTTGTAGCAAATGAAAATGCATGATAACAGCCCACAAAGACCAGGATTAGACCCCGTTTTTTTGTTTCACATTAAGTGAAAGATGTGCATTTTTTTGAACATAGTTTTATATTTTACAGACAAGCGAAAAATTCTTTATTGTCAATGTAAATGAAATTTATCTCAAAAAAGTGTCTTAACTGTTCATAATGATATTTACTTCATATAAAATAGTTATTTAGATATTATAGTTTTTTTATAATACACACATTAGCACAGACCTCTAGGCTGTTTAAAACATCCATATTGCAGTCCTAAATTTGACAATAGGATGAGTTTGATGTGATCAGTCTGAGGTTGGCATATTGCTTATTGTCATTTTTTGTATATGCCAAAAGACAAGAATTAAAAGTACGGTATTGTCGTAGATAATGTATCATAATCAGAGTCTCCAGCATTACAGGATATGGTTAGAACATGACTGGCCATAATAAAACTGAAATACTTGCATATTCAGCTGTGGTATTCTAAAAGCTTGTTTCTGAGCTGTCATAATTAGTAATTATTTTTTACACAGAGCAAACTCAGGAAAATACAGAGCCTGTCCAGTGACAAAGAATTTAAAAAAATATCACGAAGCCACAAGGTAATAACGCGTTTGCACATGATGATTAACGCGTGCCCATGAGACAATAACACATGCGCCTGTGATAATTAACTCGTGTCCATGCGATAATTAATGTGGCCAGCAATCGGCTAATTTTGAGCAGACTTGTGATAGACAGATATTACTGGAGTCAGATTACATATAACCTGCATTGTTTTGTCTTTAACTGTTTAACTATGCCCACGTATTATTATTATTATTATTATTATTATTATTATTATTATTATTATTATTATTATTATTATTATTATTATTATTATTATTATTGGTGTATGCCAATATAAATGGATCATCTTTCATAGTAGACTATTTATGAAATGACAATGAATACCCGGGTTGTGTGTCAGGAAACAGATTTTTACTGTGTTCCTGAACGCAGCATAACTCTGACTCCTTCCACAGCTGAGGCACAGAGGGACAGGAGCGCTCCTGTCCCTCTGTGCCTCAGCTCAGCTTTGAAAAAAATAATATAATAAAGCTTTTTTGACAAATAAACAACAATTATCACCTGGGACTTATGGCTGCAGCACATAAAGCTAAATAGCTACTTTGTGCCCAACATAAGGTGCGGACGTAGCAAAGTCATTCATTCTATTAAAATTAAAGTACATTAATTTAATTCATATTTGTCCATGTAAACAATGAACAGTCAGCATGGAAATGACAACAATAACTAGCTATGTGGTGGTTACAACATAATTATCACGTGCACACCCGTTAGTCATTGCGTGTGCACACGTTGTTATCTCGTGGCCACACGATCATTTTTTCTTATTCCATGTCACCGAATGGGCTCCGTAGGAAAAAACATTAGTCAAAGATAAATCCTTTCTTGTAACCTCACGCGTTGTATTTAGATCGCACCATGCAGTAGTGAAAAAAATCTAGTTTCTGAGGTGAAACATTCCGTTGGTTATAATGGGTCATGTATCATCACTCCCATATACACCACTTTTCATTCTCTGTTTATACTTTCCTACCCACACAATTCTAAGAAAAAGGCTGAAATATCCGTGCTTTACCGCTTGGTGGCAAGCTTGTCCACATTAACAACATATCAAATTACATAAAAAGAATATTATTCCAAAACACTTCCTTTTTTTACATTAGATGTTCAGTTTCCTCTCGTATTTTAAGTAATTAGCACACAAACAAAGTTTGACTATGATGAAATCAGGATGAGGCGAAACAGAAAAATCTGCTAAAATGGCTCCATTGTTGTTTTGGTTTCTACAAGCCATACAAATAAAGGACATGCACAAAAAAGGCCACTATGTCATGAAAATGTATTTAACGTCCACACTAATTTACAATTTTTATAAAATCTAACCTTTTTTTATCAGAAACTTTCTGTGGATGGTAAGCCCAAACACATCCCCCACAAAAAATCTGTTTGCTAACAAATGTTTGCTGTAAACACTTTACTCACTGAGGAGGGTATCAACAAAGACCTTGTAACCATTTCAAGAGTCACAGTTCAGGTATAAAACATATCCGAAACCGAAATGTTCAGTTGTACAGCAGGAATGCACCAGCTTTAAATATGAACTTTATATTATTCAGCTCTTTGTAAATATTTTGATCAAACTCTGTTGTTTATTCCTGCTTTATGACTGTCAGGTTGTGTGTAACTGTCATGTTTGTTGAGTGTTTGTCTTCTAAAGTGGAGCAAACAGCCCATAACGTTGGACTGAATTATTGCTGCTCAACCATGGAACATACTGCAATCCTCACATTATTCCTTTCATTTTGGAATAAAAAGCTGTTCCCTACTTGGACATTTGAGATGCTTTGTTGAATCAAAATGTCCCATCCAGAAGTATTTAATGAATCGTATTAAGCTAAACTGATTAACTTTCCCGTGACTGAGTGTTGAAGAAATGGAAGAACTGACCACAGTGAAGCTTGACCTGTTCTGCTGCTGCTCTGTGACTAAGCTTTGTTCATGTGTTCACCTTTAAAGTTTATTGTTGGAACCTTGTCAGTATTCATTGTGTTTTGTTACCTCATATTAACTCATGCCTTAAATGCCAGCTGGCCTTCATATTTGCCTTTTTTTTGTCATACTGATTTTCATACTTACCGTCAGATATGTTCAATTTGTTCATGTGTTCAACTTGACAATCTTGATTAAACGTAAATTTCTGAGTATTCTATGTGTTTATTTAATTACAAAATTTCAGTAATATTGTTGTATTACTGTTTTATTATTGAGCTATTCTTTTGTGTCAGTGTGAAACTTAATACGTTTAATAACATTGCATAAATATACCTAAAAATCAAACAAACTTGAGATCAAAATGTTTTTGGCTTTGAGGTTGATTCCTGTTATCATCAAGGTTTATGTTGTCTGACCTTCAGAACTTCATGTTTCTTCTGGAAAAATAACTATCCTACTGAGGGTGATCGTGGTGTTAAAGAAGAAGAATGTGGTTAAAAGACTTAAGCACAAATACTGAAACTTCAAAAAAAGAAAACATTTATAGAGCCCGCCATGATGCCTTCTTTTGGTTGTTCGTTCTTCAGGGATCACCACAGCAAGTCGTCCTCTACCTCTCTCTGTCCTCACTTCACCTACCTCCATGTCCTCTCTAACTTCATCCATATTCCTTCTTTGCCATTTTCCAGGCAGCTGCATCTCTAACATCCTCATTCCAACTGTCCCTCCTCTGGACATGTCCAAACCATTTTGGTCTGTCCACTCTAACTTWATCTCCCAGTCCTTCAACCTGATCTTATTCCTGATCTAATGCAGCGTTCAGACCAAATATGTTTTGCGCATCCAACACCTCAAGTTGGTCGGTTCACTTTRAAGTCAGACACTTGCATCCAAGTCACTCTAGACCAGGGGTGGGCAATCCTGGTCCTCGAGGACCGTAGTCCTGCATGTTTTACACAGCTGATTCAGTCACTGAATTACCTTTTTCAAGTTCTGCAGATGCCTGATAATCACCCATTCATTCAAAGGTGTGTTGGAGCAGAGAAACAAGTAAAACATGCAGGGCTGCAGCCCTTGATGCCCACCCCTGCTCTAGACGGATGTCAAGCAAAGTGTGGAAAGATGCACGTTGGTAGGAGCCGCTTGTCTTTTGGTTGTTTTCCTCTGCTCTGTTGGTCTCTTTGTACAAGCAGTGGAGGATAAAATTGAGGGAGGGGCTTGGCTTTATTTAATGAAAGCAAGAGAACATCGTCAGACACCTCTGCGCCGTGTCTGGATTCACCCAATAATTTAGAGACTTTCTAAGTTTGGCAAGTTTCACTGCCTATTCCAGAAACTGCGTGCTGACAAGGCTCGCTTTCAGCTCAATTTTTGTCCCAAGCCTAGTTTGACGTGCTTCTGGCCTACATCTCCTGCCAGGACACTGACTACAGGTGCTTGATTTCAGCTGGAGAACGCCTGTCCATCTGTCTAAGGTTAGAGGGCATCATTCCCAGAGTCTTGGTTGTTCCGTCCCGTCAGAATATGCGCCACTACGTCACATACCAAGGTCTCTCTGATTGGTTGATGCTCCATGTTCAGCTTCAAAAATTCAGATTTTCCAACCCCAACGTCAGCCATTATGGTCATGTTGTACGCACGTTAAACACTCAAAATCTGAAAACACCCAGCGCCAGACACGAAATGCTTCAAAAGATGTCACACTTGATGCACAGCRAGACTCTGTGATGTCCCTACACATGCGTTCTCCATAGACTTTGCATGTAAACCAGACATCCCTGATGCTGAACTCGCGTTTGGTCTGAACATAGCGTCATCCATTTTTGTCACTCCCAAGAACCTCAACATCTTCAGTTTTGCCACTTCCACTTTTGTCTCCTGTCTTTTTGTCAATGTTTCTAAACCTTACAACAGCTGGTCTCACCACTCTCTTGACCACCTTTCTTTGGGCCACCCTTTTTGTCTCTCCTGAAACTTTTCTCCAAACACTCCATCCTCCCTGGACTCTCTTCTTCACCTTTTTACCACAGTTCTCATTTTCCTGGACAGGCGACCTAAACTAGAAGTCCAGCATCTTTGTGACCTCTGCTCCTTGTACCCTTGCTGCTCCACCTGCTTCCTTTACTTTCACACACACACTCCGTCTTTCTACAGCTGACGTTCAATACTCTTCTTTCAAGTGCACACCTTCACCTCTTCAAGTTCTCTTCCACCTGCTCCCAGTTCTTGCAACAGACCATGTTGTCATCCTAATCCAGAGATTCCTGCCTGACCTCCTCTGTTAGTCTGCCATCACCAGAGCAAGCAAGATGAGGATCAAAGTTGATTCTTGATGCAGTTCCACCTCCACCTTGAAGCTATGTGTCCGACAGAGCCTCTCACCTCTGTTCTGTTCATTAGTGTCTAGCCAATTGTACAACTCATAATACATCTTTTGTTTTATCGTTGCTACATCCCGCTTTGCCTCTACTCTCTTTAGTCTTCTTACTGTTGCATTTTTTTCTTGGCTGTAACCTTGTCCTTCTTCCTCCTTGTAGCTTTCTGCACTTCTCTATTCCACTGCTAGCTGTACTCGTAATCCTTTCACTGTCCAGACGACACACAGAGTACCTTCCTACTCGTCTCTCTAATCCCCATTGCTTTAGTAGTCCAGTCATTTGAAAGCTTTTTCTATCAAACAGGAAGAAATGAAGGATCTTGCCAAATTGCTGAATGATAACAAAATTCTAATTTTGCACTAAAATTTGGGAAGTTTTGAAAATTATCATGTGTAAAYAAATGTAAGCAAACATCAAGCAGTTTTGGAAATTACACTAGGATCTTTTTCTCTGTATGTTTTATTAATCATAATATTTATTTATCTATGGTGATCCTAAAGTAATTCAATCTGTGTTCACACATTTGTTTCAAGGGTCAACATCCTTTCCAGCTGGCTAAGAAGTAGCAATCCAAACAGGTCTCTGTGAAGCGACAGAGAGGAAACTTGAAGATATCCAAGACACCTTTGAGTTTAGAAACCAACCTGGAGATGGCATTTTAGCATTGTTCCAGGAGGCTGGACACAGGGCCAGTACTGAGTCTCTGGGGAGCAGACTGACTTCAACAAGACTGGATAGAACAGACATCATCATCATCATCATCGTAGCTGGATGAGATAACATCACATGGACACACACCAGCTGCTGGGCTTTATTTGAATGCATTTTCTTTGAACTTTTGAAACCGTAGGGCCGAGGCATGGAGTAACACCATTACTGTAACTGTGATRAAGACTTCAGAGCAGCTCACAGATCAAACAGATGCCACACGTTTCCATGAAAAACCAAAGAAGCAAACATGATTCCTTCTTGATATAATCAGATTCACTGCCTTTAAAAAAAATCCCTTGCATTTATGGCATTTTACTTTGTGCAGTATCGGGATAATTCAAAGCAACACTTATGAGTTGTTTGATATACTAACTTTTTTATGTTGTGGTGTTAATAAAACACCACSTTTTAATGCTGTATTTGTAATTATTGTACAATAGGATAAAACGTATGTATAAAAGTACTCAATCTTTGTAAATAGCATGTATTGATTTCTAAAATATGTGTTTCAACTATAGAATAAGCAGCAAGAAACATCATTCATATCCTAATTAAAAACAAATGACAGGCAGTAAATGTTGTTTTATGACCTCATATCAAAATTTCATAATTTTCACAGATCTAGTCTCAGCAAATATTTGACAATGCTCAATGGACATATTTTTTATTTTCCACATAATCCAAATAATTTAATAAAACAAAAACCTAATTGTTGAAAGTAGTTAAATTTCTAAAAAATACAGAAAAAGCTAAAAATGCCCTTTGTCAGTGATTTACATAAACAATCCTTGTTTTATTCAAAAGCAAATGCACTGAAGCATTCCTTATGTCAGACTAACTGCTGCCATGTAACCAGACCTGGGTCAAAACAATATATTTTATTCTTTTTATATTATTTTATTTTTCTTATTTTTTAGTTTGGTTGTTTGAAAGTGTAAAAACATTATATTTGCTTTATTGTTATGTAACTAATACGAATTTATACATTTTGGTAAAAAAAAATGCAGTTGTGGAGAAGTGATCTAATCAATCACCATATAAAAAAGATTTTGTAGTTATTATTTTTTAAACTTTTCATTTAACACACAATCTTGCTCTGTTGTGTTTATTTCATTTTCTTGTCTCTAGTAGATTGTTCTTTTTAATATATGAATGTTAGAACATTTCACCACTTTAACTCTGGAAGAATTTACAAGTCTAACAAACTTGTTCTTTTTTGTTTCTTCAAAGGCAATGTCACATTTTTTTTAGTTTTGTTCACATTCTACAGCAGTTTAGGCTCACCCTTTACATACAGTATTTGGTGACTCAAATCTTTTATTTTTATAGTTTAGACCAAGAATGAAGGCTGAGGACTGTTTGTGGTCTACAAAATTAGTGCCTCATTATGTACAGTTCATGACTGGGTTTCTACACAGTTTTCACTTTAGGCTTTGCATTTATTTCTTGCACAAGTATGAAACCTAACTGACCCAGTTTGCTTTGTACGCTTCATGTGAATGAGTAATTACATGTTCGTTTGAATTTGGATTCTGGGACAGAAAGCATGATTATCGAATGTTTTGATTAGCCGTACAACAACAGATGTTGTAGTAGCTCTGTATGAAGGTCATAGTGAGAGAGGTGTAGTTTTATCCTGCATCATTTCAATGTGTTGTTGTGCTTATAGAGCCTGTGTGGTCATGTAATCAAGGTGTTTTTTTTCCACTATGATGGACGGCAGTTTGCCATGTACTGAGTACAGCTGGGTGCATTTAGTGTAGCATCAGTACATGAGTTGTTGTTTTTTTAAGGAAAGGCTAGGTCAAGTCCACCACAGCACACTTCAGTCTGAGGTGCGCTGATGGTGAGTCACTGGCATCGTACGCCTCACATCAAACTTCTACATGTGTCTTTGTCAAACCTCATTSAGCTCTCTGAGGATGCTGAGAACTTGCACTTTAGGCTGGAGGCAATCAGAGATTTGTAGAAGTACCATACAATTGGTGGAAAGTCAGTGTTGTGTTCCTGTGCCAAGAAGTTATCCCCATCAGCTTTGTTTCATTTTAAGTTTTTTTTTCTGGTTTTGTTAAATGTTGCTGAGAAAACGCATACTGGTGACTCAAAATTTACAAGCCCATTTCAAACTGGGAGTCTGTTTAAAATGTACATAAGAACAGAAGGTCATGGTTTGCAATTTTTTAAATGCATATTTKATTCACAGTGGAACAAAGTAAACATATCAAATGTTGATATTAGGGTGATTTTGAGTTATAGCAATGTATCTAAAGAAAAAACAGTTGGGACGAGGTCATGTTTCCTAAAGTGAATCATACCCTCCTGCTGCGGGGGTCTCTGCAGTACATTGATGCAGGTCTTGGTGTGGGCGGAGCTTTGCAAAGTCTGCGATTGATCGGATTGACTTGTATTGTGGGCAAGTTAAAAGACGAAGTAACAATAGTAAAATTATTGTGAACATGTAAATGTAGTTTATTGACTATAGTTTGGAGCAGAACAATGTATCAAAGAAAAATTATGGTGAACATGTAAGCACAATTTATTTACTTCAAATTAGATGCGACTAGCACCTTGTCTCAAGTTTTGACTAAAATTAATATTTTATATTTAAAACATAAATGTGTTTTCTGTTTGTTTCAACTGAGCTACATATTCTCCCAGCAGTCCAGTATTCATCCAATGCAGTTGTTATGGCTTCTTCAAACTGCACCTAAAATAGTCAATCCAACCAATCAGCTCTTTACCAAAATCCTCCCAGAAAAGTCAAACAGACCAAACTCCTTCCATTCAAGAAACTCCACTTAGTGACTGCAGAGACCCCCTTCTCTCTTCTGTAAACTTCCCAGAACTGAGACCAGTGGTTGGAGTTTTTAGAGGTTAATGTCCCACTTTTGTTTTATTATTTTATTTTAGTTTTATCTGTTCAGCAGTCCTAGCTCTTTGCTGGATGTTTTGTTTCATGATTCACCAAATTGTTTCAATTAGAAAGAGGTCTGAACAGCAGACAGGTCAGTTCAGTACCTAGATTTGTTTACTACAAAGCTATATTGTTGTTGTGCATGCAGTATGACATTTAGTGTTGTCTTGTTAAAAAAAAACATGTTCCAAAACCTTTATATACTTCTCTGCGTTAAAAATGCTTTTCCAGTTTTTTGACTTTGCCTCAAAAGCTCATTTAAAATTGCATTTAAATGAGCTTTGGCCAATAGAAGACTGTGGTGTTTCTGGATGGTGTTCACATACAACTTCTTCTATGCATGATAGAGCTTTTAATCAACATTTATGGATGGCACATTGAAATGTGTTTCCAGACACCAATCTGTGTAAGTGTTCGTGAGTTCATGCAGTGAACAGAATCAGATCTGTTTTATGTTGTATCGCCCAAGGGCCTGAAGATAACGCTACTCATTTTGTCTTTCAACCTTGTAGTTCGAACACAAGGATTTCTCCAGATTATTGATTTTTTTTTCATGATATTATGAACTACAAATGATGGGATATTCAAAATCTTCCCAGATTTGGTTGAAGAGCTGAAACAGTTTCTTTTTTAGATGAAGTTTTTCACAGACTGGTGAACCTCTGCCTATCTTTACTTTGGATTGATTTAGCCTCTCTAAAATGCTCACTTCTCTTACTAAGCTGTTGAAAACCTTATTTATTACAAAATATTCCTCCAGCAGTTTTCTATTATTAATAGTATTATTCATACCACTTACTTTTACAGCCCTTTATTGGCCAGTCTCAATGTTTTTAGGGCTGTAGCTGCTATCATATTCAAAATTACCAAATTATCTGCTTTTATTTAAACTTCACACAAGTTCCCAACTTTTCAGATTTCAGAAGGTTTTGTTCTTCTATGCAGACATTTGTTTATTTCAACAATTGAGAATACTCTGATGATTAGAAATGTACTACTTGAGCGAGGAAACCGGTCTGAATTTAACACAACCCTTTGCCCAGACTAGAGTTTTATTCAGGCAGCACATCAAACCATTGTCAGACCAAAAGACATTTTACCCAAGCATTGTGAGCAGGACCGGCCCTAGCCAATTTGAAGCCCTAGGCAAGATTTCAGGTGGTGTGTCCCTTTTGCAGTTTTCTAAATCTCACTGACAGTTTGAATACATTTACAGTTTTGTCTTTGATAACATTTTTTTAGAAACCAGGTTGTCCTATGAAAATAATTAATATTAATTTGACACAGAATACCAGAAGTCTACCTTATACCTGCCAATGTATGCTGACAGCAATGAGGAACACCTGTTCTTGTTAATGATCAGTTGTGGAATGAAGCAGTTCTGGGGGGTGGGGGGGTATACTACTGCCAAAATGTTGTAAAAGATCTACTGAGAGGGCAAGGAACAGGACAAAAACCTTGTTACTGCTTATGTTTTCTCTAGAAAGTCAAGTTTTAATGTCTCTTGATTTTGATCCTGACAGTTTTGAGGACAACAAAAAACGCAAGCAGTTGTAGCTACAAACTTAGCTAAATGATTTTCTCTTCGAATTGCAGCCATTTAATTGTGTTTTTTTCTTGTCTTTGTGGTGTATGGCATGCCATTTTATCATTCAATCAAATATTATGGCTGTTGTATCAAATAATTAAAACTATGGTAAGCCGTTGTATCAAATAATTAAAACTGTGGTAGGCCTTTGTGACAAAACATACAAGGTAATTTTTTTCTGTTTCAAATTTCTCAGTTAATTTTTTTTATTTGTTTCAAATAATTTTTCAGTTTCAAAATTTTTATAAAATTTTCAAAAAAGCATTTTTTTAACAAACTTCATGACTCCATTTTCGCTCCTTGGCTCCAGTTTGTACACTCAGGTCGTTGAGTCCTTGTCCGAGAATCCTAATAAGTTGACCAAAATTTCAAACGACTCTCTTCAGTTTTTTTAGCCATTTAATTGTGTTCTTGGTCTTTTTTGTGCAGCCTTCTGCTGAGCTTAAGACAATTTTTGTTTTTGTTTTACAATTAAATATCTCATTTTTAAAAGGTATAACATCAATATAGCCAAACAAAGGAGGAAATAAACATAAATGATGTGATTCTCTGACTTCAGCTGCACAGGCTCTACTCCACTGGAACCTTGAACATCTTTTTTTACATCCTCTGTTGGTTTGTTCACTTCTACCTGCAAAGTGCTGTTTATACTTTTGTTCACATAAACAAATGGGTCAGAATGAATACAGTAAAAAATACATTTGCTGTAAATCAAATGAACTTATCATTTTTCAGTGAGAGTTCCATACGTTTAACATGATTTACCCTCACTACTTATAAAAAAGGTAACAGCCCATTCTATAATTCAACTTATTGATATTAACCAACACGTTCTGTAGGTGTTTACAGGAGGGGATACATGGTTGTTTCTATGTTTGGTTCTTCTGTAGGTCTTGGAGTTTTTGTACAGATTTGAAAAGTTATATTTGCTAAAAACAAAAATGATTATAATTTCTACAGAAATATAAACAGCTTTATCAGTGTTGGTGAAAGTAAAACCCTTGATTTAATATCAAAAAGAAAAAAAATTGTATAGGTCTTCTGGACGGGTACTTCTATAATGAAACGTTTCGTCTCTCCTCCAAGAGACTTCTTCAGTCTGAGAGTTTCAGGCAAAATTCAGGCTTTTAAGCCCTGCCTCCATGTGACTGATACACATGGRGGCAGGACTTAAAAGCCTGAATTTTGCCTGAAACTCTCAGACTGAAGAAGTCTCTTGGAGGAGAGACGAAACGTTTCATTATAGAAGTACCCGTCCAGAAGACCTATACAATTTTTTTTCTTTTTGATTTTTCACCTGGATTACTGAGATACATCAGGACCTTGATTTAATATGATGATTTGAGATTTATTTTTTTTAAGATTACAATGTCTGATGATGGATAAGTGGGCATTATGAAGATTTGCATGCTACTGTTTATCCTGTATGAAGCATTATTTACAATTTTTCCTTTATTAATAATAAAATATTACAAGAGACATACTGTCCTTTTTTCTGTAAAGCTGTCTGCCATCTGAACTACCTTCCTGACGCTATGTGCACAGTTCTGGAATTTAAGTGAGTTGTATAGTTGGTTTATTTTGTTTTATTTTATTTTGTTTTATTTTATTTTATTTTATTTTATTGTTGTTGTTATTGTTAAGATTGTTTCTCTGAAATCAAACAGTTGAGGTGTACACTGCAGTCCAAATGATGAATCTTTGTTTAGTTACATCAGAACAAAATGTTTCTGAAGTTTTCATGTTTTTTCTTTGTTTTTGTTTTTTTTTTCAAAGCTAATTTTTACTTTTATAATCCTAAAAATGGCAGCTGTTGTCACTGATTGCCAAACAGTTTCAGTGTTCTGTACTAAAGCGACAAAACAATTTAACTCATAATAAAGCAAATCATCCTTCCATTCTCTTTAGTTGCTTTTTCATTTTCCAGCAGGGAGGTGGTGTCTGTCTGCAGCAGTCTCTGTGAGAGAGATGGGTGGCACTCTGGACAGGTCACTTGTCCATCGCAGGGATACACAGAGCCAAACCATTCACACTCTTTCTCAAACCTAGAAACAATCCAGTACAGTAATWTCTCAGCCCCCAAGCTACCAATGAGATAATCATGTCCAAAAACTATAACATGACCAAAAATACAGAGAGCCTAAACAACACAATCACAGTTTCTGCTTGGACACAACTTTTCTCCTGGTTAGACTGGTCCAAACAACATGCACATGAAGTGCGCAGTGAGAGTCTTAACAGTACGATGATCACACTCAAGTTTTTGTGAAATATCTAAGGTTTCCAAACCTTGTACAACACATTCAAATATTTCACAAWTTTTGGTAAATGGACTGTACTTACATGGAGCCTTTTTATCCAGTCAGGAAACTCAGAGTGCTTTACAATACAATCTGTGTTCTCATTTACACATTCACACAGCACTTTATTATGTATCTACAGAGACTATGCAGTGCTTTAAATCACATTCAACTGCTGGGACACATCAGAGGTAATATGGGTGCCCAGAGACAATTATTTATGTGACTGAATGGCGGGGAATCAAACCGCCAACTCTCTGGTTAGAGGATGACTCCCTTAAACACTCCGCCACCTTTTGGCAGCAAATATATTCTGGTGGTCTGCCTAATAATGTGGAACATCCTTCTTTGGTAGTTTTTCTTTTAATTGGGCTCAACTGGCAAACTAATAATCACAGGTGTCTGAGACTGACTTCAGTGACCCAAAGATCCATGAGACACAAATCTATCAATAAATGTTTTTATCATATGACACTTAAATATAATTTTCATAATAGGGAACGTGGTGTATATGGTCTGAAAATCAAAATATCTGCAAGTCTCAAAAATTTCAGACCTAAAATGAAGACATTTAAAAGACACAGATGAAAGCCTTAATGATCAGTCGATGCATGAAAGAATATAACCATTTTATTGATCTAATTAATGTGTGGTGTAGTGTGTGTGTGTGTGTGTGGTTTTCAAATGTACTGGCTCCCAGGGGTATTTAACTTACCTAAAAGAAGTAACTTAGTAAAATTAAAACTAGATTAACAGAAAATGATTTTGGTAAAAATATGTTTCACTGATAAAGAACGTATTTAAATAAAAGTGACAAAACTGTTCATAATAATCTGCAAAATAAAAGTAATGTAGTTTTACAAACTCTCTAAGAGATGGAGTGTTGGATTTATTTAACCAAACTGGTTCCACTAAAGTGAGTTGAGTAACTATAAAATGTGTAACTTGCTTTATATTTACTCAGCTCGGTTCAGTGGAATCAGCTGAAATAACTTGGTTAAATTCAACACTTCATTTATTAGAGTGCAACTCTTTTCATGATTAGTTTGGTCATATTTAAATTTGTAACGAGGGGTTAAATTTTAAAGTAAAGAAGTAAAAGTATCATGTATTAAGTGTAACAAAATAAAAGTAAAAGTTCAGATTCAAAAACTTTGTCAAATAGGAAATCCTCAAATAAATTACTTAAATACTGTAACATAGTAAATAGTTACTATACACCTCTGCTAGTTCTGGTTAAACATTTTTCAATCAAGTACTCAAAACCTCCACTTTCTCTCTTCTTCTGTTTGCATCTATCAAAAAAAAAAAAAAAAAACATTTGCCCAGCAGGGGCTGCCAGATACTTTCAGATCCCTGGCAGCTCTGAGATCCCTCCCAGTCCAGCAGAGGAGCAGAGGAGAAGCGTTCAGCTTGTGACCAGCAGCTGAGTAGGCTGTGTGGAATTGTAGAAGCAAAATAAAACTAAGGAGAAATGCTTAACATTCCAAACCCTCTGGATAATTTTGGACACATTCATCAGCCAGTCTTTAAAGCCTTACCAAAATATTCTTGAAAATTTTATAGAGACTGAGCAGATTTGGAAGAAGATTAATTTGAGACGAGCAGGTGGCTACATGAGAGCAGGGACAGGTATGTTCTACTGGATGTATTTAATAAACTGCTCTGTACAGCATTAGGAGCACCAAACTAGACTTTGTAATACAAGTTCATATCCTGTAGTTTGTGGTAAGTATATCATTGAAAATGTTTTAATTTAATGTTACCAGTGACTGATGTGTAAATGGTGCCTGTCTTCTTTTGTTTTCAGTTTTACGATTCAGAATAGACGTAATAAWAAAGCACCTTCCCTGGCTACAGTGTCATCAAACGCTGTTGCTGTGGTAAGGTTGGCGTGAGCCATCCTTATGGTGTTGAGGCAGTGCCTGGTCATGGGCAACGGTTCAATAAATGCCCCACAGCCTGAGGAGAACAGCTGCCTGGCCCCCATCCACACAGACCTTCCTGGCTTGGAAACAAATCTTCTCAGGTTAGAATTAAACATTATATTGTGCTTTTGCTGTAGAAAACCTTTAGCTTTTAATACAATAGTTTGTGCCGTGGTTCCCAAAGTCGGGGTTGTGGGATCCCACTGTGTCATAAAGCACCAATGGTGTTGCAAATTTAACATGTTGTTGCTATAATTGTTTCAAGTGACAAAAAGCTTCGTTATACTTGGATAAAAGAAGTACAGTACATATAATTGTTGTTGACAAAGTTTTTGTTGTCATAATGCTCTTGTTTATTTGGCCTGTTAGCAAAGTTTGAATATGTTTTAACCAGAAACACTTTGAAGCTTAAATCTCTGTTCTTTTTTGTGTCATATGTTGAAAGTTCAAGAACCATTACATTAAAGATTGATCTGTTTGGTGTGTATGTTGTGTTACATACAGACCTTGGAGAAATACCCTTTGTAACTTTTAAGATTTTATATTTATGACATCCATTTTTTTTCCCTGTAACTAATCCTATTCAGACTGCTGGGGGCCTGGTGATGGCAATCACCAATAAAAGGCAGGGGCACAGTTTTAGTATTAGGTCATACATCATTTGGTAAAAAAAAAAAAAAAGGTACCAGTCAGCTCAGGTTTGCAGAGTTTTATCTGAATAAACCATAAGACTTGTGGAACAATGTCCTTTGGAGTAAAAATGTTTTTAAAATAATGCAAATTAGGTCATGTGAAGAACATGTCATACAATCATAGGATGAAAGAAAGTTCACCCATTTTAATTTGTAGGGTTTTAGGTTTTAGGACATATCAAAACGATCTGATCTTCATCAAGTTCTAAAATTATTAAAATCTCATCTAAATGTGCAAAAACATAACAGAATCCACTGTGTGAGGGAGGTGTTTTACATGGACATCCAACCATAAGTAAACAAGCAACTTTAAACTATCAAATTCTGCATGATTTTATCAGTGTCTTGACATTTTTGACCCATTCTTTGTTTCAACAACATGATTCTTCTCATTTTTGAGCCATTCTGTTTTCGATCTGCTGCTGTTGTTGGGAGTATTGTCCTGTTTTATGAGCTAGTCTTGGTCAAGCTTTAGCTGTTCAGAATTGGTACACACAAGGTCAACTCAATGACTGTGTGTGGAGGTCAAGTGAGCGCAAAGCAACCACAATGGACCACCAGTCTTTTACTGGTGACCAATCCAGGGTGTGCACCACATGTGTCAAACTCAAGGCCTGTGACTTCCGTCTGAGCTGTCGGCTATATGTAACTGAGCAGTTTAGTTAGACAACTCAGTAATAATGTCTTATAATGACTTTAAATAAGCTGCTTTAAATCCAACATTGGCCATAAACCTAATCTCCCATATTGCATGCCGATCATCCATGGGAACAACTGGCCCTTTGAGGGCCACCATAACGCTCATGTGGCCCTCGGTGAACATTAGTTTGACACCCCTGGTGTACACTATGGGCACCAGATCCTTGCATTTGAACAGGGTGAAGAAGGTAAAGAAAAAAAATATAAAAAAAATTATGTTTGAGCCAATAAATGTACGGTTTTTAAATGGCTGAATCAAGCTCCATAAAAATTTTCCTTGTAGTTAAAAAGAGCTTTTTTTTTACCAGAAAATATGGCACATAGTACATTTTAAAGGCACAATGTGTAGGATTTTGTCAATTCTTTTAGCCAAAATTGAGATAATCATTGACAATAATAAAAAAACATGTCTAATCATTGCAGACAAAGACCTTGTTTTATTATTTTTACCTTATAAAAAGCTGTTTACATCTCCATGGCCGCGGGTCGCCACTACAGGCAGACGCCATCTTGTCTACGAAGGCTCGTGAAGAACAAACTGCGGTGGCGGTGCCAAAGACGGTTTTAGTTTCCTCTAACTCTGCCTCTTCCTCTGTTATCAGTGATATTGACGGATGAATCTGACWATGGAGATAAATCATTTTCCTGCCAGCCTTATCTGTCTACAGTGAAGTTGTAACGTTGCTACATTACCTTGTTTTTCTTACATAAAACATTTAGATAATDTTTACAGTAGCACTAATGAAACATATAAATTTATTAATATTTGTTGTCTGTCTTTGTAGCTAGGATGATTTTACTTATTAAAGCTCATAATCTTACCACTTGAAACATCACTAGCCCTGAAGCTGCTGGTAGACATTGCGGTTGGAATTATCAAAGGTTTTTGACACCTGAGGGACACCGTAGCAACTCCTTTGCGTTTGGAAGCGTGGGATGGGGGTGGGGGGAGGACCAGGGAGGATGATTCAACCACTCAACCACTAGACGTCACTGAAAACAGCAAATCATACACACTGTGTCTTTAATGTTGATAATTAAATTTTATTCATAAAAGAAAATAAATGAATCTGTTGACTATTGTGTAGAGCTGTGTTTGACATTTAGTTTAAACTTCCTTTATATCTACTGTGATTTCAAAAAGTTGACTCAGTTTGAGATCACTGACTTAAGTTTTTCTGGGTACCCAATGACAGAATCCTTCCATATCTACAGGTTGCGAATTATCCATTTAGAGGCAGAGCTGGCCCAACGGGAAAAAGATTTTCATGCTCAGGAACTCCGGCTGCAGCATCTGCAGAAAGAACTAGAAGCCAAGGTCACTCAGGTCGAGAAGCTCCAGGATGCAATTTGCTACAACAAAAGTCTGAGCCGCCTGCCCCCGTCCCTTTACCGCCGCAGCTTTCGTTGCTTAAGTGTCATCAACCAAGGTCCGAGCCGCTTCCACAGGGTGGCTGCGGAGGTCCACCGCAGGCTCAAAGCAAAGGAAGGTGTCTCTGCAGAGCCAACATCTGAGAACTTCTGTGGAGGATTCAGACCATCAGAGGTTTCCACCACAAAGATCTTCCGTAAAGACTCACAGTAAGTGAACTCACACAATGTGTGTTGAATTTAAAACTCCTCCCTCTTTGTATGCTGCTAAATTCATGTTCTGACATGGCAGATAAATTATTACATAATTAAAGATTAACTAAAGAAAGTGAAAAAGAGAAAATCTTCCCAGGTTTTAATGTGGTACTTTAGCTGTTTTTAAACCTTTCTGGTGACGTTTAACCCTCCTGTTGCCTTTGGGTCAAAATGACTCTTGAGGCCTCAGTAAACTGAGAGGTTCCCACTGRGAGTGGTGGCATTCTTGAGGCCCTTTTTTATTAGCAGATTGTAGGGTTGGGCAAAATTGTATCGTGTGCAATTAATCGTCAGAAAAACTTTAATCGATAATTTTTTGGCACTTGACAATTAATAACATTTATGCCGTCAGTCCACTTGGTGCTCCTCTCTTCTTCAAATATGACAAACATTTACAACCAAAGTTCTGTAATTTATTAATCATAATGCCAGTTTTACTTGGTTAATCAACACAATTGAAAAATTGATGTATGGCCTGAATTCAGGACTTTTGACACAATTTTGAACAGATTTTTATGGAGAGCATATCTTTCCCACTGGAGTGATTTAAACTAGTCCTGTAACTAGGATATAAGGGTGTCCAGAGACCCCAGGGGATTAATCATCAATCATTATCGGCTAAATATGACAAATAATCGTGATAAATTTTTTGGCCAAGATTGGCTGTTTTTGGCTCATGACCCAAAAAAAACGAGACCCAGGACTTCCTGATGGGATTATACGTATATCCTCTCTGACCTGGGAAATTCTTTGGGTCCCCCAGGACAAGCTAGAGTGTGTTGCTGGATAGAGGGATGTTTGGGTTTCTCTCCTGGAACTTTTGTTTCCATGGCTCAACTGCAGTTWAGTGGCAGAAGATGGAGACTCAACATTTAGCTCAGCCTCCATTATTAGTTTGAAAAATTTGTACAAAAACTCCATCAGAATATGCAGCTTTATCAGAACTATATGGTTTTTGGCAGCCGTACATTGTGTAGTTGAAATTCACAAAAAAAAAAACTGCACAACATGCACAAACACAATGATTGAGAAACACCACTTCTGTCTACAGCTCAGGCAAATTTCAAGTGGAAATGTCCTTTAAAGATTAATGAGGTCACAAATAGCTGACTTACGGTTTATACTTCAACACCTAGCACATCACATTTGTCTTCTTTTATTCAATGTGTCTCTCACTGTTAAAATGATTTACAATTTTTTTCCTCTAATCAACACAGAAATCACAAGTCACTCTTTTGGACTTACATCAGATCTGAGGTCAGAATTTTCTTTTAGAAGGCTTATTGTCTTCTCCACAATTCTGTCTTAGTGATGTCAGGGAGTGACCGATGGGTGTGCGTTTGTCATGGTGGCCCACTGGTAGCTGCTTTAACATTTCTTTTCATTTTGGTTCTTAATACATTTGTTGTACAGTTTACACATTTAGGCATTTTGTCTGCTTCCCATTGAGCTGCAGAGAAGAAAATTTTTAGATGTTGGGATTTCAGGCAAAGATTGTTTGTAGTGTTATTATTGGCAGACTACAAACAGTTGCTAGGATATTCTCACAAAAAATAAAACTTGATTTTTTTTTTTATAGGGAATACATGTTGCCTGTAGAAAATGTTAGTGTAACAAAACCAGGGGGAGGGGGCTGAATCAAAAATACATTTCTTCATTTGACTAAATTCAGCAATAATCAGTAAGAGAACTATTGTCATTTGAAAGARGGGATAAACAATAATCCATACAAACAGAAAACAGAACGATGCGAGGACACAGGCAAGCTTTTGTGACAAAGCCCTCGTCTGAAAGGCTTGATTAGCATGGCATGATAACAGAGACAAGACCAGAGACAAAAGGTCATTGGATCTAAATGCTGAGACCGGGTCATTGTGGGCCTCAATAACACTGCCTCTGCTGGCCTAACAGCATTTGACCTAATTACTAGGCTCCTTTTAACCAAATGCAGTGCGACATCATTTGTGTGATGTGGTAATCAGGGGCATATAAACACATGCAAGAAAAATCTGCTGAATAAATTCAAACTGCTAACAAGATTGCCATAGCTTGTACAACCATAAAAGGTGCAAAATAATACTGACATAACAGCTGTGTCCAAGTATAACTTCTAGGCAAATCTACAACATGCAGTCTTAATGGTTCAAAATGTCCTGATGCATCTCAGTAATCCAGGTAAAAAATCAAAAAGAAAAAAATTGTATAGGTCTTCTGGACGGGTTCTTCTATAATGGAACGTTTCGTCTCTCCTCCAAGAGACTTCTTCAGTCTGAGGGCTTAAAAGCCTGAATTTTGCCTGAAACTCTCAGACTGAAGAAGTCTCTTGGAGGAGAGACGAAACGTTTCATTAGAGAAGAACCCGTCCAGAAGACCTAYACAATTTTTTTCTTTTTGATGCAGTCTTAAAATGTAATACAATACATATTGAATATTAGAAGACTATTCAAACAGAACATGGAGAACTAAAAGGTGCAAGCAAAACAAGGTGTTTGGGTTATAAGGGCAAGGGTTGTGCACTTTAAATCAACAAGTCACATTTTCTGTGTCATTGTGRTTTAGGAATAAATCATGTATTGGCTTATAATAATTGCTTTTTGCTTGTTTTTATTCCAGCAACAGGAGGCTCATCAATGATGCCATCATGAGTAACGACTTTCTGAACAAGCTGGAGCCACAGCACATGAGGGAGATGGTGGACTCTATGTATGAGAAGCTTTACTCAGAGGGGCAACTGGTCATCCAAGAAGGGGAAGCTGGAAATTACCTCTATGTTTTGGCAGGTTGGCTTAGATACACGTGGAGAAATATTGAGGTTTACTGGTATACAATAACATCAAAAATATTGGACAGTACTGTTATTGTTTCAATGCATTATAGTAAGACTAACTTTAAAACAGCCGAGTTGAGAATTTTCACATTAGTTGTTTTGGGTGTTTTCTGCTCTTCCCAGCTGGCCACTATATGAAGGAAAAAAACTGATCAGAAATGGCACTCCACTGTTTCAAACATTGTCTCCTGGCATGGTTTCCTGAACCTCTGCCCAGCTTCTCCCCCTGCCACAAACCAACATCTGGTTTACTCTACATGACACCTTACCTTATAACATTTTATTGTTTGGTAGAACGATAAAATAAAGCTCAAACATGAAATCAAGGACTGCTTATGACGGTGACAAAACTCTCCAATGGCTGCATGTATTTATTTAAAGAAAATGTAGATGATGCATAGAGACTGACCGCTGTGTTTTTTTTTTTTGTTTGTTTTTTTTTGTTGTTTGTTTGCACAGAGGGTTTACTGGAGGTGATCCAGAATGGGAAACTGTTGGGAGAAATGCGTCCCGGCACAGCATTCGGAGAACTGGCCATCTTGTACAACTGTAAAAGAACAGCCACTGTTAAAGGTGGGTACTTTCAAACAAAAAAACTGAGCAATTATGCTTCTTAATTCCCATGTGGAGTTTGATTAATTTTTATTCAATTTTATTATATTATTTACAATATATAAATATATAGTTTGATTTAATGTGAGTTTCAGTGGCAGTTTCTCTGGCATGTGGACTGGATTCACACTTTGAGTGTGAATTAACACTAAAAAAAGTCAGTTAGCACCTTAGGAGTTTAGTATTGCTTTCATTATTTATATACACTCACCGGCCACTTTATTTGGTACACCTGTCCAACTGCTCGTTAACACTTAATTTCTAATCAGCCAATCACATGGCGGCAACTCAGTGCATTTAGGCATGTAGACATGGTCAAGAC
>NW_013952402.1:10196098-10216175 GCF_001266775.1 Austrofundulus limnaeus | reverse complement strand
CACACACACACACACACACACACACACACACACACACACACACACACACACACAAAACACGTGTTTATCACTACAGAGATATGAGACATCAACCACTAAATAAGATAAAGTGGTTATTCCTAACCTGGGGGTGCCAGACAGCATGGGGAGTGGGACTCAGAACCTTGTCTGCTCAGAGGTTCAAACTGTGTAATTTTCACAACAATGTTCTTGTAGCTATTTCTCTTGCACAGCTACAATTTTCCCCCCTGTTCTAAACAAAAGTTTTAAACTATTAATTGTATTTATTGTTTTGATAAAGAGATAGAGGTTGAACATGTCTTTTGGGAGAGATAGGGAGACGTGAGAGACTGGTGGGGGGCAGGGGGGTCTCAGCTTCGATTGGAAGTAAGAAACGAGAGCTTTGAGGAAAATAGATTTGGAGCCACTGAGATGAAACATTTAAAGTCTTTATCTTTACATGATATAAATGAAATAGCCTGTTACTTTTGCTCAACCTGTTGTTTTCTTAGTATGTTATGTAGGGGGTATTATTAAACACGATGTATATCAGAGTGTGCAATTAATATTAGATGCATCAAACTGTTAAATGTCGTCACTGCCAAATTTGAGTGAACTGCCCTTTAAAATATTGCTTGTTATCTTATAGCTTATGAGATGGCAGACAAATAGCTTACTACTTACTGGGCACTGAGCATCTTGAAATTGTGAGCGAGTATGAAGAAGATTTATTTATTTATTTATTTGTTTGTTTATTTATTTATTTATTTATTTTACTGTACTCTCTAACACAAGCCCTTCCTGCCACAGCTATTGTTTTCTGAGTAAATATTAAAAAGAGAGAACTGAACACACATTCTTGAATCCTGCTGTAGTAACCTTCAGAGCTCAGGGCACCAAAATACAGAAAAACTAACAAAATAGATACAAATTCCAAACATCTGACACAACCACTGTCACAGTTATTCTGAAAGGTAACAAAACAAGCTAATATACGTGTTTGGTCTGCTGGTGAAAAGCAAAGTACCCAACTCACATGTGCACGTAGAGAACATGCAAACTCCTGCTTCAAGTCCATGTAGCACATGTTAAAGCTTTACCTCATCTTCAGTGTTTGCAGGGTTGTTTCTATTCTTGTTGCCTTCTGTCTGCACCATAGAGTGAGCATGTTCTATCTTGGCTCCAAAGAGTGCAACATAAAGCAATCTCTCACTGACACTGTGTCTTCTGGGACGATGCTGGAGACTCCAAATTGTAAGAAAATTGGCAAATTTTCAATTGCAGTCCCGCTGATTCCTGAGTGTTTATGACAAGGGCAGAAATTCTGTTTTATTAAAAAAAGGGAGATGCTATAAAGATCAACTTTTAGGAGGGATGCCATACATACAGTCAAATTAAGTTTGCATTAAGAACAAATGGAACCTTTATACAGCTATGTTTTACTAAAAAATTTGAAGAAATACAGTATGATTATAAAAGTCTTGGACCGTTTTTTTGAAAATATTATTTTTATTCAGTCTCCATGTTAATTTCTTTGACATCACCTGATATCGTTGGTGGCCCAATTCAGCCTATAAATTGGCACAAATTTTATGTTTAATATAACAAGTTTATTATTGCATAATGAAGTACTTGTATAATCTGCATGAGATTATATTTAATCCTGATGCTTACTGTGAACAGATTCTGACAGCAAGTAAAGATCGATGCTAGATACTTACCAGCTGCTGCACAAACAGCTGCCCCCTTTGTCGACTTTCTCTCATCTTCATCCAGCTCGTCTTTCTTATTTTCAAGTGCTCTTAAAGGGATTTCAATGTTCCTCTCTCTGTCAAAACACTTGATTAAAAATGCAGGATGAAAGATGGAGTTAGCACTATCGATGCCAGGGTGACATTARCATACACACCATGACCAGGGCCGAGTAAAATTCAATTTATTTACTACATTTTATGACGACTAAAATATCTTCAGTATGTTTACAATGACCTTTTGTAACCAAGTGACCATCCACCTGTRCAGTCATGTTTTGTGAACTTAGTTTTGGAAACAAATAAGCAAACTTCATGTTCACTGCTTGAAAAATTATTTTATGCCCTCCATCTTTAGCTGCTTTTCTAACTATGACTGCGGTCCAACGCACTCTTCTGTACTCAATGCTGACAAGACTAATGTTTCTTGCAAACTCTAAGGTGTCCCTGTTCACTTGTGAGGTTCACACGTATAAATACCTTGGTGTCTTGCTTGATGACTCCCTCACCTTTAAGTCCAGACTGAGAGAACTAGAGATGACTTCCTTAAATTGTGACTAGTTTTAATAATTATCTGCAGTAATTGTAAGCATTTTAAATGTGTAACTAACTGTAATTGTTGTGTAACTTTTGTTGCCTCTTGGACAGGATGCCCTTAAAAGAATAGGGTTTTTTTTTTTATCTCAGTGGGACTTTCCTGATTAAGTAAAGGTTAAATTGTAAAAAAAAATTTACAGTATATAAATAAATTTTCCTTTTCACATCACTAATGACTATCTCCAGCAGTTACTGTGAAGGAGGCGGAGTGCACCTTGGATGAGTAGCGGGCCCATTAGTATTCTAAGCCACATGTTCATTGCTTTGTGCCTAACTCTGACCACATTTTTCATGCTGCAAACATTTTTATGACAGCTAGTCGCAAAGAGTTGCAGCCCAGTGAAAAACAACCGTTAACATTAGCAGTAACGACTGGCAGTTCTCCATCCATGTGGAAACACGTACACAGCTTGCATAGTGTGGACTTGTTAATGTCATTTTTGACGTCATAGAGTCTCAAGTGTTTCCAAATACTGGCTCTTAATGCAGAAGGTGATACTGGTTTATTGGATTGTTTTATTTACTAATGTTTAAACAGGGAAATCCCATTGAGATCCCAGATCTCTTTTTCAAGGGAGGCCTGGGCCTGAAGGCAACATATTGAACATGTTTTTGGGGAGTAGGGGAAACCGGAGTACCCAGAGAAAACCCACACAAGCACGAGGAGAACATGCAAACTCCACACAGAAAGGCCCCAGGTCCAAACCGTGGATTGAACCCAGGACCTTCTTGCTGTGAGGAGTCAACATGTTCTCACTCTCGACTCGTCAACATATTGACGCTTGGTCAGGGACCGTCTGCGTCCAGTCTTGATGCGTCGGGTACCCCCCTTGCGTCAGTCATTGCCTCCCGGTGGCTTTTCCGGGTTGTGCCACATTAGTGGGTGTCTATGGTTAATATCAGGGATCAAGATTAATGGTTATTTTAGGTACAGAGGTTGGGGATAGGCTGTATGGCTAATAGAAGTCAAATTTAGGGTCTGGGATGGTTAGTTGTCACGCATTTCTTACTCTTTTCAAAAATACGACAACGCGCTCCTCCTCCTCCTCATCTTGTTAAAAACTGACGTCAGGGGGGTACCCAAAGAGTCCAAACCTGGACGCAGACATCTATCTGACCATGCATTAATATGTTGACGAGTCGGGAGTGGGAATGGGTTAGAGGAGTCAGTGCTAACCACTGATCCATTGTGCTGCCATAGATCAATCTTGTTAAAGCCAAAAATGTTCAGAATGCTGCAAATCTGCCCTTTGCTTTTGCCTTTAAAGGATTTTTTTATGATGTTAATAAAAATAAATAATTTATTTTGCTACTTTTTAAATGAATTCAGAATTGTTTGTGTCTGTATAGCTATGAATAGGAAAAGATTATAACTCCACCCACACAGAGTTCACTGTAACATTTCACTTCAGCTGTTTTTGGCTCGGCTGTTTGAAAACAGAAGGTGTTTGAAACGTCTTATGTGGTTATTTGGGGCAGAAATGTGCATCTTGCTAATGAATATCTTTGTCACACTGATATTCTCTTCTGTTATTTTGTTAAAATTAAAGTGTTAGTTTCCTGCTCTCTCGTATTTTCATTTAAGAACATAAAAAATTGTCGAAAAATCAAAACACTAAGCAAAAGACTTTGCATTTTCTAACAGCATTTAAACATCATATTACCACAGTAATAAAATCCTATATGATTTAATATTCATATTAATTGTTTCTTTGAAGTGTTTCTCTGCTGCAAGAACTGCCTGAAGAAAAACTAGCTCGGATTGTTGATTGCCTCGAAGTGGTGAGAACKTTCTACATCAAATCTTTATTTTGTGTAACAATTTAGAACTGTACAATTGTGTTTTCTTATGAAAGTGTCTAATTTGTTTTTCTGTTTGTTTTTTTTGTTTGAACAAAATCAACTAAATTTCTGAGTTTTTTATTTATTTTCAGGATTATTTTGAAAAAGGAGAGTACATAATTAGAGAAGGAGAAGAAGGAGACACTTTCTTTATCATTGCGAAAGGAGAGGTATGATATTTGCACATGTTCCTATTTCTAAAATAGCAATTTTTTGTTTACAAGAGTTTTATTAAAACTCCTTCACCAGTTCATGAAATATTTTGCTAACAAAGAACAGACAAATGATCGCCCTCCTTTCATACATGCAGTATCACATATGTATTAGCATACTGTATTAGCATACTGTCTTTGCATACTGCATTATCATATTGTGCAAATTTTGCATAATAAGTTACACCATATTTCCTGCTCTATTTTATCTTATATGTAGGTCTTAGTCACCCAAAGCACAGAGGGATTTACTGAACCCCAGGAAATCAAAACCTTGGGAGTCGGCGACTACTTTGGAGAAAAAGCTCTCATCAGGTAAACTACCAAAAAGTCAGTATTATTTGCAGGTACAGCAGTGTGGTCATACACCAACTATAACCAACAATCTTAACAGCGACTTGAGAAGGCAAGACCGCAAACAGTTGCACTGTCGTCCTTGTTTTATTCTTCTCTTTTTTCTGTCTGATTGGTGTATTTTTATGTTTTCAGGTATGCTTTCTCACTCAATAATTTTTTTATTTTTATTTTTTTACACAAACAATGTATTTTGTTTAGCACCTTCATCTTAATGCGCTTTTACAAGAACATGTTTGGAAACGTTTTTCCTGTCTGCTCCCACTTTGGATTTCATTATCTTCTGTGGTCCTTCTTTGATTCAACTGTATGTAATGATAATAAGCAGTTAATGTCATACACATGTAAATAACCTCAAATTACTTCTTTAAACAGCTGTTTTTACTCTAATTTTACCAACAACTGCAAGGTGACAAGTGACAATGTATCACAGGTTTGGGCTGTGTTTCTTTTTCTTAACATTTTTACAGTGAGGATGTTCGCTCAGCCAACATCGTCTGCAATGAAAATGACACACAGTGCCTAGTAGTGGACAGAGAGTAAGTATCATAATATTAATTAAAAGTAATGGATACCTAAACAAGACTAATTTGGAGAATGAGATTTTGAGTTTAATTTTCTTAAAACTGACTGGAGCTCTTTGCCCACAAGTGCCCCTTTGCTCAATTTATTTATTTATTTATTTATTTATTTATTTATTTATTTATTTATTTATTTATGTATTTGTGCTCGAGCACCTGATGAAACTGCATAATGGTAGTTATGCTATTCTGTTTGAAAAGTACATTGCAGTGCCCAAGTCGCCTATAGTTTCTTTTGACCTTTTACCCATGACACAATAAGTGCTCCTCTTGTGCTGAGCTTCAGTGAAAGAAAAGCTGGAACACCCTACATTTTCTAAAAAGCCTCCTACTCCTGAAACCTTTGAACCCCCTGCTGTAGAGAGATGATTTGATAGTTACTATTTTGCAGTACATCAGAGTACATTGAACTACTGTATAAAAGCTGCGTGAGATTCTTGTAGAATCCAGTTAGTATGTGTCCTTTTTTTTTACTTTGAGCTCCTGCCCCTTCTTTGCACAGCCTTGAGCGACAGTATTGTCTGCTTCTGCAAGCAGTAGCTCTAAATGTTTAACCACGTTCCTTCTCTTTAAGCAATTTCAACCAGATGGTGGGAACCTACGAGGAGCTTCAGGTTTATCTGAAGGAATATGTGAAGGAGCTCTCCAGATGTGATGAAAGAAGAAATGCCCTGTGAGTAGCTGAGTGGAAAACTAATTAATTACAGCTGTACAGCTTTTTTGTTAAAATTCATTTTCAAGGTCAGCTATTCAATATTCACAGTTCAGTAGTGAACCGGGTCAAACAGTGATCATTCAAAATCTAATCTTGTGCTTGCATTGTTTCTCCCTCAGACCCCACTCACATCAGGTAGACTCTGCAGAGACCCAGGAGCTCCAGAGGCTGAGGGAAAGGGTCGCTGCTCTGCCAGCTCACCAGCCTTTCCAGCAGCTTGAAGTCATCGCTACACTGGGTGTGGGAGGGTTTGGACGAGTGGAGCTGGTGAGCTGAAGCAACATTAGCACAACTGTCATTTTCACTTTTTGATGTCACATATGCATGCATGTTCCACAAATAATACTGTATTACCTCTCTTAGGAAAGGTGTTGTTACAGTTTTGAATGCATGGAATGGCCCTTTTCCACTTGCGCCTCTACAGCAGTGTTCGACTTGGCTGAACACTGTTCAGCATGGTTTGGTTGGTTATTATCCATTAAGCTATTTGCCAGACACCACTAAACATAGAAGAAAAAACCCCTGAAAAGATATGCAACATACTGTAACAATGCAGGACATGATAGTGTTGTTATTGCAAACGGCAGATCAAGTTGTTGTGTGAGTATCTCTTGTGACACAACTGGTGACTCCACCTCCTAACCAATCAGTGACCAACAGTCTTCTGATGTTGCTTTTTCGGGCCAGCATGATACACTTGGAACCACAGCGAAGTATATTCTGAAAAAGGAGCTGGTTCTATGAATCCTTAGAGGAAAAGCCTTGGAACCATGGAGAGCTAAATCGAACCGTGCTGCAGATGGGCTTGTGGAAAAGGGGTGTTAAAAGCTTGTACAGCCAACAGTAGTTAGACTTGAGACTGAGTATAAGTATTTTTGAGTTGTAACTGGAGCACTAACATTGAATGTGATGACATTCCCAGCTCTGACTACAGGGGTAAATGGAACAGCATTAAGGCCGGCCGGTTCATACTTCCACTCTCACGTTTCGCTTACAGTCTTGCTTGATGAAAACTGCATAACCTTTGTCTGCTCTCTCCCACTGATAAATCATCAAATGAAAAAAACAACTATCCTGCTATTACTGTTTTTGTTTAAATGCTTAGCTGTGTGTGGCATATGCTACATTGGGAGAGCTGTGGGAAAGATTATGATGATTTATCACTCACGTCTTCTACACTATAAACACTCTGTCAAACGACAAATTTGGAAATGATGTAATCACTGATCTGCCGTCTAACGTCTAGTAGAAGTATGAACCAGGCTTTAGTGTCTTGCTGTGCTCATCAAGCTTCTCTCTGCTGTTTGTCAGGTGAAGCTTAAGGATGAAGATATCACATTTGCTCTTAAGTGCATTAAAAAGAAGCACGTTGTGGAAACCAGACAGCAGGAGCACATCTACTCTGAGAAAAACATCCTTCAGCAATCAAACTCAGCATTTATTATAAGGTGCAGACCACATCCTTTATTCAGCAGATATACCACTTCTTACTGAGGGTTTGTTTTAATCTTCATTACTACAGCCAGTGGAAACTTTAAAGTGATGAGCAGAGGAACGCAAATAATTTTAGTCCCAGAGGTGAACTTTATACAAACTTTTGTATTCTCTGAAGAGGAGATAAAATGTGTGACGTTCAGGTTATTAGTTTCTCTGTGGAGTTGCTAAGGACCTGCTGGAAGAATGCTGTTGACCCAGTTTCCACCTCTTCTCTGAAATTTATCTCCACTATGCTTTTAGACAACGAAGGCCTTGTGTCAGCTAGCTATTGTCTACTATTCATAAAAAAGTAAAGCGAAAATGGAATTTTACTTAAATGATCTAAAAAGGTTTCTGATCCTCTTAGCACCGGTTTTGCTTTTGATCTCAGGAGTCTTTTTTTGTTTAAATTTCCTCCTAAAAACAGTCTTGGTGTTGAAATAAAAAAGTACAAAAGGCTTCAGTGGTATGAGTTGTGCAGTTTACAGAACGAGCCATTTCAAATCAAGTTAATCTCATGCATTGAAAGTCTTTCAGAGCTCATCAAAGCTTGGTGTCCTTGTTAAACAAGTTTTTTTTTCAGGGGATTCTGATGTTATCAGTCCATGAAATGGATGTAATTAGGCATTATCAGTCCCATACAATGGCTTCAGAGGGTCCCTGCYGTGCCTTCTAGGCTTCAGACTGTCCCGACAGTGCCCCCTAGTGGGTAAATATATCAATGATAATGAATGTGTAAATAACCAAAAGATAGTGTAATAAATTATTTGTGYCCATCTCGAACCCTGGACTCCCACTCTACCCATTGCCCTACTGGAAGGCTACAATATACAAGCGTTGGAGGGCGGGGTCTTTGGCCCTAACCATGTCATTTGCTCTAAAGTTAACTTTAGTGGCTTTAAGCCTCATATTAAGCATTTTTTATGCCTCATATTAACCAGATAGTGCCTTCATGCATCATACTAACCAGCTGACAATCGGAAGCCATTCTATGGGACGAGGAACCTGCTAACGGCCACAGGCGGGACATTCTGAAGCCATTCTAGGGGACTGATAATGCCTAATAACATCCATTTCATGGATGTTAACATCTGAAGCGGGTGGTTTTTTTTTTTCTTACAAGTCAAGAGCATAAAACAAAACAGATTGTTTTTATTGTGACTGATTGTGTTTATGGTTCAAGAAATAACATGTCTGTGTGCTAAATTGAGCAAATACCTAAAACAACATTTGTTATTTTGGCATACAATACCAATTGAAACATGCCTCTGAATGTATTTCAGGTTATTTCGAACATTTCGGGACAATAAGTTTGTTTACATGCTGCTGGAAGTTTGTCTTGGTGGAGAGCTGTGGACAGTGCTACGGGACATGTGAGTGTATGTCCTTCAAATTCATTCATTCAGAGGCAGCAAATGAAAACATTCAACCCCAGATGTGGATTAAAAAAGCACTAATTATGAAGTTTAAAATAAAACATAATAGAGATAAGACACATGATTGTTGTGTTTTTATTTGTATATTATCCTGGGCTAAATGAAGCCATTTGCTTGACCGTTTGTCTTTCTAACCTAGGAGTTACTTTGATGAAACAACAACCAGGTTCTGTACTGGTTGTGTCTTAGAAGCCTTTGATTATCTCCACACTCAGGGTGTTGTTTATAGAGACCTAAAGCCTGAAAACCTTTTACTGGATGCAGAAGGTTACGTCAAAATGGTGAGCCACAAAAATACTCTATGTAGGCCCAGATTCAACTGGACACTGCTGTGTTTCCCTACATTTCATAAATATCATAAAAATGTCAATGCAGCTGAAACAAAACATACTTGGTGTTGTTGTTTATCATAGGATTTAGATGTGTAATAATGACTTGTACTTAACTTATTTTAAATTTTTAGATAGGCCTAAGTAAATATTTATATATCTCTGACTTATTGAAGGACATGTTAGTTTAACATAGAACACTTCAATCTGTAGAAAAATTCTTTGGGCTTGTCCTGTTTGTWTAATTGTTGTTCTATATGCCCTCAGACAGACTTTGGCTTTGCTAAAAAGATTGGCATTGGAAAAAAGACCTGGACATTCTGTGGGACTCCAGAGTATGTGGCACCAGAAGTCATCATGAACAAAGGCCATGACTTTGGGGTCGATTGTTGGTCATTGGGAATCCTCATCTTTGAACTTCTCACTGGAAAGTAAGTGAGCCAGATATGGTATATTTTCTTTAGAATCTACAGCTAGTACTGTCACTTCTGAAAACAAGTTTTTTGTGTTTCAAACCTTTAGACGCCAGTAAAGTTGTGAGAGATGTCACAATATTGTATGAACAATTAATGTTGTCCTTTGGTGAATGGCAAATAAAAAACAAAACAACAATCAGTAAACAGTAGTAAACTACAGTAAGTCAGACATGGAGTCTCATTTAGTGTCATATTCACTCACTCGTTTTCTCTACCCTGGAACTGAAGTTTTCAGTTAACAAAAAAAGATGTTAGACGTAGGGCTGGCACATTAAACAACCATGCATTAACACCTAAAGACAATTTAGAATTCTCGATGTATCTGCATCCTTGGGCCAGAGTCAAGCTTGTTCTTGGTGCAGGTTGGACGACTCCAGGGTTGTTTCCTTGTCCCGATCCTGTGTGTGGTGTTCATGAGCAGGATCTGCAGTTGTGAAGAAAAGTGTGTTATGTGTGGAACCTCAGGATCACATCTACAATGTTTGCAGATAATGTGCTTCTGTTGGCACCTATGGACCATGACCTTCAGTGTGCACTGGGGCAGTTTGTAACAGAGCCTGAAGCAGCTGGGATGAGAGACTCTAAGTCTAAACTATGGTTCTCAATCAAAAACACATAAAATACCCTCTCCTGGTTGGGATGTGTGGTCTTTGTTTCCGGTGGAGGAGTTCATCCTCTGTAATGACAATGTTGCTTTGGTTTGTCATGTTGAGAAAAGACTTAAATTGAAAGGCAAAGCTCTTGATTTGCTTGTCTGTCTACATTCAGTCACCTGTACTGTTGTGAGGTATGGACCAGGACAAAAAGATCCTGGAGAAAAGCGGCCAAAATGAGCTTCCTTGAAAGAAGTCAGTTGAGGTGGTTTGGACATCCAATTAGGATTCCTCCTAAAAGTCTCCCTTTAGAGGTTTTTCAGGCCTATCCCACCAGGACCCAGACCCAGAACTCACTTGAGGGACTGTGCATCTTCTCTGGCTTGGGGGCTGTAATCRAGACCTGATTATGGATGAGTGTTACAAAGAATAGTTTGAAATGTTGTGCTGTCTTTGTTCCAGCCCTCCCTTTTCTGGACCAGATCCCATAAAGATTTACACCATGGTCCTCCACGGCATCGAGAAGGTGGATTTTCCTAAGAGAATAGGCAAGCGACCAGACGAGCTCATCAGAAGACTGTGCAAGTAGGCTGAATCACACGCCGTTAATAGATGTGTGAATGCAAGACTGTGACTTGTGTCTTTTAACAGCTTCCAGTTGTAGTAAAATCAGTAGTAATATCACACTGAGATCCAACATGTGTAGACTCGAGAATTTTGTTGGATGAGTTCATTTTTTGCTCTCGTTTTGCCAATATTTTTCTAGTAATCTAGTAAATGGTACAATAAATGATTGTTGCAGTTCTTTTGTTTAAATATTGACCGAAACATTCATTCATTTTTTTCAACAGGTTAAATCCAGTGGAGAGGCTGGGAAACAAAAAGAACGGTATACTGGACATTAAGAAACACAAGTAAGGTTTTGTACCTATCGTGTATGTCAGACTAGCTGAGTACATTTGTTTTATGAAGAGTAAAATCTTGTTTTGTTTCTTACAGATGGTTTCAGGGCTTCAACTGGGATGGGCTGAGATGTCGCCAGCTGCTGTCTCCACTAAATAGACAGGTGAGACTTGATCACAGAATGATCCAAATAAAGAATAGAGAGTACAGAGAATATTTCAGGTTGAGTGAATAATACTGATTTATACTACATTTTGATAGACTACAACTGAAATGGTAATATTACAAGATTAGCTGATAATCTCACCTCAAGAATGACTAGTACAATAACTTTTCTGTTTTAAAATGGACAACCCCTACTTTTGCATAAAATAGTTACCATTATATTTTTTTCTCCATCGTTTGGTCTAACATATATTTCAGCATCTGATTCCATGTACAACTGAAAGTATTATTTCATGAAGTGCATGTAAAAATTGTAAAACCAATGAGTAAAATAATAACAAATAACTGAAAATACTGTAAAAACTGATCAGTACTTTTAATTCTTCATTCTTCTTTTGTAGCTAAAAGGCCCGATGGATCACAGTTATTTTGATGTGTTCCCACCTGACAATGAGGATCCCCCTGATGAACTGTCTGACTGGGATAAAGACTTCTGAACATTCCAGTCGCAGACTTTAAACACCATTGAAAAATGTCAAGTTATTCCCCACTTGAAAGGGAAAGACTTCCACACAGTTTTTCTTTTCCAACTGGATTCAACTCAAGGACCAAACAATCTGACATTTCTTTCCTTCTTCATTTACTTTCAGGCAGGAATTGTCAGACATTTTTGAATCTTTTTTTCAGGTGAAAGGCATTTAACACTGTATCAGATCTGAAAGAGTTTTTGTTTGTTGTGTAACTAAGTGAATGTACTGGTGACCAGAAGGCCAAAATCTGTCACTAAGCTATATCATAAAATTCTTGTTTTTCACAGAACTTTGTCAAATCTCATACCAAGAAATGCTATTATTTCATGATGCCATAAATTCACACTAAACTAACTGTTACATGTATTTTCAATGAGCCAAAAACAACAAATAGTTCATAATGAACATTAAGCAAAAGCAAACGACCTCTCTTAATTATCGCTCTGAATCAGTCAATGCATGATAAGAGTTACTGATCAGAAATGTTTGGGCCATACCCTCCTAAGTTAGCTCTGTGACTGCACCAGCTGTAGCTCCATCTCAAAGTCAACAATGTCCAGAACAGATTTGTTCAAAACATTTGCCTTSTTGCTGCTCACTCGCCTCTCTGGTCTTTGTAAAAGTCTCTCAGTTTGGCACAGATTCATGCGTGTTTGGTTGAGAAGGGATTATCTGCAGCCTCAACGTTTTATTTTATGATGATGATAAATGGTTCCACGTCTTCGTTGTGTCTGGAAAGTGAACCAATGGTCAGACCCAAGATGCAGTTGGTCCAGGATGCATTCTAAACATCATTAAATAAAGCCTCTGGATATCAAGTGACTTATTTTGTACTGACTGCTGGAAAAATGACCTGTCTTTGCAGATTATTGTGTCCAGTAAAAAATGTGTCAATTTTACAAGCTTCACATTAAATTTAGAAATATTATAAACTAGAATGATTGGATTAGAATAGTGACTACTTGAAAAGTTGAAAAAAGGAACGAGGAAAACTTACAAATACAATAAAACTCAAACTTTTTACTTTCAAATCTCACCCATATCTGAGACGTTCTCAGATTAAGACTGCTGTGACCAGTTATCTTGTAAAACTAAGACATTTGTGTTTTCACTGGGATGTAAAGTGTTATTTTTATAATAGCATAAAAAATTTTTGACAGCATTGTTGGAAAGTGAAAATACTGTACAGCAACAGTAGCTTCTGTAAAAATGCGATTTAATTTGTTGCCAGCTCTGCTGTAGGTGGCTGCCACAGTGGGTTCACACATTTCTTCATCTCTTCCACTGTAGGTGGATTCTGGCAACAACTACAGATATTGCATTCATCCCAATCGAACAAAAAAAAATGTTCAGGTTTTTTTTTCATGTGGTTGGTATTTAGTTTGGAAGTTTGTTGTGGGAGAAAGCACACAAAGAAAGTTATTATATTCACCACTGAACTAGTTACTATACAGTCAGAAACACTGAAACATTTGTAAACAAAAACTGAACTCAACTCAGTAAAAATATKTAATGTATTTAGTGAAAATCATCAGTGCCAGCTATGGTGAAATAACCTTTTGGAGCCTCTAAAATGCTTTTTATTAGTTAGTTTTTATAGTGTAATTTCCATTACGCACAAAACATGTATAGGCCCTTTATTTACACATGTATGTAAAAAATACAAATAAATCACTTGTTAGGAATTCACGGGTTCTGTTTCTCTGACCGGTGTGCTCTTCTGACAAGAATCTAAACAATAACAAACTCGTCATTTTACAAGTGACGGAAATATAATGTGGTGTTGATGCTTCCTGCTTTCATGAGTTTTTGTGATTTTAAGTGGAGCTGGAAACCATTTGTCTGTGCAGCCTTCACCAGATTGTTTGCTTCTGTTGCTTTGAGCGCAGTGAGTCAGTAGAGGGAGCTCTAGGCTGGACATTAATAACAAACATCTGTACATGTTGAACTGATGATGCAGAGTTCTTCTGACCAGTTTTATAACTTGTGTTTTAGCATTTTGTWCCAATAAAAGTGTTACACAAGAGGAAGTTTCACATCATTGTGTTTCTCATTCTTAAAGCCGGAATAAGTGAACTGGGTCTGTTCTGCCAATAGAACCATCAGTGAAGAAGTAAATGTACCTGCTGTATGTTGTACAGRCTGGTTTTTAATTTATATAATATTTACATATTTAAAATAATGTTCTGTATTTGACTTTTTAAGTTTCTGTTACACAAACCTGACCTGTTGAGAAGATGGTTGAACAATAACTGTAGAGTTTAATCCTTTGAAGTTGCAATGGTGTTTACTACAGGTAAACAATACTTTATTACTAGTTGAATTCATATTCAATTAGTTTTTTTTACCTTTATTTATTTGTTAATGCATTAAATTTCCTTGCTTATTGCAGCAGTAAAACTGCTCTGACATCTCCCCATGAGTCATATCAGTTAATTTCAGTAAAATCCATTACTGATAATGTATTTGTTGTCACTTAGCCCCTCACCTCAGTGTTTTTCTTGTTCCTATTATTGTTTGTACTGTTTATGTCGACCCCAAAAACCAAACAATTTGATTTATGACCTTTATTTTGAAAAATACATTTGGATATACAATATTTCTGCAGWATGTGTACTGCAACATGTAACTGATACACAGTTATCTGACCTCCTGAACATAAACATAAACTTTACACAGAGGCTGTGCTGTCTTCAAATAAAATCAACATCCCTTTTTAAACTGACGTCTGTCGTATAAGAGGTACATCACTTTGAAGGACACGTTAAATACATTTACTCATTATTTTTGATGTACAGCAAGTATCTTATAAAATATCACTTGTTCTAATAAAGACAGTACTGCATGATTAACAGCATGATGAAGAACTGAAACTGTGTGTAGAATCCATCTTAAACCTTTTTGAATTTAGGTTGTTTGAGTGTCAAAGTGTGAGAAATTTTGGGAGTGATTGGCAGCCAATGAAACCAAATTGTGACTGATTGGAGACAAAACAGAGAATAAACTGTGAATATAGTCAGATATAATTAAGACACTTTAACTTACTGTGGGGGAAAAAAGTGACATTTGCAGATTTTAATTTTCTTATTTTTGAAGATGCATTATCTTAGTCTGGCTCTAATACTTCATCGTAGTCCAATATGTTTAAGTTAAAATTTAAAAAAATTATAAATGTTCACACTTTTTCAGTTCTTGCCTGTTTATACACGCATTTTGCTTTAAAACTCAAAATAACCAATTCAAACATGACACAGTCTGTATAAATGAATCATGCTGTTCTCAGTATAAATGTGTTCTGAATGTCCTTATAGTAAACATTCTGTTAGTATTCATTGCTTGTAGCTGAAAATACAATAGGTTTCTGGTAAACTGTAAACTACAAACTTGCAGAAAAGGTTACTATTTCCTCATTAAAAAAAACAATTAAAAAAACTGCCCAGCAGTAAACCCAACCAAACAACACACGTATTTTTGCACCTTGAAGTTTGGTTTTGCGTTTCTTGGAGGACAACGCTGATAAAAAAAAAAACTAACAATAAAAAACATCAGACAGAGCTTTCACTCCCACCTCACTGCATATTTTTGCTCAGTCAACAGCCCCCAAGGTATCACATTTCAGGGCACTGGGAACTCCTACAGCTGAATGTTTGGACAGAAGCGCAGTGATTTATATTCATCACTGTCTTGTTAAAGGAGGACGCCAACAAATTATGTATATTATTATTTCTGTTGGATTTTCTCATCCAGCGTTTTTCACATCTGTCAAAGGTCAAAGTGTTGAAGAACTTCATGTCAGGTTTATTAGACAAGCTTGTGTTGAAAAAAGACTAAAATGTTACCTTTTGTTGCTGAAATGTGACACACAGGACTGACAAAGTCTATTTAGAAAACAGCATACAGAAAATTAAAAGTTACAAATGGAAAGATTTTTTTCCTGATGGCAAAATATTTGAAATGTTGCATAAGACGTGGCACCAGCTTGATGTACAGTATAGCTTCATATTCTGTTTGACGTTTTCTGCAACTCATATCTCCAAGATAGGCACAAAACACACACCGGAGCTGCACAAAGTGCTTTTCCTCACACACGGTATCTCACCAGCGTCTATTACACGGCTTCACATTCATGCACTGTACAAACTGTCTGCTGTACATCCACAATGGATTTACAACATATTTAAAAGTTATAAACAGTGTATTTCACATTACGTTTTGCAGGAACAAAATAGCAAAAACCTTGGTTTAAATGACGATCAGCTGAGAACATATGTAGCACTTTAATTATGACCGTGCAGAAGTTGTCTCAATTTCTTGATCTGCTTTTATAGTTGTAGTGTGTAAAAAACACTGAAGTCTCACRAACTGCAATCCCTTTCACTCTGCCACACATTGCATCCACTGTTCAAGAGTCTTTTTTTAACTTTCTTTCTTTTTTAACGGTTTCTTTCCCCGGTGTCCTCGGTACTTCCTGTTGTCTTCTTTATTTGAGACCATTTCAATCTGATCTGAGTCAGGAGACAAAAAAGAAAGCAGAATTTTCACTTACATCACAGAAACAAAGTTCTGCACTAGGGGGGTCTTAAATGATCTTAGCAACAAAATATTAGAGAAAACAAGTTAATTGTGGTATTTTTTGTTGTGTGAAGCCAGAATCTCATTGGGCCTTGACTGTCAGGGACTTGTGTAAAAAAGACATTCACAAGGAGTTTTCCAAAAATTGTCTCAAAACATTTGTGGGGGAACTATCAGTTTCCTTGCACAAGTTGCTGAGGCTTTTGAAAAATATATTTTGACACCTTTTCTCTCCAAATTTTCCCACCTCAGCAGCACTCGAGTCATATTTTGACTCCTATCAGAAGCTCTCCCCTGTAGGAAAACATGTCCTGATCTAAACCCTGCTGGCAGTCAAAATAATAAAGGAATCAAAACTGCCCGTTTCATTTCAAAAGTGTACTCCAGTAGATTAAACTGTAAGAGAAACTTGATCAATGACTGGAAATTGGAATAAGTTTGCAGAAAACAAGTTGATTCTCTTCTAAAAATCTTTATTTTTCTCTCATTTTTCTTTTCATATTTTTCTTTTTATTGTATATTGTATATAAAATTATTTGTTTTGTTTGACTGAAATGAATAAAGAATTGAAACTGAAACTGAAAATCTTTCTTAAAAGACTTCACACCAGTCTGCTCCAGCATGCGCCTTCCAGCCAGGAGCTGTAAGTTTGAGGCCTTGAGTCTTATCAGAATCACAACAAACACAACAGCGGCCCAGCGCCTGTCCCAGGCTGCTCCAAAAAGAAGAATGAATGATGAATCACCCTCCTAAAGTCACATGTACATAAACCTAACTTCCAGGTCACACCCCTGGGGGCGGTACCTTGTACATCAGACATTAGAATGTAAACAAGTTTTGTTATCCCGTGGAAGAGGGCCCCATTCATAAACACATACTGACTCTGTCTCTGTTTAAAACATATGGCTGCAATGAGCACAAAGTGTCAAATATAACACTGTACCCTAAATTCGGTTAATTAGGCACAAAATTTCTTTTAAAACAATAAACATGAGGGCGTGTTTAAAACACGGTCACGTGGCTCACTGGACTTTTATGTACAAACACTCAGGATTTAGTGAGACTGCAACTTCAAATGTTTCTTCTCTTGCAATTTTCTCAGTTTTGACTCACCAACATGTCTCCAGCCCAGTGAGATACTGCCTTAATGCAGGGATTTGGCCAAGAACTCGTGGGGTTATGCAGATTCAGTTATCTGATCACTCAGGTCTGAACTCAAACTAAAACAAAACTTGCTTTTCTTTTTTGTCTTCTTGTGGCCATAAAGTTTTCTGACTGCTGTTTTGTCCTGTATTTATGAGACAAGTTGAGAGAGACTGATTTAGTAAGACTACCTGGACTGTCATGGAATCCAGAAGTCCATTTTGCTTTGGTGGCCCAAAGCAATCATAGAGTTCCTGTTTCTTGCTCCAGGTTCCACTGGATCCAGGTCAGGTCTGTGTAGAAAAGAATACATTTCTTATATTTAAGACAAATTGATGCAAAAAAAAAAAAAAACGCACCACATATTCTGCCAGCTATGACACACAAAACACACTGGTGCAAATCTTTGCTGGTGAAGAGGGTCGTAGCTTGTGTATCATTTAAAGTAAGAAAACATAACATTATCGCTGAAAAGCAGCACAGCTAACTTCTGCTTCAACACATAATTCATTCATGAAACTGAATTTTTATCTACTTCTTCTCCCTTCCTTGTTCTTCAGGGATGTGAGTAGATGGGCTTAATATCAGTGGTTTATTTAAAGAATGTTTAGTAGCTCCTCTGGACGACAAAACATTCAGTCTCTCCTCCAAAACACTTCTGGATTATTGAGATGCATCAGTGGTTGTTGGGCGAAAGAGGTCCACCCTGTTCAAAGGGGTATACAACCATCCACACCCACTCTAACACCTTCAAGGGGAATTTAAGATGTTCAGTTCACCGTGCATGTTTTTGGACTATAGAAAGAAACTTGATAAATCCCACACTTTTACGGGAAAGGAACATACAAAAAGGAAAAACAATGAAGTAGGTCCTCTGGACAAGTTCGTCTTTAATTAATCGTTCCATCTCAGTCTTGGTGGAGGAGAGACGAAACGTTTAATTCAAGAAGAACCTCTCCAGAGAACCTAGTTATTTTTTCTTTTTGATTTTTCCACCTGGATTACTGAGATGGATCAGGACAAACAACATCCAAAGATACTCTAAAAGGGCATCAAATACGAAACCACTGCTTAGAACCAGGGTGATAAAACTGACACCAATTAAAGAGGTTGATGAGGCCCGGCTGTGCTGATAGTGTGCTGCACGTCACACAGACCAGAGACTGACCTCCTGAAATTCCTGAAAGCAGATTATCAGTTTAGTATATGGGACCCATAAAACTACTGGTTTTTCTATAGATTTAGAGCTTTTACCTTCCAGCAGCCCAGCCTTGCCACAGCTCAGCAGGGGGATGCTGTTCTTTCTAATGAATTCTGGATTGAAGCCATATCTCACCCAGCTTAAATCCATGAGGGAATTATCCCACTCCTCCAAGCATACCTCAGGTCTGACTTCCTAACCCCCCACCTCAGTCCCACTCCTCCGGCTCTCTGAATCGAGCCAAACTCTGGACGAGAGAGGGAGGAGCCGAAGGGCCAGCGGCCCTCCACCTCCCTTCAGATTCCTCCACTGTGCGAGCTCTGGAGTAAAGAAAGGCCACCGTTCATTCTCCCCGACACCCGCTTATCTCACAGGCAAAAATGAGGCTAATAGCTGCTTTTATCTCCATCTGCCAGAAACCTGCCACTCTCTGCTGCGTGCCCACAMGTCACTGAATGCCTCTCGTCCTCTCACGCTGGCTTTCATTCAGTGCAGTCAAGTGATTTGCATTCCTTCTTTTCTTTCCTTTTTTAAGTTGCTTCAACAAACAAGAGAAACAGGAACGCTGCTTGTTAGGGATTGTGAGCTGGTCAAATTTCAGCTTATAAAAACAAACACCAAACACAAAGAAGCCTGAAAGTTTGAAAACAAGTTACGAGTTGTGTTTTCAGWACACATTGCACTTCTTTGCCAAATTGTTAAAATGATTTTAAGATGTCTTCATTCTAGAGACCTTTGATGTGTTTCCCACTGTTGTGTTGACTAAGGTTTTAATGGAGAAGCAATAAAAAATAGTTGGATTTAATAAAATTCGCCAGGTTTGTTGTGTGAAAATATAAAATATATGGTGAAACTTTTACAGCCACATAGATTTCTGTAAGTGAAGCCCAATTAAATCACTTCACTGTAATAATTCATGTTCGAGACAAACTGTAGCATTCAAGCWAAACATGTCAAGTAAAAATTCTAACATACAGTGTCATAAATTCCTTTAGGTGGGGGTCTCAGTTTGTTTTTAAAATCAGTTCTCAGACATTTACCATGGACAAGGGTTAAAGAAATGTCAGAATGTGAGTTTTATGTGTTTTAGTCTTATTTTTAAAATAAAAATAACAAAGCTAGTCCCTCTGAGATTATAGGCATAATGCATGTTTTTATAGTAACAATAGTGTCGTAGTGGCAATAAGTATGACGGAGTATT
>NW_013952402.1:10186307-10196078 GCF_001266775.1 Austrofundulus limnaeus | reverse complement strand
ACACACACACACACACACACACACATTGAAACAGTTTCTGGAGGGGACCACCGGTCATGTTGGTTGCAGACAGTCGTAACATTTCCAGATAAACACGTGTGCTGTTACCATCATGTCCTCACCTGTACAGCTGTGGACAGGACATCTTTAGTGAGGTGGAGGACAGTCCCAGCCTGCTCTGATTCSTCAGTTTACTTTTCCTCACCATGTCTTTGACTCTGCCCCAAGTGTAGTTGTCACTCAGCTGAATACAAAGACACAAAATAACAATTTAGTGACACGTGTTTTTGGACTTTTCTCCCTCTAAAACACATTTAAATTTACACTGGAACCAGTTCAAACAGATGATTGGTCTAAATGGACAGTTAAATCAGGTCATTGTGAGTCTGTCCAGCTGCTTTGCTCATCTGGTCAGGAGAAAAAAAATGATGTTTGGTCAAATGTTAAGATTAAAAAGTATAGAAATAGAAAACCTGATGCCCACTATAATGGTTTAAAGTTGCAGTTATGAGCAGATGAACGTTTGTTCATTAATGGACCACCATACCACCTTTCTGGCTGCCTTTGTAGAATTTACCAACGGACCTGTTGCAGCTTTGAGTTCCCAAACGAGGTCGAATCAGAACTGTAACAGAGCTTTGATGTTCAGGACATGATGTAGTGAAAATGCTCTGTGACCACCCGACCACAGGGTTCATCAGCTCAAACTCCATTCAACAGATTACATTTTAGAGAAGTCGAGCTCATTCCTGGAACAAGTGGTGGTTTTTTTTTCAACAAGTTCAACTGATAATGGAAAAGCTGACAACAAGATCTATGAGTTTTCAACTTCTCACATTGGCTTCCTGTATCACAGAGAAAAGACTTTAAAATACTCATGCTTGTTTATAAATCACTGAATGGCTTAGCACCAAACTACGTTTAAGATTTGTTGTTGCTGTATCGACCTTCTTCAGGTCTTCTGGTTCAAGCTCAGAATCGAAACCAAACAGAGAGGAGCATTCAGTTTTAAAGCTCCACTCATCTGGAACAAACTCTCAGAAAACTAAGAACGCAGAAACCCTGAGTTATTTTAAATCATGGTTAAAGCCCTTTTGTTTAGAGTTGCCTTTGACTGTTCTGTTTAAAATCCTCAATTAAACCAATGTAATGAACACATGTTGTTTGTTTTCATCATGTAAAGCACTTTGAATTGTTATTGAAATGTGCTGTTTAAAGTTGCCTTATAGAGCAGAAGAAGAAACTAATCAACATTTCACAGGAACAGTGAAAGCTGGACTATTCTTAGAACAATTGGAAAAATTGCCTTATTGAGTTTGGCTACAATGAGGACAAGACCAATTTCAAACTAAAGGACCACCTACAGTTCTGGTTGTGTTTTAACCTGTGCAGAGGATCCAGGGATGAGCCATTTCCTCAATCATGCTGCTCTTTTAAGCAGTATGAAAGATTTCTGTCCCACGTTTAATACAGCTAAGTTTAACACATCTCTTTTATGATGCTGGCTTCATTTCTGAGAGCTCACGACTGGTTTGTTTCTTTAAAACTCAAGAGAAGAATCTGGGAGAAACTCAAATATTTGCTTGATAAATTATAAAGTTTAAACATGTTCCGGGCCAAACTCTTTCATTTCTTTCCTTTCCTGAATATAGAACCTTGTTCCTCAGGATCTTCACGCTCTGTGATTGTTTAGAGAAGCAGATAAGTGTGTTTTTGGTCAGAACACCACTTGGTGTCACACTGGAGTCGCTGCTCTCAGCCTTGACGCAAAGCAAAGCGATGTTAAAGCAACAGCAGCTAAGGAAACTAAGAATAAATTTAAATTTTATGGCATTCTGAGAACAACATTTGATAGGACCTGTTACCTCACAGCTTAAATATTCTACACTATACATTATTTCCCTCAGTAATTCTTCTGCATGTCTCGCATTTCCCACTCAGAAGCTTGTTCAAAACCGAGGACAAAAATCTGTTTTTATCAAACCCTAACTTATCAAATTTGGTTCAAAAAAGATTATAGATATGGCTGCATAACCTCATGATTTTGGCTCAATTTGTCTTGATTTTGCAGCTTTTGTTTAAGACCCATGATGCTTGAACATAGGAAAGGTTTTAGGTCTTGGATGACTGAGCAAAAACAGTAGAGGGTGCAGATTATTGTTGGACTGAGGCACGCAGAGGTGAGGCAAACATCAAGTGTTTAACAATGATGTCAACAAGTAGAGGAAGAAAATGGTAGATTTTATTGTGTGGACTTGAACTGAATGAAAGGCAGTTGCCTGAAAAGCATCATTTTCCTTTTTTAACACTAGTGTTTGTAATGTGCTGAGACATTTGCTTACCCACAATGGACTAGGTGTTAGACTGTTTTTGCATGAACCCATCACTTCATAAACCTGATGTTAGAGGATAGATACTGACAGAAAAGTGATCAGCTCTAATTCTCTGGACTTGTTCTGCATAAACTTCCCAAAAATGTTTTTTTAGCAGACAAACAACAAGACATGGCAGAACACGGTTCTTGTCTTGAACCAACCAAGCTCACCCTGCGCTGGGGGGTGGACAGCCCTTCTGTGTTGTCTCCAAGGAAGCAGTCCTCCCCCTCGGTGTAACTCCTTCGATTCAGACTTCTCCTCCACAGTGGAATAGTTGTCAGACTTTCACTACTTATGTCTGAAACATAAATCACAAAACAGAAAAAAAAATACTTTTACCAACAGGGGCACCACGGAGGCTTTCCATCCTCCTTCATTGAATTGTTTTAGCCTCCTAAGCCCTTCCTTGATATGTATTTTTAATTTCTTCTAACTCCTTTGGATGAGCAGAACCTCAGGGTTTCTACATTAAAACATTTCTAGAGGCATCACTTCTTTAGAAACCAGCTCAGAAGTAAATGTTCAGTCCTGATTATTGCTGACTTGGTGAATCTCAGAATTCAGATGTTTTTCAGTTCAGTCATCAGATGTGCTGTTTTTCAGGTCATTTTGTAATCATAATACCCTCAGATAATTAGAAAAAAAAAAAGCAGGCTTGTGTTTCACAAGTGGGGTCATCAAAAGTTGTGATGTGTGGTTAAAAAAAAGAGAAAAGTTTCTCTTTTAGTAGCATGTACTAAAGCATTTGTTCAGAAAGATTTACATGTTTTCAACAACTTTATCCCATCCCTGAAAACGACTGGAGATCTGTCAGGAATGTACACCACATTTCCCAGCTGAGGACTGAACAGGGCTGGATAAAGAAGTTTGTGGTTGGGGAGACAGCTGGGGGGGGGACAAAAAAAAAAACAAGACAGAAGATGAATCTTAAGATCAGCTAATAGCTGAAGGCTAAAGCCTTGAAGTGGAATAAACACAAAGATTGGGCATGAAGTAAAAAATGTTAGTTTCAGGTCTGTTTTCTAATTTTAAAAGGATGTGGTGGCATTTTGCACTTAGTTGACGTCAAAAGTGCATCTAACATTCAGTTAATCTTTTACAAAATTTCCTTCAGATGAACAACAAATGTTTATTTTCTGAAAGTTTTAATAAAATCAGTTCAGTGGTTTGTGAAATATTTTGATGACAGACAGCGTTGACTCCAAAAATTATTGCCAACAYTTTAAACAAARATCTAACACTATCTGATAATGCTCAAAGTATTTGCTGGAGGTCACTTTCAGCTTCTATCACATCAAATCTCAGGTCAATATCTGTAAAAATGACTGATTTATAACAATTTTAAAGTTTGCTAAGGGTGTGGCAGCCATCTTGAATCAGGCTGACCACTACCATTGATCAGGTATACAGATACATCCAATGATTACTTTCTGAAAGATTCATTCAAATCTGTCCAGAGATACATTAATTGTTTTTAACAGACATACAGGCAAAAAAAWTATTGTCTATTTGCATTTCAGCAGTGGGCAAGAATTTCAAATGTTGCTGCATGAAGCTTCTTTAATTTTTGCTTTGTGTTTCTGTTTTTTCCCTCTATGTTCAGAATAATGACTGTTACAGTAAATGTTGAATGATATCGGCAGAAGCCATTTTTCTTGCCTACAGTATGCTCATCGCACTCTTCGCTTCCCCCACATGGATGTAAACACAACTCCCTGATCACATGACCTCACTGTTTCTAACAACTTACCAGATAAGGAAACTCTCAGATTTGGGCAACCACTGAGAGTTCTGCTTATGTTACAAAGAGGTTTCAAATATTTATAACATCACATTTGCTTGAGTGCACTGACTTGAACAGCACTCTACGCATAACTCTAGTTGTTACCTACGTTCTTGATCATGTTCCACACTACCATGGGTGGAAATCCCAGAGGGGGTCAAAGGGGTCCAGACCCACCCTAACAATTTAGGAAAACTTTGCGGTGGAATTGAACTGCCAACTCTTGCATTAGAGAAACAACTCCCACAACAAACATTCAGCCACAGCCGCCCCAGTAAGCATGAACTAGTAGAAACACTAGGTCTTGATTGCAGCTACAAAAAATGTAATCAAAAGAACACTGTAGACATTTAATTGTTATAAATTTTGAAAWAAAAGACAAATTGACAGGAGTAAAATGCCAAAATGCAATTAAAAAACATTGAATGGATAAAGAGCAAAGAGACAGCAAATAAGTTTGCTTTCTGTTAGAAACTGCTAACTGAAGCATCAGGATCAAAGATATTCTCATACAGATTTAAAAAATGCTATTGACAATAAGTCATTAATAATAGTAGAGTATAATGGTAACACCATTAACACAAAAATCAAGATTACATCAATGTAAACAACATGGCGACATCTGTTTATTTTTTTCTAAATCTATAAAAAGTACTCTACAGTATTTTTACAATCACATTTTTGTAGCTGATGCTTGACGCCACTATTCACCCTGCAGAGTGAACACATTAAAAATAAAGGATACTGTATTGATACTCATAATTAATACTGATAATTTGCTTATTAAATATGTTTGGCCATGCAGTTCAACTCTTTAGTCATTTACCTCTCTTGTTCTTCTTCATCCTGTCTAAAAGAATGAGAAATCAGAATATACAATATGTGGTTGTGTCTTGAGCAGGATGTCCACAGCTGTATTAGAACCCAACTTAAGTAACAATTTTATCTCCTCTGTGAGACCCCATAGGCACAGCAAGACTTTCTGGAAACCCATAGGAAAKAAGTTGGATGACTGTATTCACATGAGCAGCAATTGGAGCACGTATCTGATAACAAAGCAAACACCAGCGCAGARAAACACCCAAGGTTGTTTTGGGGTCATGAAAGTTGAGGTACTGATAAAACATGACTAGAGTTTGTTGGAAATTAAACCGATACGCCACTGAGCATATGTTTGCTGTCACATCCCTCTGGAGCAGGTTATTAAAAGCAGATGGTGCTTGTAATTAAATGCTAAAGGTTAACTAGTGGGTGGTGTCATGAGTCTAYGGTTCCAGGAACCTCCAGTGGACCCAGTTGTTTCACAGTAACTGTAACACAAGTGGAGGGGTCAGTTCACTACAAAAACAGTATTAAATCTTCACACAAGTCATAGATGTCTTGGTTAAGTGGAGATTGCCTGATATGCATCAGAAACTTCATTTGATATTTAAAAAACCAGCTTATTTGTGCACAATACGGTTCCTTCAGGTTTTGTAGACGTTTTGTATGTTGCAGCCCAAAATGTCTGAATTTGAACCAGCTGTGATGAAAGTTGCCAGGTTTGAACTTTWGTTCTTTAAAAAAGGGGTAAAATGAACAAGAAATCAAGGGAAAAAACACAGAATGCTATATTRTTAGTTACTATTTGCCTTAGAAATAGTTTATCTGAAGAGAACTCTATCCTAACTCATGAATGTGATCTTCTGACACCAAGAAGGTTTTGATCCTGTCAGCTTGGGTTTCAGGAAGTGAAACCAGGCAGGGGGCTGAGGTCTATTTGTGGAAATTTTGTGGTGGTTGGACAGAATTAGGACAGCACAGTGCCACAGTTACAGCTTCTTCTGTTTGGAGTTTTATGCTCTCCCTGTGCACATGTGGGTTTTCTCCAGATGCTCTGGTTTCCTCCCACAGACCAAAAACATGCATGCTAGGATGATTGAGCAGTTGTTTGTCTTTATGTGTTGGACTTGCAACCTGTCCAAATGGTATATATATTTTTTTCATTTTAGACCAATCAATATGCCTTTTTCACTCCTGGCTGGACGCTAAGCCCTCAGACATTCAAAGTATTCACCGGTTATATTATTACACTTGGAGACATACAAGCAGTGGCTCAATAAAACCAACTCACAAACAGATTTATCCAAAATACAGACAAAACGTCTGCCCTGGTTTACTAAAGGAACCGATTAGGAGGTTTTCAAATGTATTAATTCCACTTCATTCAGGTCTGTGAGAAGATACCTTCAATACTCACTTTTGTGCGAAAGTAAACAGTGAATTCAACAAATTCAAAAACCAGAGAACATATATAATATCTATATTTCTTTGGTTTGATTACATCACATTGCTTTGTGATTACCTCTCCTGGTGGACATTAGTGAGTGGCGGCTGACCTCTGGGATGGTGGACAGGTCAGAGAATGTCCCACTTGAGGACAAGAACTCACTTCGACAGGGTCTCTTCTGGAATGATAAGGTGGCTGCACCACAGCTGCACTGTTGCTGGAAAAACTCCTGCAAAAAGGAAGAGCGCACACACACAATCRCACACCACAAGCTCAGTATCACAGTAGTCTGTTCACTGTTTGTAAGGTATGCATTTTATTACTTATTTTAAAAAGGAAATTTTGCATTGTAAATCAATTAATACATTGTTAATAAATTATTGCCTGAGATCTTGATTGGTCTCAGGAGTAAAACTTCTTTGGCAAAATAAGACAAAAAGTCTGTGTCAGGTAGGTGCGAGCGTATGGATCTCAGCATCGATACTATCGATACCAAGAAGAGTATTGTATCGGATTGATACTAGCATAATGAGATTGATTCTTTTGTTTACACATTATTTGCACAACTGACCTTATTTTTCACAAATAAAGTGAATGTTCCTATAACCCAATGAGGGGGCCAGCAGAAAACGTTTGGGAACTACAGGACTAACTAAAGGCAAAATCACAAAATTGTTCAATGAACATGACAATAATTGGTATCCACATAGAAAACTGTGGTATTAGCATAATATTTACTTGGTATTGAATCAAACCAAAACTCTTATCGCCCACCCCTAGTGTCAGTAAATCTTTTACAGTGCACTTAGAAATGAAAACAATCTACATGCATTATTAATGAAATCTTTGGTGATTGCAAATATTTATTATCTGGTTCTTTTTTAAACTCTGTGGACTTGAAATACAATGGATACAATTTTGTGAATCAGCTATAGACCACCCTAATCCTCTGGTCAAGCTTCAGATGGGCTTCTATCTCAGTTTGGGTTGCAAAGAGGACACCCATTGTGACCTAATGACCTGCAGCTCATTTAAAAAGGATAAGGCCATTAAAGGTATTACAAGGTCACTGAAAAGAAAACACCTTCATTATCTTAATGGAATAAACCCAAAAAAGCGGCAAATGCTTCGTCATACTGCACACTGAGACATACTGAGCTCTCTACAGCTCCTTAAAACCAGTCTTATCTGTTTTTATCTACAAGTTGCTGCTGTCAGATTGAGAGCCTCAATACAAACATATTTGACTGAAAAGAAAGCAACACATGCTTCATTATTATTGTCTCTTTATTAAAAGTGTTGGTAGCTTTATAACCAGTAAAGTAAGGAAGTGTTTTAGAGTAAAAGGGATCTGTCAGTTGGAAGGTCAAAGGTTAAACCCCAGCTTCCCTACCACACATGTTTAAACTGCCTTTGGGCTGGATAGAAAAGACCACCTCACCACCCTCTAGAAGACTGTGTGGACTCAGAAATTATGTGTCCATGTAGAAATGGATCAGCATGACTCACAGTATAAAAGTGTTTGAGTGGTCAACAAAGCCTGAGAAGTGCTAAATATCATTTTATCACCAACATTAATCAAACTAAAAATGGTTCAAACTCTTGCAGTTTAACAGATATTGAGCTTAGATTTGGTGTGGTAGTAGCTGAGCATCATCCTCAATACAAACTCTGACAACAATGACAAATGAAGCCAAAGAAAAAGTTTAAAACGGTTGGTTTTAGAATTCCATCAACATAAATGCTAATATTTATCATAGGTAAAAATATGCAGTTTTTATTTTTTACAGATTCTGGTTTATTTTATTTTTTTTTTTGGCAAGAAAATGGTGATTTTTTTATAACTCAAATGGTTAAAAGTCACCAAGACCTCAAATTATGTTATTAACCCAAATCACTTTTCAACATGTGACCTGTTAACCCAAAACAAAGATGGCAGCTGGAAAAAGAAAACGAACTCAGTGATTATGTTTATCTTTATATCCAGTCAAAAAGTGTATTTGATCTTTTTTCAGACTGATATAAGCAAGAGCAGAATGTGCCTGGAAATTTTTCACCAGTCTTACTGCAATGGCAGATTATTTTACTTCATTTGAGAAGATTCAGATTATAATCTAAGATTTTTTAAATTTCTTTTATGTCTAATTTTTGAAGAGTACGACAACAGAGAAAGTGCATAATTTCCACAAATACTTTAACTTCCTATTTTAAGTTTCATTGTTTAGCTTTGTGAGAGACATTCTGTCATTTGTCATRAAGTTTTGAAATGCAATATTTTACATCCTTGGCTCAATTAAAAAAGGAGAGTCACACACCTCTTTTGTCTTTCCCATCCTGCAATCCTTCTGCAGAGAGCAGAGCTGTCTCTGCAGCTGCAGGTTCAGCTCCTGCAGGTGACCGATCTTCTCCAGCAGTTGGCAGATGTGCTCCAAGTAACCTAAACCTGAACCCAGAGGGCTGGAGCTCTGCTGTGCAGCCTGTATACACAGAACATGGTCACATTAAATGCAACACCAGCTGTTAAAGGGATAGTTCAGGTATTTTTATGTGGGGTTTGGGGAAAGGGCTGTAAACTATTAATATTTTACTGTAAGTAGCTTTTTAAGTTATCTTAATTTAGAAACAGATTGTTGAGCTTACGGCTAATCAGAGTGGAGATCACCACCTTTGCATTATTAGTTTCAAATTATTATTATTCCAGGAAAAATATCACATTTTTCCTGCCAGTGTTCCACACTTTATTGGAAATGCTAAAACTATTAGCTTGTTCTACTTTCTGAGCAAATAATCACACAATCCAATGAAAATAACAATAATGTTAAACTGTATATGATGTAAAAGTGTATAGAAAACAGTAAACCACAAATAATTTTGCTTTAAGAAGGCAGCGTTCCACTTAGATATGGTTGGACTAGCACTATTTCTTCAAACTGAGGATGTTGAAAGCTATTTACAACAGGTAAAATATTATCTAATTGTTCACACATGACCCCACTTCAAAAGATCTGAATGAAATGTATGGAAGTTAGTGTCTCCAAAAAATACAAACTCTAATAGGAGCAACAGATTTTATTTTTATAGAAACTGTTATTCTTTGTCACAACAAAATCTTTCATACAAAAGACAGTACAGTACAAGGGTCTGCAAACTTTACGATCAAAAGAATCATTTCTGCTCCTTGGCTCTCTGATTAAATGTGTCCCGAGCCAAAAAAAGGTGATACAATTGTGATTATCAACTGGTGGCCTGAGGGCCAGTTTGACTTCGTTGAAAGAGGCTTTTCCAGCCAGTGGGGGTTACTTTATAAGACTAAAAATATCTAGAAAAGGTCATTGTTGTTTATT
>NW_013952402.1:10184160-10186297 GCF_001266775.1 Austrofundulus limnaeus | reverse complement strand
ATATATATATATATATATATATGCATTCTTAGTATCATCTCTACTCTTAAAAGTAGCACTGATGGATTTAAGAGAGAGAGATCAATTTTTAAGGCTGGAAGTTGGATTATTGAAGTGGCTAACAGGCTACTCACATGATTTAATTAACGTGTTTCACTCTTTTTTATTATTTGTCACATATTTGCAAACACATTGACTGAAGAACTGCTAAAGTTAACCAAAAACAAACAAAAAAATCTCATGTTAGCTTTGGTTAAAGCTTCAAAGAGCTGCTGCAGAAGGACCAAAGAGCCCTCGGTTGCAGACCCCTGGTACAGTACATCTGAATTCACTCTGAAAGTATAAAGCTTTGTTACATAATCAGTTTTTGCTGTAAATGTGATTTTGGTGTCATAATCTGAACAAGGAGCGGCAAAATGTTTTCTGTTCTCTGGCTCCCCACTGACATTGGTTCACATGACCACAAAGGGAAAAAAATGGAAGAACATCATTAGAATTTTCTCTGTGTGTTATTTTATGTATTTTATATGTTTAAACCAATCAGCTTCAGAAGTGGACTATGAATCAATTTAAATGTCCTGATTTGATTTTTTTCGTCTATCATTTTTATTACTTGTTTGAGCAAAAGCGGAGAACAAGAAGGAAAAAGAAAATGTAGTTAAAATCATTTCAGTGGCTGTTTTTGCCTTATAAWTTTAAGGCACAGACACTTGTATGTTTCAGTAAATGAAGAGGAAATTTTGAGCAAACATTTATCCGATTGTCAGCATTCCTAAAGCRACCCAACAAAAGCAGGATGTGATCTCAGGCCTTGGTCCCCTCCCCCTCTGTTTTCCATGTTTCTGACACTAAATGTCCCACATGGCAGTGATGGAAACCCTGGAAAAAACAATGGTCTAACAGGCTGGAGGGCTGACATCACTTATTTCCTCTGGCTGACAAATGCTCTGTTAATCATAAAGACTCTTAAACATGACCTCTGTTATACTTTAAAATGTCAGAATTYAAGCCTGGAGACAAAGGTGCCCTTGTAAAGATCTTATCAGGATATATAATCCATAGTCTGGGCTAAGCTTTACGAGACAAGCTGACATCCTTCACAGCAGAATAAATTGTCTTGTTGATGTCAATTTCCAGGTTCTATATGGTTGAGGTGGGTGTCAAACACATTTTCCTATTCCTCACTCCATTTAGAGTCAAAACTTTCCATTTCTAAGTTGGAAAAATCAAATCACAAACTACAATAATGACTTGAAAGATCAGAGTTTTTTCAAAAGCCCTGATCTGAAAATCTAAAACGGTTTCTGTACTTATAAGGCAGTGTTAGCTGCAGTAATTATCAATCTAGGTGTGATTGTGTCAATGTCCGTCCATATGTCTGTCCATCCATCCATCCATCCATCCATCCATCCATCCATCCATCCATCCATCCATCCATCCATCCATACTCACATCCTACTGGTGCCCAGGTGCAGAAGTCACTGTGTGARGGGTGGGGTACACCCTCAACAGGTGGCATTTCCATCATGGCTCATATCAATGGATCTAAAATCATTTGTGCAGATCATTCAAGTGAACACATATCAAATGCTGTGCAACACTTTGCTTTTAGCTTGTATCGCTAACAAGAACTATCCTGGTTATTAAGCTCAACARTTAGCCATTTCTGCTATTTTTATGTTTATTTACTTGCAACTTGAGCRCAGTTAAGTTGGGTGTAACTTTATTTAGAGTTTCAACTTCCAACATGAATTAAACACAGCATTAAGCTACAGACAAATTGTTAATTGCTGCCTAATTATGATAAGGAAGGGTATTCCTTCCGGGAGATGATGCTCACTTCYTTTCTGGCTGTCATGAGGAGGAAGTGTGTGAGCAAGAGGTTTGGCGGTTCATAATCAGAAGAGCCATTAGGGGCTGGCAGGCAATGATCTTATCTACGACTCAGCCGAGACCACTCCGCTGCTGGGAAGAGAGAGTGGGAACAGGAAAGTGTAACCTCTTTTGCGTGTGCAAGCCCATTTTGAAATGAGTAATCACATGTAAACAAACACACACACACACACACACACACACACACACACACACACACACACACCAATGCACAACACGTTCAGGTACAAATGCATGCGCTGAC
>NW_013952402.1:10172040-10184040 GCF_001266775.1 Austrofundulus limnaeus | reverse complement strand
CACACACACACACACACACACACACACACACACACACACACAAACACACACCCTGCTAAACTTCCTCTGAGTTTCCCCCGAACTGCTTGAGTCAGCGGGTAGTAAAGTTTCAGACAAGCAGAACTGTTGAGGTCAGATCAGCAGATGAGCAAAAATATAGAACAATATTTAACACTTTGTTTTTCAATGATACCAGGCTGCCGTGAAAAACATTTAGCATTTAAAATATGAGCATCATAAAAAATAATTATGAGGCCAGAAGGAAATCTGATATATTTATGGAGGTTTTTTGTATTTGTTTCCAATATCTGTGCTGTAGCTAAAATACTTTCCTAAACATGACAGTATTGGAAAGGAATGAAAAGCCAGATGTGCGTGGAGAATCCAGATAGGGAGGAAGGTGGGGAGATCACGTAGGCTGCTTCTCCCAGTCAGACGCCAGGCTTTTCAGCACACAGATAGTTTGCACAGATAGTTTTCTATATATCTGCTAAAACCTTGAGAAAAGAATACATTTTACTTTTTATTCTTCTCCTTTTGGTTAAAATGTAGGTCACTTTGAAATCATGTAATTAGATTGTAAATTTGTTTAATCTTAAAACATTTTAGTCTGTTCTTAATGTGAAACTGGATTATAAAAATATTTATASTCATTGGGAAAAAATATTTTTTAAAAGGGTCCCACTTAAAGGCAGGAGAAAACAACTTTAAGAGTTATATGATTTAATGATCCTTGGAAACACCTTAAATACAAGACTGTCTTCCACAATAGTTAGACCAGACGGTAGTGTGTTTTCATCTATCAGGTTAAGCAACAMAACCCACAATGCTTCAGGGGTCAGCACAGCAGACATACACAAAGCATTTGTTTTTTTGCTGAATGCCCTACCTGGACTCAAACCTGCAGTTTCGGGAGACAGGGCCAGGTGGCAAATCTGTGATTTTTTCTGAGCAAGGGGCCATCAAGTGGCCACAATATTCATGGAGGGGCCAAGTATTTGTTCAGCATCCTTGCACAAAAATCTCTGGCTTTGTTAAGGTGTATATATTTAACCAGTCACACACTTAAATACTTGTATTTTTTTTAAAAAGCTTGCACAATACATTCTCCTTATAAATTTCACATGCATTTTTACARTACATAGATAAAATACTCTCAAACACACAGCATGTGAGAGAATCCATAATTTGTGAGTTGAAAGACTTTTTATGCAGGATTGTTCAAATTTTAAGAAAAGAAAAAAAGACTTCTGTCAGCTTGATTCATGCTGGACTTTTCTATTGGTCTCATTAGCACCTCTAGTGTTTGGACATGGAACTGCACCCAGCATCATCCCTCTTGGGCAAAGGACAGATGAGTGACAGGACAGGGGTACCTCAAGGCACCAATCAAATTTCAGCAGGGGCCAATACCCCTGTAGCCCCGCCCCTAGAACTGCCCCTGACTGACCACCAAGCTATCATAACCTCTAATACAGAACAGAATAGAATAGAATAGAATAGAATAGAATAGAATAGAATAGAAAAGTCTTTATTGTCCCGCCAAGGGGAAATTCAGGTATCACAGCAGCATTAATAGGTTCACACACTAGTTTAATAAGCTTTTAATGGTGACTCTAATACTTTGTAAATCAAAATTCAAGCATATTTAGGAAACGTAAAGTATCTCAATAAGTTGCAAATGTTAGAAACTAGTTGACAAACAGCATTTGTAGGGGAGTCCGAAAATTGTATTGAGTCGTGGTGGAGGGGAGTGTCTTCATTTTCTCACATAAGTTGCAGAGACTTGCAATTTGGTCACTTAAAATTATGAGAAACAAATTTTCTCTCAAAATGCTCAGTCATGATGGGCATTTCAAAGCCTTCTCAAACATCTCTCTCAGTGTCTATAACTCCACAGTGTGAGAGTTGTATTTTGACACAAGCTCCTCTATCACAGAAAACGTCTGTGATTACAGCCAGTGACAAACAAAAAGTATTTTCAAAGCTATTCCAAATGTGCCTGTCAGCATTTCAAAATGACATYCTAGTAAAAGGAATTTGAATCCATTAGAACAAACCATAAACGGGGCAGCTTCCAAAGTGGACACAAAGTGGGCAGAGGTGGGTATGTTCTGGTGAGCAACAAAATGCAAACACTGTTGCAAGTCATGAACACACAGTTAAGCTGTTATTTAAAAAAAACTTACAGCTCACTGGTTCCTCAGTTACAAATTATTCAAAACAACTAACACTACAAATTGAAAATTTGCCTTTTATCTCATAACTTTGACTCACCATCTAATCTCCAACTGTCCTGGCAAGATGTTTTTCAGGACTACAAACATTTTTACATTATTTTTTTCTTTTGTTCTTTTTTGTTGAAAGAGCTATATCATGCTTTCTTTCATTTCTTTCTTTTTCACATTTAAATAATTCAGTTTGGGTTTATATGAAGTGGAACTGCTATGCTTTGGTCTGAATTCCTCCTTATTGAAACTCCACAAGCTCCTCTTTCAACTTTTTTCTGAGGTGCGTCTCAGATCAACTTGTTTTGAAGCTGTTTCTTTAAATCCAAACGAGGCACTTCACACCCTGCGCCACCTCCAGCTTTCAGACTGGTTTATTCYAGTTTGATGGAAGGGTTTACGTCTGAAACGTTTTATGTACAAATGAATTAAAAGATGTCAAAAACAGAAGACCTGTCCATCCAGCCTTACATGTTGGAGCCAGAGTCTGACCCAGAGCCAGAGGAGAATGAAGACCACTAAATTGTAGTTGGCACGTCTAGACCTTATTCAGAAGTTACGTCTCAAATTCTGTGATGTAAAAATTCAGAAAACTTAATAGAAAATAGAGAAAACCGAACAAGTTGAAAAATATAACAGAATATAAWAATATCGATACAGCACCAGGAGAGACTTTTTTTTTTTTTGCACTTCTAGAGACTTCAAGTGCACAATAAAATGTATTTAATGGCTAAAACGTGGATTTTTGGCCTCTCTAAATATGTAAACTTTAAGACTGCACATTTCTTCAGCAGTTAGAAGAGAGCTCTGGGGGTGGGGGGTTTCTTCATGGAGTTTATATGTTTTTCCTGTACTTGTGTAGTTTTTTCTGGTTACTTTGGTTTAAAAAATGTTAGGTTAACTGGAGATTTAAATTAACCCGAGGTGTGAGTGGTCCAATGATTGACTGACAACATGTGCACCCCATGCAGMCAAATGACAGCTGGAGAAGGGAGCCAGCTCTCCTCCACCCAGAACAACAAGCAGGTAAAAAAAAAACAGATGGCTGGATGTACAGTCATCTATTTACTTTAATTCCAAGCTGTTTCCTTTTCAACATATTCTTTCTCGCTTCCGCATTTCTCTTTAAACTCAAACTCCTCAGCCTGGAACTCAACAAAGTCAATGAAAACAATCATTTAATGAGCTGGCAGGAACATCTGTATTTTTCTCCCTTTTATTGTGCACGTCAAGAATTTAGACAAAGAGTCTGAGAAGGTGTTTGACTTTTTTAGACTAACATTAATGAAGCTCATATGCTTTGAAAAATGACACCACATGGAATCACATGTGAAGACAAATGTGTCCACATGGTCYCTGTTTGTGCCTAATATTTAGAAATATGAAAACTATTCGCTCAGTAATGCCTCTAACTTCTGAACTCAGACTTTTCGGAGGTTATATAATCTATTGTTTCTTTTAATGAAATTCAGAAGACGAAGAAGGGGGGGGAAATTGGGGTGGGCACAACAAAAGTGTGTAATTTTCACATATTTGAGGAAGGAAAAGCCAGCATCCCTCTACAGTGGACTAAAAAAAGTTCAGTTATTAGCTGTGGTGACAAGTGATGCTGGTGGTTGGGTGGTGGGGTGGGGGTGTACTCCATCAAACTGGCTTTCAGCAGTGTACCCCGGTCCATCTTCTTGGGCCCCTTAAAGCCACTGCCACAGTCCAGTGCCTCTCCAGAGGAACTATCAAAGAGCCTTTATCTCTGTAAATATTCTAGTAATTTGAGATATTCAACACCTATTCGATACATCAAGGTACGTTGCCAAGCTCTGGGGTTGGAAAGCAGGGAGGGTCCGGATGAAAGAGAGGCTGGTGGTCAAGACGGTATCAGCTGAAAAAATCTCCAGTGAAGATGAACAAGTGTTGCGTGATGTGCAGGAACATTAAAGCTTTGCAGTGCAACGTAACAAATTCCCTCCCCACCTCACTGGTTCTCTCTGAGGGTCTACAAGGTTCTCATATTCAAACTTTATTTGTGTTACGGCAGAAATAAACTAACTTTTAGAAAGTTGTTTACAAAGGCTTTGAGAAAAACACAAGAGAGAGACATTCAACCTGTTTAAATATTTTGTTCTGAGACATAATGCCTGCAACTTTTAGCTGAGCTGAACATTTTCTACAAGTTTTTAAAAGTAGAATTTTATTTTGACATGGGGCACCGACCCAGCATAATTTTTACAGCTATTCTGGGACATTTTTAGCATTTATATGTGAATRAAGACATTTGTAGAAATGGTGCTGTGTTTAAAAGGACAAGAAAAAAAATAAATTTAATAATAATGTGTATAAAACCAAAGGGGCCATGGTTTTAGATGTTGCAGAAGTTCAAGTTTTTGTTTGTCAGTTCACCACCTTCAACAAAAATATATCGGCAACTGCTCAGTGTTTTGTATGAAACTTGGAATAGGCCTAATTTTCATGAATCTTGTTACTTTTGGTCATGCAAGAAAAATGCAAGTAATTTAGTCTGACATTGTAATACATTCAACCTACAATGTGTACACACCAACAACACAATATTATGTTTAATGATATATTTGCACAATTAGTGTGAGATGTAAAGGAAAACAAACAATGAAAATTACATGTAAAAGGGCTTCAAGTGTGCTACGTGATCATGACTGTGCAGCCTGAGTATTAATGTTAGTACTGAGTGTCGACACTGTTGGGTCACTACTGGTTTTGTTGTTACAAAGTATAAAGTGTGTTTTTAATGTCATGTTTCAAAGTTGCTGCCTTCCTTCCACAAAATCAGCGGTGGGCACAATTCCCCTAAAGCACTAAAGCACTAATARGGGGAACTAATTTCCTGATTAGTGCTTTAGGGCTTTTTCCAAATTAAAAAATTTATTAGTGGATTAGCACTTGTTAAAGTGCCTGTGACATCAAATTTTTGTAATAATTATGAATGCATTTTTGGACAGATAACATTGCAAAAACATATTTTATACCACTGAGATGAATAGTTGATGAGATATCTGCATGTGAAGTAACAGGAAATGATGTCAAAGGGGAATGTCTGAATGTAAATAGAGAACCGCTACAATGGCTAACAACACAGACTGTAGAGAAGAATCTGATGTTTCTTTAGATTATTTTGTCTCTATCAAAGAGAGATGAAGAAAAGCCAGAGTTCAAAGTATATTGTTTTAATAAACAAAGACCAGAGAGTTTCTCATCTTAAAGCATTCCCCTTTGATGTCACTTTCTGTTTCATATTCGCTGAACCAAATTCAAAAGAAAATACGCCAGTTATGTGACAAAATAGGTAAGATCGTGTGTTTTATGACACGTTTCTTAAATATAAAGACGTTTACTTTGACTTTTTGTATTTGAAGGATATGCACGTCACAGGCACTTTAAATTTAAAAGCTAAATTTAGAAGCACTAACTGAGGTCTTTAAATGTTGTTGATCAACATTAATGTTCACAGCTGAGGGTGAAAGCTGTCACACATTTTGTTTATATGTGTGTCAATTATAGGTGACAATATATGAACTCAAATACAGCTGTGGAAAGTCAGTGATAAGTCTTAAGAGAGCAACATGACAACATGTGACTCATGTTGTCTGTTGAAGAATGTTGATGGGTTCATTGGGTTATTTTAGTGCTTTAGAATTAGCTTTTGCTAAAACTTTCAGTGCATTAGTTCTTTAGAATTAGGGGACCTAAATATTTGAGTTAGTGTTTTAGGGCTAGGGGAACAAATTTTTAGATTAGTGTTGCCCACCACTGCACAAAATCTATCGACATGACTGACAAATGGTAACCTGGCATTGCTGGAGATCACACTATCTGTGCTATCAGATATATGAAGAAGCGATGTTGTTGGTTATCTTCATGACAGAAAGCACAACATCGGCAGAATCCTATCACTAATTGTTGAGAATACTGTACAGGAACACATGTGCTGAGTACAAACTGTCAGTCTAACAAAGTAGGAGACAACAAGGAAGGTGGATAACGGTAAGATTAAGATACTGTGGACTTCCAGATTCAGACTGACCAACAAGTGATGACCAACCAACCAGGCTTTGTGGTGACTGACAAATTACACAAAAAGGAAGTGGTGATAGATGTAGCAACGCTTGTAATGTCAAGAAGCCAAAGAATTATCAAGGGCTGAAAAAGGATAATAGAGAAGAAGTATAAAGTCAATGTGTTTTTGATACCAGTGGTCATCAAAGCACTTGGTGCTGTGAACCCTCAAGCTGGAAGAGTGGTTCCAATACTTTCCAGGAACGTCCTCAAAGATTTCTGACCATAAGAATGAGGTTCAGGGAACAGCTAAGATGCTGAGCAGAATCCTCAAGCTACCAGGTCTCTGGTGGAGGACTCGAGCTTGACATAAAGTGAAAATGCGACCCACTCATGTGGGAAAAGTTCAAAGTTTAGTTTTAAGTTATTACAAGTGACTTTAATCTGTTTTGAAAAATAGCTAAGTAAAGATCAAATTGACTATGCTTTTTAGACAAGTACAGATCTAGCTCGATCAACACTAACAAAATAAATATCCTCCCCTTAGGGAATAAAAGCTTGGAGCAAAGTGCAATAAACCTTTTGTTAGTACAAATCCATCCCTATCTAAACATCCCTGCTGTCTAAAACAACAGAAGGTATTCATGTGGAAAACTTTAAGGCTGTATCACATTCCTTCTCTAATAGTCATTGGTAATGACAGACGGTCCTGAAATTTGACTGTGATRTTTTCAGGAACATCAAACAGATGATTTCACAGCTGCCAGGTGCTCTCCCTGAGCCCTCTGTACCTCTCCATTTTGGAAGTGAACAGGAAAATAACTGTTCCCGTAACATGATTGAAACACGGCCCAGCTTGTCTACTTGAAGAAGAACAGTTGCTTTTTGTCATTTTCTGTCACAGGAGTAGGTCAAAGCACAGAAATGAGACCAGGGCTGCCGTTTACTGCTAGCAAGTACATAAAAAAAACATTTTAAAACTAAAGACCCACCTTGTGTACATAACTACCTGTTCACCTGGTGACATAGCGGCTGGGATGAGTTTAAAATTAGAGTTAATTATAGGTGACTTAAAATATCTCTGCTGCTCACCTAAAAGAGATTTTCTTCAAGCATGAGGAAACCATAATTTTCYAAACACAACAAAGCTGGGATTAAAACACTATACACAAAAGAAACATGAGCTGTAGCACAAATACAAAACCTTGCTAATTCTGATGACCAACATGAAATATGATCAATTAAATTCACTTAAAACAATAAATTCTAGGTGAATAAATGGTTACACTTTTTTTTCTTACCTCACTAAGTCTGCAGCATTCATCCATGTAATCCTTCAAACTGTCACTGGAGGAACTCCGTCTGGGAGTTTTTACCTTTGTCTCATTGTTCATCCTGTCCTCACATGTTCCAGAGGACTCCTCAACAAGCTTCTGATGCTCAGAACAAGTCCTTTCAGTTAAAGCACCAGCTTCTTCAAACTGATCCAGTTTCTCTCTGTTGCCTCCTTCAGAGTTCATTCCTGAAGCCCTGCTTTGGTCCATGTCATCACCCAGGTACAGTTTTACCACAGCTGATGAAGGACTGAAATCCTCTCCCTGTTTGAACATGTTTTGATCTCCTACCATTGTATTCAAAATCTCATCAAAGTTGTTTACCTCCTTAATGTCAGAGTTTCGTGAACTGGTACTTWGTTTATGAGGAGAAGAAGTAGGGTCTGAGTTTAGGTTGCAGGAAACACAAGAGGACTCTCGACTGTGGACCACAAAGCTCTGCTCCGAGCCCGTCGGGGTCGACGGAGAGTTAGCTCCACTGGGTAGTTCCACTCCAGAGTCCTCCGATTCAAACTTGTACAACCTCGGGAGCTGAGAGTCTAAGAAAATACCAGTCAGGTAGCCTGATCCCGACTCTGCCTGCTGGTGCTCAGAAWTGTCTTTGGGGTGGGAATTTGGCTCAGAGGACGTGATGGGGTCCATGATTTCCTGATCAGAAACCGACACAGATGAGATCGTGGAGATGGAGTCATCGCCCCTTGGTAGCTTTGCACGAAAGTTGTTAAAAACCTTCATTTTTGTCAGGACAACCTCGTTGTTTAGTACTGCATCCCGGTCTCCTTTTCCTGTTACAGAGAGAAAGAAATATACCTTCATTGTAGCAGAACTGAATTATTTATGGGCAGAACATCATTTTGACAAAACTTCCACAAAAACATCATTATTTTAATGCCACTTTTGCGTTGCATTTACATAAATCTTGCCTGGGGAACAAAYGCTCTTATCACCACAATTTAAAGCCAAAAGGGTCCATATGTRTAAATAACCTACATTAAAACTCATCTCTTCCACAGTTTTTCCCAAACACATCAAAAGAAAAACGTCCATCCCTTTTCTGATCCCACTTSTTCTCTTTCAGGGTTGCTAGTTGCAGGTGCCGATCTCCAGCAGTCAACAGGTGAGAGGCAGGGTCAGTTCAACCATTCACACCCAATGAACATAACATGCACGGGGTTTTTGTTAGGCTGTGGGAGGAAACTGGCCGGCTCCACACAGTGTTGTTAATGTGCATCAAAGGAAGTGAGCCACAGAGGACCTTGAAATACCTGAGCTTAAGCCAAATCTCAGGAAGGCTTGGGGCTGCAGGGGGATGTGAAATTACTTCATTAAAAGATTTTCAGCAGGAACAACATTACATAATATATGGCTGTTATTCAACTATTATTCATTTAAACAGCATTTAGAAACCAAACCAATGTATTTTTACCTTTTCTTTTTATGTTAGCTGCCTAACGCTAGTCTAGATGYCMCTTTTTTAKTTTGAAAGGCATGAATACWTTCCATTGTTTTGATGCTTTAGTGAAACCCAAAGCATCTTGTTCTTTTACTCAARTACCACAGGACAAGTGTCATTTGTCAGTGTTCCCTATACTGGACCTTGATCTGAGGCTCCACTTATGACCATTACAGTGAGCAGCCATATGTGTCYTCTACTTTTTTCCCACTATGAAAAATCTGATATGTCTCACTATCATTCAGTTTACATTCTTTTCTCCTGCAAGCTTTGAAATCGAAAAAAGAATGCACCCTATCCCAAATGAGACTTGTGTTTTCTTGTTTTGCTTGAACATACAGTATAATACTACACCGGTCTAATTGAATGAGTACAATGACTGCGTTTAAAGATTACACTGAGTGTAGAGGTTGAGGGACTTCCTGCAGAGTGATTCTGAGTTCTCTGCCAGGAAAAACACAAGATTAAAAGTTCTCTGAAGTGGTAAATCGAAGGCATTTATCCCCTCCAAGGGGAAATTTGAAGGTGGGAGTCTCTTCACTCAAATTTTCTTTTATTGTATATCAATAGACGTTAAACAAAGGTTCTTTGGCTTTTTATCACTAGGTGCAGCAATGCATCTGCAAACTAAAAAGGAATGTTGACGTTTGCACATGAACAATCCCTTTCCTCTGAGTGGTTTTCACGGACCAGAGACGGYGTATGAAACTTACAAAGGTAGAGTTTTGTCTGTAAAYTGGCAACAAATGAAAAACTGAGAGMAAAATGTCTTTACAGTGAGCTACTTTAGAAAATTGAAATCAAATGAATGAAAACAATAGTCAYGATTACAGCAGGGTATTTTCCTCAAAGCCTTTTTATGTTGGTTGTGAAAGCTTTGGCTGGTCAAAACACACCTGCAGCCCTGCAAGATACCGGTAGTCATTGCTTTGATATGCTTTASTTGAACTAAAGCAGGTCTGCCTAAACACTGATAGTCCTGTGTTTGGATGTGCCRTATCAGCTTCTAAAGGCTCTGAACCTGGACTCTACCCATGTTAAACAAGTCTATGTTTTCCTACCTTTGGTTCAACGCAAAAACAAGGGTTCAGCCTTTGAAAATGTCGATGGAAACTTGGTCTGTTTTCATATGGTGCTGTCATATATCCAGAATCTAACAGCTCAGACCCTCAAAAAGAAAAACAAATGCAATTATTAAATAACATTTCAGTTTGCCATGATAAACAAAAAAACATCAAATTTAAAAGAATACTACATATTACTTTGAGAAAAGAATGTAAGAGCTGCAAAAAACAACCTCATCAACAAACTTTGGGGGCTGATTTAGGAAAGGTTTGCATGCATAAAAAGATGTGCAAACTTGATAGTGCATRCAAAGCTGATTTACAGATCTGGTGCCAAGCTGGCAAAGTGGTTTGTCAACCGGATGTGGGCCAGGCCTGGCAATGTTGGCTCTGTTTCTAAGACAGTATGCCACAACTGGTCTGTTTGTGGTTTGGTTTATGTAGTGCTGGCTCATGCATGGACCACCTATGGCAAACCACATTTGGGCCACCAAAGGGCTGTCATTCTTTACAGTATCTGGACCAAGTGTTAGTTCATTGTGTGGACCAGAACTGGGCCAGACAAATGTTGCTATGTGGAAACCCTTTAAGTAAATTATCTTGACAAATAGGTGTCCTATTCCAACCCTAGTATTTATGTCAAAGTAATAAAAGTTTAATTCTTGAAGTTAAATCTATTTATCACCACCCTGAGGATGTGACTAAGTGATTGACATAAAGGGTAAAAATCATATACACTTCCTGGCCAAACAATAAAGTCACCATCAAAAAAAGGAAACACTCTAATATTTTGTTGGATTGCCTTTAGCTTTGATTACGGCACACATTCAAGCCCATTCTCAAAATACCTGCACATTAATTTCAAGGTTTCTAATGACAAAGAGGAGAGATGCTTTGAACATTAATGGAATTTCTAAAGTCTGAAGTACAGAAAGTCTTTGTGTTTTCTTTTTATTGTATAGAATTTTTTGTTTAATAAATAAATTAATAGTCCACATTTACATAGCAATAATAACACTAATTTTAGCATACCAACATTACACAGAGCAGAAGAAGTTGCAACTACAGTTTTGGTTTCAAAAATAAATGTGAAATCTGGCAGAATGGATGTTATCATTTATTTATTCATTCACTTAAAAACAAACAAGAGAATCTATACAAACAATAACAACAAAACAAGTCATAAATGAAATAAAAACAACCAGAAAGAAGAAATATTCTTATCATATCTGCCACTATTCCCCCAAATAAAATTCCAGCAATAATAATATACAAAGCAAATTTACCTCAAATCAACACATATTATGCCATATTGTACTTCTTCCACAATTTCACTTTTATCGTTTAACAACATACACATACACAACATGCACATTTTAAGTTTATTCCACCATCTTGTTCCTTGAATCAATGTACACCGTTCCTTCAAACTGGTTCAAAATCTAGGTATCACAAAAATCTCCATTCCCTTAACAATATAATAACTCTCTGAACCATTTTTATTGAATGTTTAAAAGGTTGCATATTTTTGCAAGACTTACACATAACCTGGAAAATATTAACTAGCGATGCACAATATCAGCATTAACTTCAGTATCGGCCAATGTTGGTCTTTTTCTAGCATATTGGTATCGGTCTGATAAGTAAAACTGGGCCAATAATAACATCCGATATTGATTTCCTGCTTGTCGCTATTTCTGTTTCGGGAGGGGGAAATGGTTGGTCGAGTGGTATCTGTCTGGTCATAATAGTGATTTTGACTCTGCAAAGTCAGGAGTAACTGAAGTAGAGAGCCATGTCAGCGGTCTGGTCAATTTCTATGGTATCAAAAAAGAAGATACAAGTGTGTGTGTGTGTGTGTGTGTGTGTGTGTGTGTGCGCGCGTGCAGCATTGT
>NW_013952402.1:10166823-10169920 GCF_001266775.1 Austrofundulus limnaeus | reverse complement strand
GCTTCAACTCGCCTAGGGCACCAAAATGGATAGAGCCAGCACTGACAGTGGCAGAGTCTATAGAGCTGTTGCCTCTTAAATAAGTTGTTGCAAGGTCCTGATACCTTTACAGGGTGGAGTTTGTATGTGTGGGTTTTCTCTCACAGACCAAAAACATTCATGTTAGGGTTATTGAAAACTAAATTGTCCATCAAACTATCATGATGTCTTCAAGAAAATACACAAAAGACCATTTCTCAGTTTGAACAGTCACTATTTTATTATGTTATGTAACCATATTTTTTGTAGTTCTGCAAAAACTACAAGGAACAACTGGAAAATTGTAGATTTATACAGGAAACTGATCACCACCAGATATTTGCCAGAGCTTCCAGTGTTTGGCCCCATCGAGCCAATTAAAGCAAAGATGATATGAGCAAACTATGACAGAGTTCAGTCCTGAGAGGCTTCAGTTTCTACATCAATAAACGTCAGACGTGAGAATTTTAAACTAAGCTTCACTTCATCCCTTCAATGGGGAATTGTGAGATGCTTTGCCACACATAGCAAGTCTTTGTTACGGCGGGAATGACAATAGTGCCTCTAAATGAGACTACAAAGAACATTTCAGTGTACAAAAGCAGAGATTGTTGTTGTTTACATTTTTTTGATTGAAATGAGGCCTAAACTTAAACTATGATGCCCAATATGATGGTGTAATATTGAGATAAACCATATTATCCTCACTCCTTTATTGTTTTTATCACTATAATCTAAACCAGGTGTGGAATTCAAAGCCAGTGAGAGTCTGTTGGACTGACCAAATATGTCAATATCAGCAGAACATTAGTGCATGGTACCTGTGAGGATCTAAGCAGTTTTTTTCTAAACTAATTTTGTATTCACTGATAATGTGATAACAATTATGCTATCTCTATGATAATTACTGCTCCACGTGTGTGTGTGCTCACATGTGAGATGGGAAAAAATAGAGAGAATGAATTCCTCCACCCGGATATCAATAAAGGTCAGTAAAAATAAAATTAAAATACATTTGCAATAAATTTTGCAGGCCTTGTGCCCTTAGGTGCTACCTCTGTATAAACAAAGCAGGTGTGTCTACATTTTTGGTGCAAAGTGGAGATTTTTCTTAGGACTAGAAGGCCTAGCATGCTCCATCTGAAGCGAACAGTTGACGCGGGGTCACATGGTTGCTTGTCGTTTGTTTTCATCTACAAGACACAACGCCCCGAGCTCCTGGGAAACCCATCCTGCTGTCTATGTCACGTTCTGCTGAAACAGGTTTCAAACTGCCTGAGTCTCCACTTAGGCTGTTCCTTGCATCGTTTGTTTGCCTTATCAAATCTGTCACGTACAGAGTGCCACACTTTCCTGCTGACTGTGGCAAATGTCTGTGCTTTTTCCATCTAGTAGTTCTTCAACATTAGCATGTCTTTATTCATCTTTACACATCTTTTAGGTCATTCTAGAAGAGTTGTACAGATGTACAAAATTCCTGATCGTCATGTGCAACTGCTTCTCAAAACAAGCAATGTCACTTTGGTTGAAAAAAAAAAACACTCTGGAAGCAGAGCAGTTGGAGCAAATTCACAAAGGAAACTGAGCATTTTTCTGAATAAGCAAACGCCCACATAATTTGGACAAATCATGCAACATACCCTGGGGCTTGTGTCAAGAAGGGGCGGACAAGAGGATGATTGAATGATGCGATTTTTATCTCACAACTACGCCAACGAGAGCAGATTTTGCGGGTTCGGATGGACCGTGTAGAGGGACCATGCATGGATTTTCAGTTTCATCTCTGGACAATATAGTTTTGTTTTCATTCAAGTCATGACATTCAGTGCACACTGGTATGGTTTCCAGTGTGAAGGGGCTGGGAGTCTAAGGCTCTGCTTTAAAAAAAAAAAWAAATGTGGAAAACCTCCTCCAATTTGGAAGCTGAGTTTTTGCCTCAAGCAGAGTTGTTCAAAGGTCGTTGTGTTTGTTCAAGTGTGATGGTAGGAAGGAGGGAGATATGGACTGACAGTTTGGGGCTTTGTCCTCAAAAAAGCGAGTTTTGCTCCGATCTGTCATGATGAAGTTGTTTTGGTTTACTGGTCAATCTACGGTCTAAAGACCATTTTAGTTTAGATCAAGTTTGTTTTCATCATCTGTTCCTGATTTGCTTTGCAAAGAAAACCAGAGGCATGCATCTGGCCCCAGCCATCCCAGAGACACAAATAAAGAGGTTGACAGCTACATTTAGCAACAAGTGTGCAACTTTGCAACATTTGTTAGTTTTTTTTAGACTGTGGYATATTTTGAATATCTCATTCTGAAACACCCCAGCCAGTCAGTATAAACCAAACTAACTTGTAGGGAAACATCCTTTTCAACTTGTCATGTAAAACTCATAGAAGAATACAAACAAGATTCCATGTAAATGTCTTTTTGATTAGGTCAACCATTTACACAGGGTTCTATTCTGTTGTTTTACTTAAAAAGACAGTTTGTAACACATTAAAGATGATGTTGCTTTTCCCTGGGTCTCTGTCGGGAGGCCCTCTGTTTTATCTAACACCTGTCAAAACTGCAGCGTGAGTCACTGATAAAATAAACTGGATAGTAAGCAGAAGCCAAAGTAAATACAAAAAGGAGAACTGCTTGATTGTTTTTAGGGCTTCGTGCATTTTTGTTTAACTAAAGCATGACATAAAAACAAGCTCCACCTGAGAGCAAATATTCTTGCAAATATATATCAATAATAGCATCATAATTATTTATTCAGATTATTTTCTATTTCTAAAATGTCTTAATATCTCTCAGTTCGAGATTCTTATCTGAAAATTATTGACTTTAACAATGGGATTCCAGAGGGCCACCCAGAGTACCAGGTGCAAGATTTTCTGAAGTCATGAGCGAAGGAGGTAAGGATAGTAAGAAATGGAAAAATGAGCATCCCAGCTAACCAACTTACAGCAAGAAAGAAATGAGATGAGTGAAAATTACAGAGGTAAATCCAAAAAAGAAATAAAACTATCTACAGTATCTATCTATCTATCTATCTATCTATCTATCTATCTATCTATCTATCTATCTATCTATCTATCTATCT
>NW_013952402.1:10152826-10166155 GCF_001266775.1 Austrofundulus limnaeus | reverse complement strand
CTTTTAGAACTCATTTTTTCACTATCTGAAGAATCACTACTCCCGTATTCCTTATTTACTATCCCCCCCTCTGGCCCATTCACAGTACAGCTGTGCCTACCCGCCGTTGATTTTGTCAACAAATCTTTCACCACTCCACCAGATCTTCCAATAGCGTCTTGGATTTTCTCTCGATGTCGACCTCCAGATCTTCGTAGTGATTTTATTTCTCTTTTCCTTTCTCTTYCTTCATCTTCATCTTTAGCTTTATAATTCTTAACCATTCACCGTTCTCCAACTCCCAGCTCTCCTCCTGCTGTCCTAAGAGTCTGACCACGGCCTTCTTTCTCTTTTATTTGTGTCCCTTCTTTTTAAAGGTTTTGCGTTCCCAAGGACAGGGTCAATCCAGGACTTCCTAAAAGGTCAACGACCTCAGATTTTTCTCTTACTGCCTATGGAATGAAACCCATTGCACTCCATGCACAGTATGACTTTGAAGAAACGGGCAACCTGACAGACTTACAGGCATGAAAGTTGGTGCACTGACAGCTGCAGGACTGTTGTTCACAACATCTGCAAAAGTCTGAAAGAGGAGAGAGGGCCTGTCACCTCTGTCCTGTCCTGTTCTGTTCTGTCCAGTTCTGTTCTGAAGTCTGTGGTCATCACTAATCTGATGCAGAGTTGTGAGAGCTGTTCACTCTCTTTACCTGCTGAGAACAAGCTCAGGTTTTCAGCTGTCCAGCCTCTTGTGGGGGCGTGGCCAAGACTGGGCTCTTGGGTGCAGTGGACGATGCTATTTTCCATCAGAGCGAGATGAGATGCAGTGAGGAGGTACCAGCTGACCTGATGGGATTTTCCTGGAGTGACCCTTCCTGGTGGGGCGTCAAGACCTCATTTGAGAAAGTGAGTTTTTCACTGTGACAAAATATTGATTAGAAGTACATTGCTGGGCCGTATATGAAAAAATAAAATAAAATGTTATTTTTGATGTAGATGGCAGTAATACTGGGAAACTGGATCCGACTGGTGATTTGTCATTACAAGCCTTTCATGTTTTCAAAATCCAAAACCATAACTGATCTTTGGGGTATTCACTTCAGAAGTTATATTCTCTATTTAATTTTCTTTTTTCATGTATGTCTGCTACAGCACAAGCTCCTTGCCCTGCATGTGATGCTGGTCTCATGCCCTCTGGTCAGCTGGTCATTATGACTGGGGTGGGGGTGGGGATGGGGGGGCAAAGCCCTGCATCTGATCCTGCCAGCATCAAAGATAGACTCTAATCTAGAAGTAACTCTTCTCCAGCAATCGTGCTTCAACTAAAAAAAAGGAGGGAAAGGTTGAATTGTGTCAGATTGTGTTTTTATTTTGACTTAATTTGAAAATAAGTTTTAATTTTTAATAGGCTGGTTTTAAGTTAATTTTCATCTGTTTCACTTATCACTGCGCTAATTTTCTTGAAAACCGCATTCTTTTGAATTGGTTTTTCAATTTTATTTTTGGGGTGGATTAAAAGACTTTCCTGAATGGGGTGGAACATCTTGTGGATTTATTTTCCAAAATATGGTTCTTAGGTTTCTCAGTCAATATCCTAATCTCTGACCTGACCTTGTATTGTAATTCTTAGGTCTTAACATTTAAGATTTGCTTTAAGTCACTATTTCTGGTTGATTGCTTAATAGTTCAGCTTATTTTATACCAATGGTTGGTTCAAATTTTTAAGACCAATTTTTCCAAACTTGGTGATCAAAAGGGAGGGGCCTTAAAAAACAACTTGTTCTCTAAAGTCCCATATTCTTCTCAGGTCAAGATTCAGTAACGTCTTTTGCTTACCTTAAGTCAAACGTTTCGATTTAACTTTGTTCTCATGTTTTAAGATCGGAATCTTGTAATCATTTTTGCTGCTAGTTTTATCAAATATTGTCTTCACCCAAGCATTGGCACCAAGAGATGTTTGGACAACATTCTGTATAAATGCAAGTATTTGAGACTACATCGCACAGTCTTATAATACCACTGCCCTGTGTGACATTGTCTGCAATTGCTATAAAACCTGATTTACTATTCAAAGTACTTTAATCTTGATCACATGTTTCTGTTTTGGGTAAATAAATTCCTTAAGGTATTGCTTTCAGGTTGGGAGACCACACCAGAGTTTAGTTTAGCAATTCTGAGTACCCAGATACAGACCAAGCACTGCAGTCAATTAAAAGCTAAAGTCAAAAGTTTAAAAATAATTTTTATTTCAAAAATACTACACATTAAAAACTTAGAACACCTAATGCAAGTAAATTAGAAAACTTCCTACAACTTGACCCTGGACCACCTGGCCTTTGGATGAGGATAGGGAGTAGATGGAACCAGCCACTGAGGAGCAGCTGTGRGGATCTGAAGCTGCTGCTTCTGGACAGTCACTTGGTTCTGGTCTGCAGGTTCTTTCAGCCGTCTGATAGCAAAGCCACCAAAGTCTTCAGGGATGGCAAAAACTGTAGAACCCTGGGCAGAAGCTCCCACAGGGCTGCTCCTGGGGAAAGCCAGGTTATGGCTGGTTTTGTAGGTCTGCAACCAGCTTCTGGGTCTTGAACCTCCTTCCTGACCCACAGATGGTTTCCAGGACTTTGTCAGAGGAGACAGCCTCCTGGGTTTAGGTCCACCAGACCTACGCTTTGAAGACACCCTCTTRGCAGGACCACGAGCRAACGTTTGTATCCGTACAGAGGGTCCACCTTGTTTTGGACCAACAGGACCAAACAGACCAGCAGAGGCACCCACTTGGCTTTGGGAAAAGGGGATTTTAGCAGCAGCCCTGGAAGGTTCTTGNTTTCAGCCGTCTGATAGCAAAGCCACCAAAGTCTTCAGGGATGGCAAAAACTGTAGAACCCTGGGCAGAAGCTCCCACAGGGCTGCTCCTGGGGACAGCCAGATTATGGCTGGTTTTGTAGGTCTGCAGCCAGCTTCTGGGTCTTCAACCTCCTTCCTGACCCACAGATGGTTTCCAGGACTTGGTCAGAGAGGACAGCCTCCTGGGTTTAGGTCCACCAGACCTACGCTTTGAAGACACCCTCTTAGCAGGACCACGAGCGAACGTTTGTATCTGTACAGAGGGTCCACCTTGTTTTGGACCAACAGGACCAGACAGACCAGCAGAGGCACCCACTTGGCTTTGGGAAAAGGGGGTTTTAGCAGCAGCCCTGGAAGGTTCTTGTGCTGCAGACTGAGGAGAAACTGGTCTGAAGGAGTAGCTTTCCCTAGAAGCCAGAGAGCTGCTGGATGGATACTTGCTGGAACGCTGCAGTCCCTGCTGAACAGGCCAACTTCTCCTGCTGAGAGCAGAGGGGTTCTTCTGGTTCTGACTCACTGAAGGTCCACCAGCAACAGCAGCAGGAGAAAGACCAGAGGACAGCTTTAGTACATTTGGAGCATTAGCCCTGGGTGAAGACAGCTTTTGCCCATTGTCTTTGAACACAGAGCTGCTCTGCACCAATCTGACTGAACTGTGGGCTGGCTGGGAAACAGCTTGTGTTGAACTCCTGCTGGACAGTCCTGGACCAGAACCACTGTAAACTGCAGGACCAGTGTTGAAGCTACTGCTCTGGACTGAGTGTGGAGAAACAAAGCCTTGTCTGACTTGATTCTGGGGATAGCTGACAGATTTCAGCCATCTGCCATCTGGTGGTGGGAAGCCAACATTTGTGTTGCTGTTCTGGATGTTCTGAGCTGCAGGACARCAAGACACAACATGAGTGTACTGAAGCAGGACATTTGACCAATAGAACACTGGCTTTTCTTCTTACSTCCTTCAGTCCAGAAACAACATACATGCTCTGCTTGAACAAAGACAACCACCAAGATTCTGTTCAGGAAGCAAAACAACAAAGTCAGGAAAATAAARACAAGTGAACATTTCAATGAAAGCAGCTGCAAACACTCACCCCAAACCAAGTCCACAAGTCATTTCTGAGTGTCAACACAACAGAGAGCTAMTAGSTGTGTGTGTGTTCACAGCAGTGATTTGGTATTTATTGGAACCTGCAGCCAATCACAGCTCAATAAACTGATTGTCTGCAGGTGCTGCTGATCTGGAGTCAGGAGGTTCTTCTTCTTCTTCTTAATTTTACTGATGTTTGGCACAAAACTAAACTGGTGTATTACTGCCACCAGCTGGTATGAAGTTGGGTCACAATGTGTGTTTGTCTACATTATCATGTACTGTATACAGTATGTGATATGTAGTATCATGTTCTTTTAATCAACTTTGTTTTTCTACAAAATAATAATTACAGTTTAACCACCTTCACTTCCTGACTCTTTTTGTAGTTTATTTATTTGTTTATTTGTCTGTGGGACAAGCCCGTTCACTGTCCACTTCTGTCCAAAAACACACTTATACTCTCTGGCTTTTGGCACAGCCTGAGACTTTTTTATTCTATTTTTATTTCATTTTTATTGTTTTATTACTGGTTTTAGTGTTTTTAATAGTTGTCTTCTGTTTTCATGTTTTGATTTTATATATGTGCAGCACTTTGTTGCAGCTGTGGTTGTCTTAAAGGGCTTTATAAATAAAGTTTAGTTGAGTGTTTATTATACTTTATTATCTTTATTATAAAGATTTTTTAAATCTTTCTAAATGTTGCAAGTTTATCACAGGACCACATAGAGACAAACAAGACAAGCAAACTTTCATTCTCAGCTAGGGTTAATTTATAAATGAACTTAGCATTCATGTTTTTGGTCTGTGGGGGGAACCAGAGTACCCAGAGAAAACCCACACATGCAGAGAAAGAACATGCAAACTTTACCCAGAAATGTCCCAGGCTGGAATTAGATATGATAACTTTCTTGCTGAAAGGCAACAGCTCTTAAAAAGTGATAATGCAACACTAAAAAAAAGCTTGTTTAAAGTCTGAAATGCCTCAGCCTCATCCACTGGTGTACCAGGCTGCACTACATGTCGTTTTACTTTTCTTGCTTTTTACACTTAATATCAGAAGACAATATGCTAAACACAGAATTTTTGCACACCTAGCATTTTTTAAATTTATTTATTTATTTTTATTTTATGACTCTGCCCACTGGGGGCCAGAGGCTTACTGTTCTCTGGCTGTCCATCCCTCAAGGGTATGCATGATAGGCCCTGAATGAATTTATACAGTGTATTTACTTATAAACAGGCATAGTAACTTCATTAGGTTAGTACTCAGTCTCATTATATTTAGGTATTAATGGGCCACAGGTCAAGGTAATTTATGATAGGTAATATAAAACTGACATTTTTTTCAAAGGCAGACATGTTCTAGGGCAGGTGGAGGCATACCAAACCAAATTTGGCATTGAATTCCACCTTGTTTTTTTTTTATTATTATTATTATTATTTTTGCATGTAGACATAATCTTTGATTGTAAAGAGAGGAGAATTGCATGTGCAAGGCATATTTGGGTTAGTTTTCATATTGAAATGAAGGCATGTCTCCTACACTCAGTTCCCTGTTGATCATACAATGGAAATGTGCTTAAATTCATGTGTACGCTTCATATCATAAGTTTTGCATACAATGGGCCTCATGCAAGAACCATTTTTACGAACAGATGTGTTCTTAAGTTGTGTGGACGAGTGATTTAGGAGAATTCGCCAATTTTCTCGTATTGTCAGATTTGATTAATCTTAGTCTTACCTGTCCTAACTATTTTAACATCCCAGTAAGAATCACAGACAGAAAGTAAAAAAAAAAATAGGAACTTTGTACCTGCTCCTTTATTAGTGCTGAATGTAAAATTGTAGCAACAATAACATGTAACTAAACTTTCAAAAACAACTGTCTTATTTTATGTTTTCAGCATTTAGCTAGCTTTATTTGCATGTTATTTTATCTTGCTAAACATAACTCGTTCACTAATCCTCATTCCATAAAACCGTACCACCAAAACCACATAACTAAAATACCTGGATCAGAAATCACAAAGTTATTYTTACCTTTTATCAAATGATGGTTACAAAGACGTGTAAGCTACTTYCTGCCATGGCTTGTTTATTCTCTGTCTGGCAGGTCTGAAGGAACAAATCCACCACCTGGCTTCCATCTTGATTACTGCATCTGATATGTAAGTTATCCAGCATTTTCAATAAGCAGGACATGTGTTGCCTTTCAGTAATTTTTCCCCTGGGACTCTTGACATTATGGCTGTGTCTCAATTCAGGGGCTGGGTCCTCATGAGTGCGCATTTGTCGGCCGCATACGTCATTGCCCCGCGCGGAGGACTGTCCCAATTCGAAGGCTCCTCATCATGCGTCCGAGGAATGCGTCCTACTTCCTGTCGAAATCCGAGAATGCATCCACCTTACCAGCCGAGGACATCCCAGGATTCAATGCGCGGGCAGCAAAATAATCTGAGAAATGAAGACGGTGGTGTTTTAGTTTTTAACGTGTCGGCGCAGTTTGGAAATTCACCACAAAGCGAAGGCTGGACCGTCTCTGGACCGTCTCATTTCGCAGCAGTTTTGAGCATCCTACCCGGCCCAGCAAGGATGTGGCCTACGTGGCCCAGCTGGAGCCCATGAATTGAGACACAGCCTATGACAACTATCTATTGTAGTAGCATGCAGGCTAACACAGCATGACAACAACACCTTCTGGATGAAAGGAGGTTTAATTTAAAGAATATGTTTATACAATGTACTATATAACATTTTTCCAAAATAATTATGATGTTTTTCCAATATAATATCACGTGTATTTATTACACTATCATGTTTATACAAAATAAGTATACAGTATTGTACAAACATGATAGTGTTCAGAAATGTATTTTCCTCCATGACAAATATGCTCTGAAGAAAATGAGAAACTACCAATTAAATGAATTTATTTCAAAGAGCAGTTGTGAAAAGCTGTTATATTAGTGTCATCTAATGTCAGTGTAGCCTAAGCACATGTGTTTAATATAGTGGTTATGAGGTCACAAAATGGCATTTCCAACAGCCCAGTACAGTGTAGCTGCCAAAGCTCAGATGTCCCAGCTTTTCACCAGTCCTGAATGCAGCATTACACATGCAGATCCTGCAATGGTAAGAAAGTCTCAAAAGTCAAATTTGCAAGCAAGCAGAACTGTGTACCAGAGCACGTGCTGCTGCTTGTTTGATCCAGTTTGGTTGTTTGCTCTCAAATCTTGTTAAAACTGCTCTCTCTCTCTCTCTCTCTCTCTCTCTCTCTCTCTCTCTCTCTGTCTCTGTCTCTGTCTCTGTCTCTGTCTCTCTGTCTCTGTCTCTGTCTCTCTCTCTTTCAAATCTTACTCACCTCTCTCTCTCTCAAATCTTACTCCTCTCTCAAATCTTCTTGCTTGCTCTCTCAAATCATTATGAGTCTAATTTATCTTCATAACCTCAGCTTGAGATCCATCTGTAAAACAGTAGAAATGATTGGAGACATGTCCATCATAGAGAGATTACTCCAGGCAGACCTGTCTTCAATCTCTGTTATAAAACTTGACTTAAAATTGTATTTTTTGACTATTCTGTCTCCGGGTCCTGCAGTTACTGGAACAGCAGCAACTGCCCAATCCCAGATTCTAGTGTGCTGTGAGTCAGATAGGTTTTCCCAACCACAACACTGGTGTAGCCTTACTGATGGAGCCTCATGTAAAAGTGAAGTCAGGTCCAGTAGGACTTCCATGGCTGCTGTGGGTGTTGTTTTGATGAGACATCTAATAAACAAGATACTGTAGACAAACACACATTTTGACCCACACTTCGTACCAGCTGGTGGCAGTAATGCACAAATTTATTTTATACCAACCACCATTAAAATTAGGAAGAAAAAGAAGAAGAACCTCCTGACTCCGGATCAGCAGCACCTGCAGACAATCAGTTTATTGAGTTGTGATTGGCTGCAGGTTCCAATAAATACCAAATCACTGCTGTGAACACACACACAGCTAGTAGCTCTCTGTTGTGTTGAGASTCAGAAATGACTTGTGGACTTGGTTTGGGGTGAGTGTTTGCAGCTGCTTTCATTGAAATGTTCACTTGTTTTTATTTTCCTGACTTTGTTTTGTTTTGTTTCCTGAACAGAATCTTGGTGGTTGTCTTTGTTCAAGCAGAGCATGTATGTTGTTTCTGGACTGAAGGAGGTAAGATGAGAAATCAGTCTTCTATTGGTCAAATGTCCTGCTTCAGTACACTCATGTTGTGTCTTGTCCTGCAGCTCAGAACATCCAGAACAGCAACACAAATGTTGGCTTCCCACCACCAGATGGCAGATGGCTGAAATCTKTCAGYTATCCCCAGAATCAAGTCAGACAAGGCTTTGTTTCTCCACACTCAGTCCAGAGCAGTAGCTTCAACACTGGTCCTGCAGTTTACAGTGGTTCTGGTCCAGGACTGTCCAGCAGGAGTTCAACACAAGCTGTTTCCCAGCCAGCCCACAGTTCAGTCAGACTGGTGCAGAGCAGCTCTGTGTTCAAAGACTACAGGCAAAAGCTGTCTTCACCCAGGGCTAATGCTCCAAATGTACTAAAGCTGTCCTCTGGTCTTTCTCCTGCTGTTGCTGGTGGACCTTCAGTGAGTCAGAACCAGAAGAACCCCTCTGCTCTCAGCAGGAGAAGTTGGCCTGTTCAGCAGGGACTGCAGCGTTCCAGCAAGTATCCATCCAGCAGCTCTCTGGCTTCTAGGGAAAGCTACTCCTTCAGACCAGTTTCTCCTCAGTCTGCAGCACAAGAACCTTCCAGGGCTGCTGCTAAAACCCCCTTTTCCCAAAGCCAAGTGGGTGCCTCTGCTGGTCTGTCTGGTCCTGTTGGTCCAAAACAAGGTGGACCCTCTGTACAGATACAAACGTTCGCTCGTGGTCCTGCTAAGAGGGTGTCTTCAAAGCGTAGGTCTGGTGGACCTAAACCCAGGAGGCTGTCCTCTCTGACCAAGTCCTGGAAACCATCTGTGGGTCAGGAAGGAGGTTGAAGACCCAGAAGCTGGCTGCAGACCTACAAAACCAGCCATAATCTGGCTGTCCCCAGGAGCAGCCCTGTGGGAGCTTCTGCCCAGGGTTCTACAGTTTTTGCCATCCCTGAAGACTTTGGTGGCTTTGCTATCAGACGGCTGAAAGAACCTGCAGACCAGAACCAAGTGACTGTCCAGAAGCAGCAGCTTCAGATCCCCACAGCTGCTCCTCAGTGGCTGGTTCCATCTACTCCCTATCCTCATCCAAAGGCCAGGTGGTCCAGGGTCAAGTTGTAGGCAGTTTCTAACTTGCCTACATTAGGAGTTTTAAAATGTWTCTTTGMAATAAAAAAAATTCCCCTTTAATTGAGTGACTTCATATTTTAATGCTGTCTCATTATTCTGTATTGGTGGGCTCCCAACATCACTAAAGGGCTTGACTTGCTGAGAAGACCCCCCCCACCTCAGCCAGTGCCACTTAAAATGTAGTTGCAGTTATATATTAAATTTAACCTATGACTCTGACACAGAATGTAGTGCTTTATCAAAAAAGTATCTTTTTGGCTCTCAGCATCACAAGTGGTTTCACCACCAGACCTGATCAAATTGACAAGGTCTGATTTACTCTACTATTCCTGAAGCTCAACTTTTTATAGTATATACAAACTTTGGGGTCTCTGCCCAATTTGAAGGCAATACATGGCTCTGCCACTAATTAGTAGCGGTGCCAAGTTTACTTTGCGAACAAATGGCTGAGTCAGTTTTGTAGACTGAATTAAAACAAGTGGTTAGGTTTGAATTATTGGTCTTTGGTGAGCTGCAGACTGTTTCCCAAGATCACAGTAAAACGGTGGGTGAAAAGGTAATGAAACTGAGGCAAGATTGCAAACTCATAAGATGTTGGCATTGAATGTATTAAATCCTGGTTCTCACTAGTGGAAAAGCCAAGCTTTTAAAAGCCTTCAATGTGGTTTGGATCTTGGAAACTGCAAGATTTTTTTTTTCTTTAGACTAATTCAACATGTAGCAAATTGCTAAATGGAGCCAAAATGTATTTGTCTGAGCCCRTCAGCCGAACTGTTTCACTCACAGCTTGACCCTCAATGCATTCTGCACCTATCAGCATCTCTCCATCAGTTTGGGGTACCAAACTAAATCTTGAAGACCCTTATCAAAAATAGTGTTTATACACAGTTCACATGAAATATATTTAAAAAAATTTTAAACCTAAAACCAGAACTAAATATGTATTTTTAAATTGGATTTAAATAGATATTTGAGTCCACTTCACAGAACATCAATTGAGCACAACCATTTCTTTTTCCACGGCTTCGGTGCCCTCTTGGTTATATGTTGCCCATTTATTTAGCCTGCTGTAGAGAGGAAGCCCCTTCTTCTCTGTGTACAAGTAGACCCCAGTGATTCTGTTCCAGTCGGTGCTGCAGATTGGGTAAGCACTCTGGTGCTCCATCAGCTCCTCCTTATCCTCCTCTTCCAGAGCCACAAAGCCAAAAAAGCTTTTTACATTTTGTGCAGCCAGGAGGTGGGCGTGCACAGATGCTGTGCGTTGCAGCAGGGTCCTTTCGTGCAAGCGGTACTGGGACCAGTAGTCTTCCTGCTGGCAGTTGAGGGGAGAAGTGCAGCGCTTCACACACAGTAGGATGAACGCCAGCAGAGACATTCCTGCCACCAACAACAAGGCAATCAGCTGAAAGAGGAGGGAGACAGTTTATTAGCTTTCATCTTGTTACAATAATTACAAAACAAAGGAATGCATATCAACCACTTCCTTTCATGGCAGAGTTTCAGATTTTAAGGAATGATATAATAGCTTTGGTCAGACCTAGAAAATAACATAAGCAGTGGTGGGCACTGTTCCACTAAAGCACTAATAGGGGAACTAATTTCCTGATTAGTGTTTTAGGGATTTTGCTAATTTCTTACTACAATAGTGGATTAGTACTAGCTAAATTTACGGGCTAAATTTATAAGCACTAATTGAGTTTAAAATAGAGTTTTTAATATTATTGATCAACATTATTGTCAACAGCTGAGGTGTCAGACGTGTTGTTCGTATGCGTGTCATTTATCCACTAGATCAGTGGTTTTCAAACTTTTTTGCTTCCAACTCACAAAATAACAGTTGCAGACACTCGTGATAGTACTTGTTTACATATGCAAACTTTGCTAATTACTCTGTTAAACATGGGGATAATAATTATAAACAAACCTAGTAACTATAATACTAATTATTGTTAATTTATGGTTATTTTAAAAAAAATGCAATAATCATGATGAAAATATTCCATTAGCATTTTTTTTGCATTTAAATTGATGTATGGAAATCATCTGGGGACCCTCACTTGATGTTTTGTGTCCCACAAAGAGGTCCCAACCCCAACATTGGGAACCACTACACGAGATGAAATATTAACAATATTCTGCACACAGAAAATATTGTCTGATGTTGACTCTGAGGATAGTTCCATGGATCAGCTGGGATTTTAGTACTTTAAAATTAGCTTTTGCTATTTTTTTTATGTCTGTTAGTGCTTTAGAATTAGAGGACCTAAATATTAAAATTAATGGTTTTAGGGTTAGTGCAACAAATTTTTAGATTAGTGCTTCCCACCACTGAACATAAGAAATCATATTTAATAATAAGAGATTTTGTGAGATGTATTGAAGGTGTATTGAAGATATGGCCAAACCAAGTTTTAGCTGAATATCTTTAAAGTTGAATGAGATTCAGTTATATGTTGATTAATGTCAATTAGCTGTGATGGCCATCCTCAATCGGATTAACCAGTGATAGATGTACATCCAAAATTTATTTTCTGAGTTTCATTAAAATGTTCATGAGATCTTAATTGTACTGACAATAAATAAATAAAATAATAAATTACAGTCAAAAACATAATTGTCCTTTCAACCATGGGCGATATGCCTTATTAAAAGTCCTGCTCTACCTGTGATTCATAATTCAGTCGTCGACCAATTTCTGCCGAAAAACTTTCCAGCTCCGTCGGAACACTGTTAGCACATGGGAATTTAGCCATGACCTCTGACCCCCACTGACCCGAGGGGAAATTTTCCAGCGTCCTGGGATCAACAAACTCACTGAGGGCACATGTATATGCCTGGCCCCAGAGAAATGAAGTGATGACCCACGTCATCGGAGCCACCATAACTCGACCCACAACGCTCCTCAGCAGGGCTAAGGCAGCGACTCGCAACAGTTTCTGACACTTCCTGAGCCGACAGTCGGACAGCAGGTTCCACGTGCTCCTGTTCATCATCACTCCTGCGAGGAAGAGTGCCAGAGCTGGAGCGCCGATCACAGCAAGGCTGTAGAGGTAATTTCTCCTGGAGGAGCACGGGCAGTTGAAGGAAATTATTGTGTATGCAGCCTGACCAATCCCTGTGCCAACAGCAATCAGACCGTTGAGGATCACCCCATCTGTTCTCTTAATAAGGAGCCAGATGAACTTGAGGTTCTCCGAGATGAGCGCAGCAGTAGCCATGGTAGGACTTGGTAGAGACACGGTAGACTTGGTAGACTTGGGAGCTCGGTTTACGAAAAAACTGCAGAAACACAAAGAAAGAAAAAAATAAGAGCAGAAAATGATGCAATAAGTCTTTGTCAATAGATAAAGGAAAAAGAAGCCTAACATCAACACACCTGGTTTAAAGTGAGCTAAAAACTGTTAAATAATTTCATGTTAGCATATTTAACAAAAAATGTATAAACTTAGCACAAAAAGCAAGAAAAGTAAAGGTAGTACCTGATTGGCAGCACCTGGAGGTACCAGAAGCTCAAAGCAAGAGTCARTAGCAACAGCAAAATAAGTTGTTACAAAAAAGAAATGATCTCCCAAACACAAAATTCCTTACTTTTTGTGCTAAGGATATTTGTGACCCATCATATCTAAATGAGGATTAAGTCAAATTTGGTCAAAATGACTTAATTACATTTTCAGATTTTTGGCTTTAAACGCTACATTTTGACACCTGGATCATTCTGATATCATAATTAAATCCATATGTATGACTTAATTTATCTTGTTGGTTACAATAATACATAAATATTTGGTCTGAATCCTAATTTTATGTCATTTTATTGAGGAATTTTTGATGTCCTTATAAAGAGGAAACCTCAAGTTATATTTGAATATTGAGATTTCCCAGCTAAAAAGAAACACAGCTTTGCTAGCTCACAGGGAAAATCTCAAAATTTTAAGGTCTTGGTTTTTTTGCAGTCCGTCTTTAATGGTGGATGAAATAAAGATGAAATTAAGAAAATGGCTTTGCTTAATTTACTGAGAGCAAGCACACTTTGCACTCACCAGGGGTCGGATTTATAAAACTGGCGTACGCACAATTTGAGCCCAGAAACTTGCGTACACCACTTTGTACAACAAGGT
>NW_013952402.1:10147683-10152703 GCF_001266775.1 Austrofundulus limnaeus | reverse complement strand
AAAAAAATCAGTGCACTTTAATAGACTGAGACGAGCAAATCCACTTCTTGTTTGCAGTGTTGAATCTGTGTTGAGCTGAGGAGAGAACTCTCAGGATTCTTTACATAGTTTTCTCTGCAGTGGACAAAATAAAAAAAATATGTGGTCAAGCCCTGACAATAATGACAGATTAATGCTGCAAAGAATTTGAGTGTAAATTGTTACAGAAATATTCCAAGGTAGAATTTTTCAACTGAACAGTGAATAAAGTGAATCTCCATAAGTGAATTGATTCAAACGATATAAATGATTCTTTGAATTTCTTTTGAATAACAACCCTTACTTTTGTGGCATTCAGTAAAATATCTGAAAACAAACTTTACACATTGTTATTGTGAGAGTTAAAAGAATTGTTTCACCTTCATTCTGTCCACACTTCAGCCAGTCTCTCACTGACTTACAACTGTCACACACTGCAAATGACATTTTTTACTGTCCAGTTAGTGCAGGTGACTTACTGAAAAGAGTTTGCTGTTGCTGAAAACCAGGTCAACAGAAACAAAAATGTATTGGATTTGTGGCCATTTTCTTTTAGAATTTTTTGAACCGACTACTGCTTTTCAGATTTCATGTCATTTATTTAAATAAATAATATTTAAATATTGTTGTTAAATTATTTAGCTGCCTTTACAGCAAACTACAGTATGTTAAATGAAGTAGAAAACAGAATGTTTGTGCTATATCTTTAAAGTTAGTTTGGTTCCTAATGTATTTGCATTTGTTCATCGGTCTGGGTGCGTGCAAAAAAAAAAAAAACATGCAAAACCAACCAGTCCACACCTGAATACATATTCAAATGACCTTTCCAACACTAAAGAACTCGTAGGCACAGGATGTCACTTTTTCTATTGTTGCTTCAACTATGGGTCTCCAGCATTCAGTATAAAAGTCTTCAGCTACAAAAACAAAAGATTGAAACTGTGTTTTTTTTTTTCAAACTATAGTGATTTTGTTTCCTTCCCATGTGTTTGATATACTTGATGCCAGCATGGCAGAGCTACCCTAGAGTACAACAAACATCCCTAGGTGTGAGTGTGATTTGTAGTTTTTTTGTTCCTGTTATGAACTCTTAACCTGTCCAAGTCATGTCCTGCCTCTTGCATTGACTGAAAAGTGGGTAAAGAAAATGGATAAATAGATGGATGGTTGGATGGATGCATGGTATTAATGAAGWCAAAGTTTTCAGGGTAGTATTTCACTGGGTTCCATCCATCCACTTAACCATTCATCCAATGTCTGCCACTTGTTTTGGGGTCAGGCAGCAGCTAGAGCATGGTGATCCAGACCACAGCCACCTCTTATAAGCTCCTCTGGGAAAATTTCAAGGACTGCCCAGGCCAAATGAGAGACATAGTCCTTCCAGAGTGACCTGGATGTCCCTTTGGGTATCCTACCAGTTGAACATGTTTGAAACACCTCTTGAACCACCGTAATAGCTCCTCTTGATGTGGAGCAGCAGTGGTTGTACTCCACATCTCTTCCAGTTAACCATCATTTTTACCCTAACTCTAAGGGAGAGCCTAACTACCCTGTGGAGAAAACACATTTAAACTACCTGTATCCATGATCTCCTTGAAACAGTGAGCTTTACCACAACGGACCAGTGTAAAGTACAATATACTGCAGAATCTGCACCAATTTTGTTTGTCAAAATTTTGTCCTTAAATGTTATGAATAGAATCTGGGATGCATGGTAGCTCTGACATAGTCCATCTCTCACCCTGATTAGACCCAACTTACTAAGAGACCCCTATCCCAGTGCTGCCACCCAGGGTACCAGGTAAAGCTGTTCAAATTATGTAAACCCATCATTATGAATGATAAATTATTTTCAGCTGCCAGTCCTTGAGTCCTCTGTTTAATTATGAGGTAAAATACCCACAACAATAGCAGTGTCCCAAAGCTTATTACACTGAAGGATATATGATATGAGTCTGACAATTAGCGTGATACACCTGCAGTGGTGATTTTATTGAGCTTGTGGCAGAAGCAATCAATTTTGCTTTGGCCTTTGTTTAGCGTGGATTAATATGTTTGCTCTTGTTCAAAGACTTCGCAATAATTCAGAAGCAGAATCCATGCAGATCTACAGCTGTGGCTCAGTTGAAGGTGCGGCCATCTGTTAATTGATAAATTGACAGTATTTTCATGTTAGTTGTGTGTGTGTGCAACAGTTTTTTGCATATGTTTTCAGTGATCAGACTAGAAACGTGCTACAAATGCTGCTATCCATTAATAGTTTGCATATATTTTTATGAGCTCAAGAAAAAGAAAAAAAGCATTAATTTCAATCACAACAAGTTATTTCTAACAGATTCAGTCCAATTTTAGGATTTTTCAAAATTACTTACAGTAAAGCAATTTCCTGCTTTGCTTTTGCGTTTTTGGCCTGTATTTATAGTAATTTACTCTCATAATAACAAAATCAAAYTTTTTAGTCTTTTAAAGGAATGAAATCGATTCTGCCTGTTCATAATTAAGTAATTACCAAAAATAGAAATAAAGACGCAGTGGCAGCTGCGACAACAAGCTTACTGTAGCCCACAATTTAGTGGGGGGTTTTTTTGGTGGGGGGTGGGGTTTGCAAGAAAACATTTCTACATCATTTTTAAGCATGCAAGTTCTTCTAAAAGTTCTTAAAATAAACAATTATTGTTATAATTTGTTAAATGAAAAATAAATGCTGACCCATCCCCTGCCAAAAAATTGTCATATATTAGTGTTACACTGGCCATCAGCTGCCCTGACTTCTAAAAATCAGCATTATCCTTAAAAAAAAACCCTCATGGGTTGACTTCTTGAAATTACTCRATTTACTACTTTAACCACAGCAAATCAGAATTTCCAAGCTCCTATGAGAATAAAATCAAATTTCAATTATCATTTTTTATCAATAAAAATATTTAGTCAGTTCCAAATCCAAAATTCAATATGACTGTCTCAATAAAAGACAATTAAAGTATAAGTTGTTTAAAAGACTTTCTGTCAGTCTGAAACACAATAAATTCATGAAGCTGGTATAGCAAATAYATTGATATTGTGTTTAAATTTTAGTACTACCAATGACGTGCACTGCAGTAAGAGCAAACCCTACTAGARTTACCTCCTTTCAGCCATAATGAAATGTTTATCAATCCAAGGAAAGAGTTCTGATGTCCAAGACAAATCAAATGCAGCGTCACTTCTAACCTAAGGTAACCTACATTTATTATGATCAACAAAAGGAGAAGTAATTCTCACTGCTGAGTCTATTCTACACATCAGAGTATAAAGTCTTCCCGTCCAGGTCCTCCCAGGTGACACAGGTCTTTGGTCTGTGGGCAATCCTAGTCACATCCAGCTCAGGTTTACTGTAGTACCACTTATTGAGCAGCTGGTTCATCTGATCCTCCTTTGTTACTCCGTGAAGTCTGTCCTCTTCGTCCTCCCACCCCTCTCTACTGCTGCAAACGAAAGGTGGGTGCGGGAGACGGAGTACGGCGTCCTCCCTCATGTCCTCGAAGAACTGCACCACACATTTTCTGGCAAAGTCGCGAGCGTGCAAGACGCAGGTTTCGTCAAAAAGCTTCTGCTCCACGTCGAGGTAGTTGCTCCAGTAGCGCGTCTGCAGGAAGCTGGCGTGGTCGTCAAAGCAGGGCTTGATGAGGCGTCCCATTGCTCCCAGTATGATCAGGAACAGGAGGATGGACCATCCCACTGCCTGCAAAGGGCGAGGAAAGCAAACAACACGGATGCATCAGACAATGACATATAAAGTACAGCTTCATTTGAAGGGTGTGTAAGCAAACATCTAACAAAGACCTGATCATCAGAATAATGGGATCATTTAATCCTTACTCAGAAACCCCCAGGCATCATTTTTCTCAAAAATAAATGATGACATGTAAATGAAGTGTCTTTTATAATTAGTAAATAGACTTTTGACTTAAGCACCATCCATCCTGTATTTTAGCCCACTTCTTCCTTTCAAGGTCACAGGTCCATATCACTGGTGCCCATATCCAGCAGTCAGTGCAAAGGGCGGGGTACACCCTGAACAGGTCGCAAGTCCATCACGGGGCCACATAGAGAAACAAGCATTCACTTTCTCACTCACACCTACAGACAATTTACCCATTAGCCTATCATTCCTTTTTTTTTTTTTTTTTTTTTTTTTTTTTTTTTTTTTTTGTCTGTGGGAAGAAACAGGAGCACCCAGAGAAAACCCACGCATGCACGAAGAGACCATGCAAACTTTACCTAGAAAGGTTCCTGGCCTGGATTCAATCAGGCAGCCTTTTTACTGGGAGGCAACAGCTCCACCAACTGAGTGGCCCAACTTAAGCACCATGTTGACTTAAAAATAACATGGCTGTTGGCAACACTAGACAGTGGTACGTGACCAGTTTTAGGGATTCAATGTTAAAAYGATAAGACGTGACGAGTTAAAATGAACCTAAGTGAGCTCTCAATGAGATCATCCCTGATTAAAAATCCTTCTAAAATATGTGTTTGTATATTTGAATAAACAGGGAAAAAGACAACATGCTGGATGAGGTTCTTAGTCATCTAAGGCATCTTGGTGGGTTTAATAAAAGGAAACTGGACTGTTTTGTATTTAATAAGATGTTTATCATTAGAATTTATTAGCCTGAAGTGCAGTAATGTTTAGTCTGATAGACCATTTTGTAGTTACAAATACATGAAGCAGCGAGGTCACAGGTCATTCGGGATAAACTTAGGTTGCTGTTGAAATGCTATTGGAGTTGAACAAATTGATCCAATAAATTTTTGTTGTTTTATGGACTCAATGTATTTGCTCTGAACAAATTTGTGTTAAACTTTCCTTTAAGATGAGATTTTTCATAAATTTCTTTAAGCTTTAGATTGGATTGTTGGTCTCGTTTTGGTAGTGTTTTTGCTACCACAGTTGTTCTGTAGATACTAACTGTCGGCTCTAAAATAATAAAATATTTTGAATTTCCCATGTTTTTTTCAGTTC
>NW_013952402.1:10143317-10147644 GCF_001266775.1 Austrofundulus limnaeus | reverse complement strand
TACCTACAATGCTGTGTTTGCAGAAAATTACAATATTTTCAAAAACTAAAAATCGGTCTGTTGAGAAAGGTCTTCGGATGAGAAGCAAAATGTTTCAAAAACCTGAAAAGTCCAGTTGCCTTTTTTAAACTGGGTAAAAAGGCAAATCGTAAAACCAGCCTTTATAATCTGAGATTATTCAAAACACATACTGCACAGCATAATCATTTAAATAACAAAAGTTAAATGAAACTGCAGATTTCTGGGAAACTAGCACAGATAAAACGTACTGATTAACTGATCATCATCAGTGTGAGCACATTCATAAAAACTGGAGTTTGGGAAGTTCACTGCTCTAAAGCACAAGTTATAATACAATACCAAGGTTAAAAATCATTAATAGACAGGCATGGCTGATCCATTAAAGCATGTGACCCAGCCCAGTCTAAAATAATAATAATAGCAATTCACTCCACAAAGTTGTTTCTGTATGTTTGTGTATATTATTAATAACCCAGCTTGTTGTGTATTGTTTTGCTCTATTTTTCCAACTACATGGACTATTTTAAATGGAATTCAAAATGTCGGGAGACATAAAACAGGATATTTTCTCCAGCGTAGTCAGACTATTTTACCTTTTTTACTTACTTTACTTAGATCACCCACAGGTGGATCTTCTTTAACTAATGTGGCTTCTGACATAGTGGTTGGGACTTTAAAGCAAAGAGTGAACATATGCACACAACACGTTTTAGGTTTCTGTATTTTTAGAATCATTGAAGTTTTTCTCTTTCTCGTTTAATTTTGTGATAGCAACACAGTAGTCCATGAGTTTTTTTTTTTTTTTTTTTTCAAGAAGTCTTACTCTATAAGACAGCTTACCTGTGAATAACAGCGAACATAGCGAGAAACTGCTTTACGGAAAGAGCTGTTCCTGAAAATAACATCCTCCTTGCAGGGCACTTTGGCCATGATTTTAATTATATCCAGACCCGTGTTATTGGGCACTCCTAGGGAAACATATAATATTGTTATAAATCACAGGGAATAAAGAAATAAGTTCAGCTAAAAATAATACTCGACATTGTTCTCTGTGTAGAGCATTTTTCCCTCATATTTTCAATACCTGAGAAAAGTCCAGGGTCTACACTCAGACTGAAAGCACAGATGAAGATTTTTCCATCCRACAAAGTGACCAGAATCCACACCATCGGTGCCAATAGGGCCCTCTGGATCATGGCAGAAAACAGGTATCTGTGGGAAAACATGAAGTAGAACTGATTTTCAGCCACATTATTTCTGCAGACCAACTTAAAGGAGGGTATTATGTGTTTTCCAGGCACATAGTTCATTTCTATACCACAAACAAGTAATGTCACCTTCAGTTGTCATGAAAATATTTAAATCAAAAATAAATTTAACTTTGCATCATAGCCTATCTAAACAATTTAAAATTTCAGTCTCTGTCTCTTTAAGAACCTCCTGCCATTTCCGATACTCCCACTTCAGCACAACAATGCTTCATGCCATTTACAACCTTTAGGAGCATTGTAAGATGGTAGTCTCCTTGGCATCCAAAAATATGTTTCCTTGATTAAGGCATTTTTTAAATCCGAAAATGACTGGACAGAAAAGTAGTTTTATTACAAGGTCAAGAGACGTGTGGGGGAGGGGTGCTCTGTGGGGAAGGGAGCTCGGCTGCTCGGTGCTTTGTACCAGTTACTTCCATCTCCTCTCTCTACATCCAAACATCTCCACTTTGTCTTTTTCGAAGCAGCTGCATCTTTAAAACCCCTCTGCCCACTGTCCCTCCTCTGGACATGTCCAAACATCTCAGCCTGGTCTCTCTGACTTTATCTTCCAGCACTGAGGGTTAGTTCTGTATAATCATGATGGTACAGAGATTTAACAGCTTTTTAAAGACAAAAACCTTGCTGCTTTAAGAAACAATGACTGTTTCCAAACCTTTCAGCTCACAAAGTGTTGAAATGTCCTTAGAACAGCTGATTGTGCTTCAGTGACTGGATGGTTTTACTCACTTAACCACTGCAGGGTTTTTGGATCTGTGCCCGACCGGTCTCATCCACTCATCCATCATGACTCCCGTATGTCGATTGACCAGGACCCCCAAGAAGAACAGAATGATGGGAGGTACGATCATCACCCCCAGAGAGTAGAGTTTGTTGTACTGAGGGAGGCACGGGCAGTTGAAGTCGAAGCTGGTGTAGAGCTTGACACTGACCAGGGCCAGGATGATGCAGATACCATTAGAGATGGACTCAGAATTGGACTGGAAGTACTGCAGGACTAACTTCAGCCGCTCCATGATTCAGGCAGAGTGTAGATGGTGTTCTGGATTCAGTTGTGGTTGAAAACAAAAATAGTTCCTGTTTTAGTTTACAGAAATGTAAATGGTTTCAGTTAAAAAATAAAAATAACCTTAGTACGTACCTGACAGAGGGAGATAAACCTTACAGATGACCAATTCCTACAAACCACCTGAGCCTTTGTGCTGATATAATAGTTACAGCTTGTTCAGTAGTCTAAAGCATGAATACACCTGAGCAGGTGACACACCCTGCTCTGCTGTTAAAGTGCTACTCACCATTTGTTTGGTTTACAGAGAAATTAGGTTGCAGCATCGGTTTCTTCCTGAGGCATCTGGTCGTGTTTGGTTCTGAAATTAGATGGAAATGAAAGGCCATTCGACACTGCCATGTGTAATTCTTTCATGTTAGAGTTTAAACTAATAAAATTATGGAAGAAGGGATGAAATGACAGTTGTACATCAGCTCCTACATTGATAAACATATCTCTTACAGGTAGATGGAAGGTTGTTGTGAAAATACGGATAACAACCTGGCATGTCCCTGTATGTAACGCCACGAGTTGCGGTAAAACGTGGACTGGATTTATATCAATACTTGTATTTTTATAAAGATAAACTGAACCGGAGTTGAGTTTTTGGCATTTGTCAGCTCTCAGCATGAGAAAGTGGGTGTGTGGCATGAGAGCTGTGAAGACCCTCAGATGAGTGTGTCTCAGTCTCAATGCGTCAGACTATTTCATCCGCTGCCGTTATTTTATCACATCTTGAGCTTAATTTGCTTCTTTTTTTTYGCATCTCCCCTTTTATCTTCAACATCGTTGCATAAATTAAATCCGTAAAGTTTTTCTGGGGGACTTATTTCCAACCAGGTGGGAGCACTGTTTGTAAGCTGCCATTAACTTTAACGTCACCACTGGATGTCCATTCCACGAGCTTGACACTTACTAAAACCTGCCTAAAATTATGAAAAGCAGCCGAAATCTTAACCTCCCCAGCCCAACATGTTCAAAACAAGCACAATTGTAGAAACCCACCTGATCTAGCAACAAGAGCACTAAAGCAGAAAAAAAACCATTTCCTGCAGATACAGGGGCTTCTTCAGTAAATGTGCTATTTGATCTTGAAGCAGTAACATTAACTGCCAAAAAGTGATAATTTTGACAGATGGAGCCCCCACACACACACGTTATCTCCCATGAAAGATGGGTAGCATTTTCCAGCTGAAGGCATGTTATAACATCCAAAGACAGACTCGATCACAGTTTTAATGCAGCCTACATGGTCTAAATCCCCTGAATAGAGTTATGATACAATTTCCCTTAACTTTTAAGGGTCAGATTAAAAAGAATTGCTTACTCCAATTATGCGTACGTTACTATAAATTATTCAAGCTTCCACACTGTTCAGTTAAAACATTCCTTGCATTTGCAAAATGTTAAATTTCTGGAATACTTTGCCTGTTTTATGTACTAGTATTCAGTACAAGTCCAAGTTTAGAATACTTCAGAGATGTAAAAGTTCACTTACCATAGGTACAGGGTGGGACATGTCCCCCAGCCACTTAATTTGAACCAAAGCAGGAAAAACAAGACCTTTCAAATATAATAAAAAGTGTCCCTCACTTTTAGGATGGTGATTATACCCTTGGAGAGCCCACAAAAATATAGAACCAAGTTTATACCAATTCCAATAGAATAYAAAGTCAGACTCAATTAAAAAAGGGATATTTTTATTTCAAATATACATTTTAAAGAACTTGTTAAACACCTAAAGTAAGTAAATTAGAAACCTGCTACAACTTGACCCTGGACCACCTGGCCTTTGGATGTGGATAGGGAGTAGATGGAACCAGCCACTGAGGAGCAGCTGTGGGGATCTGAAGCTGCTGCTTCTGGACAGTCACTTGGTTCTGGTCTGCAGGTTCTTTCAGCCGTCTGATAGCARAGCCACCAAAGTCTTCAGGGATGGCAAAAACTGTAGAACCCTGGGCAGAAGCTCCCACAGGGCTGCTCCTGGGGA
>NW_013952402.1:10107362-10143238 GCF_001266775.1 Austrofundulus limnaeus | reverse complement strand
TCTGACTGAACTGTGGGCTGGCTGGGAAACAGCTTGTGTTGAACTCCTGCTGGACAGTCCTGGACCAGAACCACTGTAAACTGCAGGACCAGTGTTGAAGCTACTGCTCTGGACTGAATGTGGAGAAACAAAGCCTTGTCTGACTTGATTCTGGGGATAGCTGACAGATTTCAGCCATCTGCCATCTGGTGGTGGGAAGCCAACATTTGTGTTGCTGTTCTGGATGTTCTGAGCTGCAGGACAGCAAGACACAACATGAGTGTACTGAAGCAGGACATTTGACCAATAGAACACTGGCTTTTCTTCTTACCTCCTTCAGTCCAGAAACAACATACATGCTCTGCTTGAACAAAGACAACCACCAAGATTCTGTTCAGGAAGCAAAACAACAAAGTCAGGAAAATAAAGACAAGTGAACATTTCAATGAAAGCAGCTGCAAACACTCACCCCAAACCAAGTCCACAAGTCATTTCTGAGTCTCAACACAACAGAGAGCTACTAGGTGTGTGTGTGTTCACAGCAGTGATTTGGTATTTATTGGAACCTGCAGCCAATCACAACTCAATAAACTGATTGTCTGCAGGTGCTGCTGATCTGGAGTCAGGAGGTTCTTCTTTTTCTTAACACTGTTGTCAGCTCCTCAGTAAGTAATGTGGTTGTTGGCTGTCCTAAAAGCTGCTAGAAGTTGCCATCATCTAATTTTCATATTTGGACTTTGCCAAAAAAAGTGTCTTGGTTGTAGAAGCACAATGACCAAAATACTGTTAGATGAGGCACAGAGTGATGAAGTGACTGAGGCTGAGTCAACTATAGCTGGGTCCAGGGATTTATTTTAGTGTTTCAATATCTTTTAAAATAACAATGCAAAACAAATCACACAGGGAAACTGTGCCCACCAGTTGGCCTTTTCTGCAAATCAGAACCTATAAAAGCTCTCATTATATACTTGAAAAATACAGTCAACACTAAATAGAAATTGTATTTGATGTGTGGACTTGTCTTTATTTTTAGCAGTGACATATTTCCCTAGTGTCAAGATTAGTTTTTTTTTTTTTTTTTTCAATTTCTTGTCCTTATCAATTGTGCATTTGTGTTGGGTACATATTCTTGTATTTTTTCACTTTTTGAACATCATGGCCTGGGGATTGTTGATGAAAAATAGCCTTTTGGCTAATTCTGGCATTTATAACTTGTGAATTGTCAACTCAAATTAAAATCTCATTTAATTCATTTAATCTCCAGCTCCTTCCCTTTAAGGTCCTAATCACTATAGGTCAACTTGCAGTAGTGGGCACAGTTCCCCTAAAGCACTAATTGGGGAACTAATTTCCTGATTAGTGCTTTAGGGCTTTTTGCTCATTTTAAAATTTATTAGTGGATTAGCACTTGCTAAATTTAAATGCAAAATTTAGAAGCACTGAGGTCTTTAAATGTTGTTATTGTTAACAGCTGAGGGTGAAAGCTGTCACACATTTTGTTCATAGCTATGTGTGTCACTTAACCACCAGGTGACAATATATTGACAACGTATGAACTCAAATACGGCTGTGGAATTTCAATGATAATTTATGAGAGCAACATGGCAATTTGTGACTCGCTGTTTGTTGAAGAATGTTCCATAGGTTGATTGGGTTATTTTAGTGCTTTAATATTAGCTTTTGCTAAAAATTTCAGTGCATTGGTGATTTAGAATTAGGGGACCTAAATAAATTTTAGGGCTAGTGGAACTAATTTTTAGATTAGTGCTGCCCACCACTGTCGACTTGTAATCTGATGATTAAGAGTTCAATTCTCAGCCCCTGTATTACACTTAAGTATCCTTGTACAAAACACTACACCCCACTACCCCTGATACGTTTACCAGTGTATGAGTGAGAACATAAAATGTGCTTTGAACAAACCTAATTCCCAAAAGGTTGGGATGTTGTGTAAAATGAAAATAAAACAGAAAGCGATGAGTTGCAAATCTCAAAGCTGTTGGAATGGATGCAGTAGCATTTAGCATAGTCTTCCTAAGTTATTCAAAAAAGATGTCTAGATGGGAGTGCGTGGTGTTTTACATTATGTATTGTATGTACTTTTCTGCATAGAGGATTTGCAGCTTTAGACACTGTTGTACCCCCATACTATCAAAGAGGCAGACTTTTGAACTGTGTCGGTTTTTAAAAAGGAGTTAAAGGTTGTATCGTCTGACCACAGAACTCACTTCCATCCACGCCTCAGTTCATCTGCCTGGATCCAAGTGGCCTCTGTAGGGTGACCAAGCTTAGGCATAACAACTAGGTGACATTTGTCATCTTGGAAGAACTCAGAGATATCAAAAGATACGTGGCAGAAAATGGATGGTYGCTTCATTTTCTGTTCCAACGCATCTCCCCTGGTCTACCTTTATGTTTGCGAGGTGCTGTCTTCCAAAAAACATTTTAAGACATTTCTTGTTGCTCACTTTAAAACAGAAATGTTTTCAATTAGACAGTAACACACTTTAACAGTTATAAAAATAAATCTAAAAACATYCCAGGCTTTGCTCAATAACATATCTGACCATGCACGCAGAATGTCCTGTATATGCTTGATTTATGAACAAAATAATCAATAAGTAAGAAATGCAGAATAAAACTCTGGAATTCAGCCACAGTACACCCCTGAACCGTTTATTCAAAACACCTAAATCAAATTGGAACCCAATCATTTTCTTAACATAAAGTTAGGAAAAATAAGCAAAATTGTAATATTTTATTTGTAACAAAAAAAAAACAGCTTAATGTTTCTGATGCCTGAAAGTGCAAGGATTAAGAACAAATTTAACAACACAAACCACTGTTGGTACAGCTTGTTCTGGTGCTGACCTCTGCAGTGGCTGCTTTATACACCACCAGGGAAAGAAACACACCTGAAGGATTATACTTTGAAGAAAAAAAATACAATATGAAAAGAGTACAATTACACTGAGAGGAACCTACCAGTCCTCTGACAGTTTTAATGTCACTGTCAGAATCAAAACAAAAATCTCAGTGTGTTCAGTCTTCTAATACACAACAGAGCACGTCTGATAAAACAATAAAAACATGCGCTCTAAACACAGAAGGCTGGTGAGATAAGGCAGAAACAAAAAACTTTGCCCAAATCTACAAACAGCAGTTTCAGGATGTTCTCTTCAAGTTTTTAAAACAGCAGTTGTGCGTCACCTGAAAGGATCATTTCAGTCCTTTTTTGTTTTAAAAGTTCAAGTTTTCTCAGGTCAGTGAAATCTCTGAGGACTCCTTGACATCGATCACTCTGAAAACTCCAACCTTCTCCTTCATGCTCCTCTTGTCTTTGTCTGAAAAGAAAAGAACAATATCCAGTTAATTAAAGGGATCCCMGATTAGTTGTAAMATTAGACTTTATTTGATAAACATATATTTTAACTGTAAAATAAAGACTGTAAAAATACTGTAGGCTGTTCAGTTTTGTAAATTTTTAAAACAAAAAGTTAAAAAATTTATTACACGGATGGRGCCATTTTATTTACACACAAAGCATTCTGGGTAAATGATGACATGGATAGGTCATTGGTGTGAAGCTGCTAGCGAGCTACATCCACCCTGAAGGTTAACATTGGACAATATCTGACGATCGACTCTTTTAAATGAAACCAGAGAGCGTTGACAGAGAGGAGAAGGTAGAAATGACTCAGCCTGKAACTGAAAATATGGATGGAGGACAACAGAGCTGCTTCATGGAAGAAGAACCTCAGCTTAGCCTGTTAGCTTTAGCTCTAACGCTATCACCATATTTATGTATTAGCTCTGAGCTACAAATTCTCCTCTCATCACTGAGGTCCTCCATCCACATGACAGAGAGGGGAATGCAAAAATGACTCAGTCTGCAACTGAAAATATGGATGGAGGACCTCAGTTTGGCTTGTTTGTCGCGCCGAGCTAATACATATAAGGCAATATAGCGTCTGTGCTAACGCTAAAGCTAACAGGCTAATCTGAGGTTCTTCTTCCATGAAGCAGCTCTGTTGTCCTCCATACATATTTTCAGTTACAGGCTGAGTCATTTCTACCTTCTCCTCTCTGTCTGTTGTTTGATTTGTTAAAGGCATCGTCCTTTTAATCCTGCATCAGTAGATTGGGCAGCTTTAGGAGATCGCAACAGAAAACCAATTCTTTGCYTTCTGCCAACTTATCTTCTTTTTATCACGAGAAAAGCAGTTTAAATTATTTTCATTCAAAAGGAGATTAAAAACATTTTAAGGACAATGGAAAAGGCAGGTAGTTTGTATCTGTTCTTGGAATTTTATCCTTCTAAATTTTTAAAAATTAAATTGTATTATGTATTGTACTGATTATGTTTGTATCCATATTTTTTGTCCTTAATGTTAAAATTGATTTCTCTAAAGAATGTGAACCCTGGTCTCAATGAGGAAACTCAAATAAATAAATGTGGAACATAAATCACATTCCAAATTTATAATAAATCATTAAAAATAAGTTGATTTTTTTCAAGAAATGTCCTGTAATCCATGGTTGATGATACCAACACTGATTATCAGAGAGTCTGAGTTACCAGGAAGACAAGTGGGTTTGTAATTTATAATATAAAAGCTGATTGATGCAGCTCCTCACCCAGTAAGTCGCTACGATCCAGTAAAATATCCAGGTCCTTGTCACTGATCACCTTCCCTTTGGAAGCCTTTACCTCCCTGAGAGAACACATGAAGTCAAATGTTACTATTAATGTTGATAAATTAAGGCTCAAAGCAGTGAGTCTGTAGTCACTACTTTGACTCGCAGCAGAGGATTGTTTCTTACTTCTCAGTGCTTTTGGCTCTGAGCAGCTCCCGGAGCTCGTCCAGATCGACACAGCTTTTGTTTTCCTTCAGTTCTGCCTTCCCACCTTTGAATTTATCTGTAGAGGGAAGAAGAAGAAAAAMCATAAAAAATATATTTCACACCACTTTTGATCCATCACTGGCAGACAATTCTTGTGTTTCAGATTTTATGAGGGGGGGATAAAACGGAAAATAAAATTAAATGAAAATGTAATGAAAAATTTTTCATGTCAATAAGATTCAAATGTAACACTTTTTGTGCCATTTAAGGTCTTAAAGATTGCAAGATCATTTTAACAACTTGATGCTTTTTAAAGCTTCAGGAATCCTGAATGTGCTGTGATGTCTGCGACAGAAAAAATATATAAGAATAATGTTGCTGCAGTGGGAATCAGAGCAGGCAGTTCAGCCACTCACTTTTGTGGATGACCATTTGCTCCAACTTCCTCTTGGTCGAAGCCCTCTCCAGGATCTTCTGGTCGATGGTGTTGGCYGTGACCAGGCGGTACACCACCACAGGTTTGGTCTGTCCGATGCGGTGACAGCGGTCCTGAGCCTGAAGGTCTGCCTGGGGGTTCTGAGACAAACAGCGGGGACATTTCAAGTCAAATCCTGACACCACCTTGTTTATGATTGTAGCCTTCGCTCCACTACTGTATGTCATGTCCACTTCCTTTGTTTTCAACGTCAAATTTCACAGTTGATTGTCTAGATCAAAAACTCAACCCTATTTTGCTGGTTTTAGTGGGAAGTTTCTTGCTTTCAATGAGGTGAAAAACCACCACCAAAAAAAAAAATGTTTTGTCTGAAGCCTCAGGTGAAAATAGATCCATGAATCACTGACGTAAGCTGAACTAAGAGTAAATGTTTTGAGAACTGCCGAGTCATCACAACAGCTGAGTTTTATCTGCACCCACCCAGTCACTGTCGAAGATGATGACCGTGTCTGCAGCTGTCAGGTTTATCCCGAGTCCTCCTGCTCGRGTGCTCAGCAAGAAGATAAAGATTTCTGGATCTGATGAGAACTTTTTCATCTGACAGAGAAACAAGTGAAATCACACAACCATCAGACTTTGACTAGAACATGAAACGAGGAAATGCTTGTTCTCAGAGGCCAGAACGAACAAGCTGAACCTTTCTTTTACAATTTTACAAATGAAAACTTACATTTTCGTCTCTCTCGGTGTATGACATGCTGCCATCCAGTCGACTGTACTGGAAACCTCTCAGGTAGCAATAATCCATCAGGATATCCAAGATGGACGTCATCTGACTGAAGATGAGAACCTGTCCACATTGATTGTATGAACAGGTGTTAAACATTTCTTTATGTGAAAATGTGTGATTTTAAAACTGAAGTTGGATTGTTTTGGTATTTATGACATGTTCACAATGATACGGATCTTCTTTGTTTCAGAATAGTTGTCACAAGTCAATTTATAGTTTACACACCATAGTGTAGAGGACAAGCCTAATTAAATTATTTGACTTTGTAAGACTGTATAACAATMTGTTACTTTTCAGTACATCTATTATAGAGAAAAAGATTATTCTCTCTGTTGGTGTTGCATGACCCAAAGTTAAAGTTGGACACTTTGTTTCACCTTGTGTCCTCTTTTCTTCAGAGCCGGCAACAGCCTGTCCAGTATAAGAAACTTCCCAGAGCTCTGCACCAGCTGCTCATCAATCTGCAAACAGAACCAAACGTGTTCGGTTACTACAGAAAACAACCACATTCATCAGATTAAAACCGACACTTCTTTGTGTTTGGCTAGGAACCAACTCTTTCATGCAAACCACATGAATGAGGAGAAACGACATGAGAAATCCATGAGTTACCTTGAACTCCTGTGTGGCGGGGTCCAGTGGGTACTCCACCAGGTAGGGGTGATTACAGCACCTCTTTAGAAGCATGAGAATGCTCTGCAGCTTCAGGGTGATCTGGGCGTCCAGTGGACTCTGAACCTCCAGGACTGGTGCTGGGCTGAAAAGGGAAGAGAAGAAAGAAGGGATGAAATGAAACTATGTAGCTTAAATCACACCTACTAAGTTTAGACTGTTACAGATACAAAGAGAATACAACGAGTCATTGATGCTGCAGAGATCAGATTCAGTGAAGCTCTGTAGACTAAAGACAAACTGAGCATCTAAAAACTGATTTCACTTCACTTTAATGGCGACAGGAAAAAAAAAACATTGTGGCTGACCTTAGCTCCGCCTCCTTGCGGATTCTCTCCAGGTATTTCTCCAGGGAAAGTGTCTCCTCATTGTCTTCGTTGTAGTCCACTATCTTTCTGCTCCGACGCTTTGGTCTGCCGCTTGATGTCAACGCCACGGGAGCCTCTTCCTAAATGTACGAGAAGAGAATGTTTCCATGAGTCCTTCATGGTTGGGACTAAACAAACATGACAAAACAATCAACACAGTGGAATTCTAGTTCAACTCGCATGTTTTTTAAGGTTCTGTGGTCAGAACGATATAAATGTTTAAAACGTGTTGAACATCAACACAATTTGGCACCAAACTAGGTTTACTAAAAATCGTACCATGTGCAATTAATTCAGATAAGCTTTTGCCAGCTATTATTTGGCACTTGACAGTAAACATGATTAATGGCACCGCTCTGCTCCTCTTCTCTTTCCTATTTTAACCCAAATAATGGCTCGCCTCCTTCCTTGTCAAAGTCCTCAGTCTGTCTCAGACTGTTTTTCCTCCACCATCTCTGACTTTAAGCTTACCTCCTCTCTCTGAAAATGTTCTGACGGCAGCTCGGTCCATCTGTCCGCAGCTCCACCTTCATCAGCTGCAGCTCCACATTCAAATATCACATCGTTTTGACTCAAAGACACTAAACTGACTAAACTAAACTACACCCTAACTTTAAAATCTAAACTCTAAATCTCTCTCAAAAAGATGCAAAAGTTGAATAGAGTTTGACAGCGAGAGTAATTAGATTTGAGAGATTTTCTTCCTGTAGATTGTTTGGTGCTTGTCAGATAATTTCAGATGGCAGTCAGAAAGGTGTTTGGGGGTTTTAAGATAATTTGGCGGGGTAGGGTTGGAACTAGAGGGTGGATAAAGGTATTTTTTTTCTGTGAATCGGCTCCTTTTTTGCTGCATTCCACTAAAATTTGTTAAATTATCTTAACTCCGGTTTTACTTTAACACATTTTAAAAACCAGTGTACAGCTTGAAATCTGTACTTTTGACACAAATAAGAACAGATTCTTAGAGAGCGATGTGGATGTGTTGGAGTCAAGGGACTCCAGGAGATTAATTGTCATATTATTCATTATCGGCTAAGTGTCGCGACTAATCATAACTCTTTTTTTTGGTCAATATAGCCCAAACCTACACCAAATACAAACAGGAAAGGAAATATGAAATTTAAAACACAAAATGGCTAAAAATGTAGACACTAACATTAAGTTTCTCTTGATGACAGGGATACTTAATATATTAGCAATATTCTGCTCTAATATTGGCAAATTGTAAATAAAAAAAAAACAACCAGGTTGTGATCGTGTCAGTCTGTGGTGCTTTTACCTTTTCTTGGCCCAGCATCTTGGCGATGGTCTTGTTGACGACAGCGGTGTAAAAGGCTTCCTGCTTGGGTGTCAGTGGAGCATAAACAACTATCTCCTTCTTAGGAGGAACCTCCAGCGTCACATCTGACTTCAGCCTCCTCAGCAGGAACGGAGTCAGGATCTGAGACAGCAGGACATTGATCATTTACAAAATTTGTTTTTTCACTTGGGAAGAAAAAACTATGGAAATGGATCTAAGTTATTATTCAGGAAATTCACACCTAAAGCTGTGTAAAAATAAAAAAATAAAAACTCACAGCAAGTTATTAGAATCCTGACTTGATAAAACATAAGCAACTGTAGGCAGAAAGTATCTGTCTTTTCAAGACCTTGTCAGATAACTTCACCACCTCTGTTGGTGCCTTTGTATTGACTCTGGGGGGTTCAGTTATATACAGAACTATTACATATAGAAATATGTAGTCATGTTAGAATAAAAAATTCTCTAAAAAATCTGCTGTCTTAAATTAAATGTTATTTGAGTGCTTTTGTGTGTTTTCACTGGGTGTTTTGCTTTGTAGTAATTGATTTTTGTGTTTTTATGTCTCGTGGGGCTCCAAAAACACTAGTCTCTGCTGTGGTGGAGACTAATGGGGATCCAAAAGACTTTTGACGCTTGGAAGGAACTTTATCTTTTCTCCTTTAGAGAACACTACTAAAATATTTTTAACACTCTGAATAAATATCAAAGCATTAAAGCCCGATGAGACAGAAACTCACCCTGAAAATCTCTTCAAACGTTGCTGTGCAAACAAGAAGGCTTATGTTAACTTTGACCAAGGTTCAATTCCCTGGATTTAGAAGTATCTTAGATGGATCATCACACAGTAGAAACATTTAGCATGATCAAATAAATCAGTACTCCACTTCTTCTTTTGGAAGAAATAGGATGCCCCAAAATGGCCCCCACAGCTGTGGAGGACTGACCTGGTGCAACATGCTCAGGATGTTCTGCTCCCGTTCAGCTACCACCACGTTCTCAGCCTCACCAAGGGAGCTGATGTCAAACCACGACTCAAAGCTGTACAAAAAAATTAGTAAAAGATACAAATAAGAGATTAAAACTGAGCAGTTAGCAACATGGGAATAAAGGGTGATAAAGAGCAGTCATAAGAAGTCAAGTCATAAAACAGATGGTCTAGTTCCATTCGGCTCAATAAAGAATCAAATCATCACAAAAGAAATTACTCAAATATTAAGAGCCCTATGAGCCAGACAGACAGTTTATCTTTAGCCTCGACAACAGATGTTATCAATAATGACACAAATCACCTCTTGAGGTCATCGAAGACCTCTGGCAGGAGGAAGTTCAGGAGGGACCAGAGCTCTGCCAGGTTGTTCTGCAGCGGAGTGCCCGTCAGCAGCAGCTTGTTGTCAGTGGGCATCGCCTTCAGCTCTCGCACCAGCCGACAGTTGAGGTTTTTGATCCTGTGACCTTCATCCACTATCAGATACTTCCATTGGAAGCGCTGCAGAAGGAAACAGTCAGCATGCATCAAACAGAAAATAAATATCATTTTCACACTGTTTTACTACACATCAAGCCAATTTAATTTGTTACAATCAAGCTAAAGAGAAGACTTAAAACATTTGGTTGTATTCTAGAGCAGGGTTATTCAACTGGTTGTGTTCATATAAAACAAAATTAATAATAGAAACTTCAGAAATGATGCAGYTTTTTTGTTAACATTTAACACTCTGTAAGAGTATACCTCGTATGCTGTGAATTTCTCTGATCTTACAGCTTTGTTTTAACAAAATTCTATTATTTTTACAGATTTTATTGTTTTTAATTCTTTGCAAAGGTTTGGGGCAGTAACATGTTTTGGAGGGCTTGGACCCCTGTCATAACTGCTTACACTTCTAGTTAAAATTGTTTCACATTAGAATTTCACTTGTTTGCAATGAAATAAAAATGCCTTACCTGCAGATATTTTCTGTCAATCATGGAGATCTCAAAGGAGGTGACAACTACAGGAAACATGTTGAGGGGTCCCTGAAGCCTGCGAATCTGCTTCAGCAGCTTGGCCCTTTCCGGCTGAGAGCCATGGTACAGCAGCACAGACACCTGGAACGAACACGTGACCCTGTTCAGACAGCAGAGTAACAGCACGTGCCACCAGAGTCAGTGCTGGTTCTGAAAACTCGTCCCGTTACCTCTGGTGTAAAGCGCTTGAATTCGCTGATCCAGTTGGGCAGAGTGGAGAGAGGGGCCACCACCAGGAAAGGGCCCATCACTTTCTTTTCTATCATCATGGCGATGTGAGCGATGCACTGAATGGTCTTGCCCAGTCCCATCTCATCAGCCAGGATCCCGTTGATGCCGTTCTCCCACAACATCTGCCGCCACAGGAAACGACACAGGCTGATGGGTGACCACCAACAAAAACTTGAACATCGAGGCCACCATGAAGCAGTCGGGGGCTTCTGAGATGTTACTTTGAAATGCAGCATCAAATAAAACCTTGTTGCTGACCACATTTTTGAGTTCAAGAATTCTGGGTAAAAAGCCAATGATACTTTTACAACAGAGGCATATACAGACACATAAAAGATCTGGTTCTGCCAGTCTCACCCTCAGCCACTCGATGCCCTCKATCTGGTACCACCTCATGACTCCTCCAGAGAACAGCTGTGGTTGCTGGACAGGAACCGGCTGACCGTTCACCTTCCTGTCAGGATGCAGGAGATGCTTGGCGTTTTCTCGAACAGTCTCAGACAGGCGGTCCTTGATGTCTTGGTTGGAATCGCTCAGCTTTTCGATATCTTCAGCTTCTAGTTTCTTCTGGGCAGGAGAGGTGGTCTTCAAAAAAAGATGAAGTGCATTTTTAGCTCCACTTAGACTAGATATACGTCACTTTAGGGCGACAGGAGGTAGGGCTTGTCCTGTAACCGGTGGGTTGCCAGTTCCAAACCCTGTTCCTTCTGTCTCAGCTGTTGTATCCTTGGGAAAGACACTTTAACTGCCTTGACTGTTTGTGGAGGTCAGAGAGTCTTGTGGCGCCAGATCGTGGCAGCCTCACCTCTGTCAGTGTACCCCATGGCAGCTGTGGCTACAATGTAGCTTATTATCATCAGTGTGTGAATGTGTGTTGATGAATTAGTAATGTTTAGAGTTCAAAAGTACCTGGCAGCCGGTGATTTTTGCAGATTAAAATCTAAATTTAGACACATTTTTGCTGGGTTCTTCTGCTGCAGTCCATTTAAATGTATATATTTTTAAACATGTTACCAGGTTTTGGGATCATGACAAGTAAACATGAGTCACGCGTTTCTCCGACATAACCAGAACAAGCTCTATAAAGCATGCCAACACATCCGTACTGTTGATCAGTACAATATGAAAAGACAAGTGAGAAAAAAGTCAAAACAAAATAATGATTACCCCTTCTTCCACTTTTGACTTCTTAGCCTGTGACATGATTTCCTGAGAAATGAAAAAAAAAAGTCAAGCAGAGCTTAAGTAAGCAATCAGAAAATGTTAAAACAAATGTTTAAAAAAAAACCTTACTTCTTTTGAAATAACATCTGCTATTTTGTAGTCTTCATCTCTCTTCCTCTTCTTTTTATCTGGTTATAAGAGAAAGAATGTAAATATGCACTTAAATTGTATTTGAATTAATCACAACTTGTCAATGCAAAATGTTTTTTTTGCACAGTCTACAGAAAAAGCTTGCTCACCTTTCTCAGTAGCAGCATTGTTTGTGTTTTGCATCTATAAAAAAAGACACATTTAATACGTATGTTAAGACTAAACCACAGTATATTTTAGGTCACCCATATGTTACCTTCTTGGATTTTTTTTCAACTTTTTCCTTCTTGATTTTCTCCTGAATTTAAAACAAAAAACATATTAGATATTAGCAACTACTAGTCTTTGTGACAGTAGAGTTACACTCAAAAGGTACCTCAATCTGTTGCTGCTCCATCTTTGTCAGAAGGAATTTAGAGTAGATGTTGCTCTTCTGAAGCAAATGCTGCAGTCGTTTGTATCGCAGGTCCTGAGAGTCCCTCTCCCACGACTCCCGGGCCTTGTGGTAAAAAAACAAAACAACAAAATAAATAAATAAATAAATAATCAATGTTAGTAAAAGCGAGGAGGAGGACTCTGCAGAACATTGTCCTGTGGGCGGAGACAGCCCAAATGGTAATTGGTTGGATTGACGGTGGGGATTGAGGAGGCTGGAGGCAGCGGGGAGTAGCTTGGTTGAGTCGGGCAGGAAGTAGCGTTTTTTTTAGATGAATTTTAGTCACAACTTGAGAAAGAAAAGTGCTACCTGCACGAAATTTGAATGTTGTACGTGTGAAAGGATGTGTAACAATATGGCTTGGTTAAAACATCCCTAACCAGCCTGTAAAAAGATTGCTAAAAATCAATATCTTTTTACAGTCTGTTTAGGGATGTTGTTTTGTTTGTTTGATACCTTCACAAGGGTTTTCAAAGATCTTGTATGTGTCAGGGCTTTGCTCTTGTGCCACAAGAGTTTTGAACATATAAACACTTCATCCTTCTTAGTTGGGTTTCCATAAGTCAGAAAGTGTTAGAAATGTGAGACAACTTTGCAAGGGGTTGGCGACATATGAAACTAAATTTTGAGGAGCTGGAAAAGGAAGAAACGGTTTTTGTTTTGTTTTTTTCTTGTTAGTGGCGAAGACGGAAAGGAGTGAACTTCGGCTGCATGTGCACGTGGTCAGTACCACCACCAGCTGCTCACCAAAGCTGCAAATCGTGCTAATTTAACAAAATGCTTCTGGGAATGGATCAACATGCGGGGAAAAAGCGCTSTTCCGAGTGCCACTCCACATGAACAAACACGCCCACAAAGAGCTGCTAATGAGAGCTGCAAGGTCCACAGGACAGAGTTCTGTCTGGKGGGGAACCTGTGTACTCTCAGAGAATTATGACCCACAATTTAGAAGAGGATTTATGCAATGCATGGAAACTTGTCCATTACATGTGCTTCCAAATGAAAATTCTGAATATTTCTTACTTTGTGTCAGCTACCTTCACAACCCAGTGACACAGACATATGCAGGTGTTTAAACACCAGTTTTTCCTTTTAAATTACAAAGATTTAAATTACAAAAGGGCTTAATAATGCTAAACAAATACTAAATACRCCTAAACATAAAATAACCCAAACTTATACATGACACCTAGACTATTTATAAAAGGGATTTTTTTAAGCAACAAACCTTTTCAATCATCTCTTTCTCTTTCCTTTCTCCTTCTTCCATTAGCTGCGTTTCCTCCTCCTCCATTTCCTTTGTGATGACTACTTCAGGAATGTTTTCAGGCTTGCTGCTTCCCTCTTGAGAAACATGAACATTGAAAATCATTTCTTTGCCGAATCCATTCTCATTCAGCCAACCAGTTAACACACCAATACTACTTTCTGAAAGCTCAAAATGACAGAGCTTTTATTTTGTGGACTGACCAGGAGTAGCTTCCGTCTCCATTGTTGTGCCCAGGGGCTCCTCGGACTCATCAGGTTTGGGACACTGAGGTGATGCGCTTCGAGTTTCCTCCTTCAAGCTGCCACCAGCAGAAAGAACATATCAAACCCCCCCACAATGGTTGTTAGAGGGAGACAGGAAACACTTTGTTCATGTGTCTTAATATCTGAGAGCACTCAGCTTATGGGGTGTGCTGAGCCTTTATTGTGTAGAAACACAAAGGTGAGCTGCAGTCATAAAACATGTAGTGCTTTCCCTGCACGTGTGCACTTTTTGACATATGTGCACTTCCAGCATTTATCAAGTAACAAGATAATAAAGAAAAACTCTTTGCGGAGTTAAAACAATAGTATAATTAATGTTTTTCACACATAAAATTCAAATCAAATGTCTAAATTAGCTTATGGAGATTTAAAAAAAAACTTTACATAACTTACCAGCTCATTGTGAAGATAGTTCCAACTTTCCAAGGATTTTAACAAGTTTTAAACGTTTCGTTCAGCAAAAAAAAGTGGTTACACAAGCCCGTTTTCCTAAGCAGTCATAAAGCTAACTACTTCGTTAAATAGCTAACTGGACGGAACTGTCAGTTAATACGTTAGCTAGAAGGGGTCAAAAACAACGCGACTTAGTACAGAAATAGTTTCTAAGTGCAAAAATGCTTGCATAAAAGTAAGAAAAGCCGACTCTACAGCCCACGAGTAGCCTATGAAGACCGAGATGTGTGCCACCACGATGCAGTGAAGAAACGAGGAATGTTTTTCCGGTATTTGACTTTCAAAATAAAACTCACAATTACATGTAATGCTGTGGAACAAAGCCAGAGACGATGCATCAACTTTTATTTTGACAAGAAATAACTACTTCCTGTTTGACATTTTTACGTATATTTGTCCGACTTGACGCAGGTAAAATTTCAATAGTAGGCGGGTCTAAAACATTTCGCGCCAGTACAGACGAAAACATTACCTCTAAAATGGGGGTGACGGATGGTATAGGGTTGTAGTTGTTGCAGTATTCTAAAACTTCAGGCTTACAGAGAATTACGTGTACAACTTGAACAAAATACTACTATGAAAATGACAAAGAATATGTGCGAAAAATATGAATTTCTGTTTAATACAACGCCACTGAAAACTACTGCCTCCCCTCGGAATGGGAAGATTTCTCACTCCCAGATAAACCTCTTCCATTTGCAGAAATTGTATTTTTCATTTCATGTTTTGTTACGAAATATTAAAATTAGAATAAACTTTTGAGAACTTTTGCTTGTCTAATTGTGGATTTTTTTGTGCCTGTCTGTAAGCAAAACACATAAAATGCTACACTACATGCTCTGTTATGTTGATAAATTGTTACAGTCTTCAGATTTTTACAGAAAGATAAGATAAAGTTCTGAAATAGTTTGTATTTCATTAGTTTATCAAAGCAAACAAAATTTATAATAAACACATTTCTTCTTGTGCTATAATCAATAGTTGCACAATTCATATTAATGACTTGCTCTTACTGATTTGATTGACTCCTGTCAATTTATTTCTTTTGACCAGAGTTGTAAAGTAACTAAGTACAACTACTCTACTTAAGTAGAACTTTTGGGTATCTGTACTTTATTTGAGTAATTATTTGTCAGCCTGCTTTTTACTTCTACTTCTTACATTTTCACAAAATGATCTGTATTTTCTACTCCTCACATTAAAAAAGGCAAGAAGTAGAAAGTTGTTACTTTTATTTCATTTTTGCTTGTTTTCATTCCAGCTTATTATAAAAAATAAATAAATACTATCCATATAAATTGCACCTCCTATATAGAGTGAATTTAATTATAGTTGAATGAGAAGTATAAATATATAAAATYCTGATACCRTRTTAGTTTGCACACAAATAAATCATGTCACACTCCAGCAGGACATAATCATTAAAATAAAAGGACTGTACTTGAGAAATATTTGTATTTCATGAATTATATTATTACATTTGGCCGCAGCCCTTGGATAGATTTTCATTTTGGAGAAAAGGTTTGTGCAGCCTTGATATATGTTTATAAACTGAAACAGCTAGACTAGTGCATCCTAAATTTAACATAAATTAATTATTTTAATACGATAGACATTTCTGCATTTTTGGGGGAGGTCACCTCCTAATAAATGTCCTTACAGAAAATCTATCTGCTCACTTTAAATCAACACTTTTACTTTTAATACTTAAGTACAAAAATATCAGATACTTTAAGACTTTTTCTTAAGTAATAATCCTAAAGGAGACTAACTTTTACCAAATAATTTTTTTTGGTGAGATGCTTGTATTTTTACTTGAGTATCACTTGACCCTGGTTGATTTGCATTGACACACAAATGAGAATAGCACCTCCAATCTTATGAAAATTGTCTAATAAAGCTATTTGAGCTTGTTAATCGTTTCCCAAAAAATGCTTAGGTTCAAATATTTTTGTCCTTGTCAGTGTCAATAATAGAAAATGAAAAACAGCCACCTGGTAAAAGCTGCAACAGTTTAAGCCGACAGCAGAGGTCAGTAAAATTGACACCTAAACTCTCTCAACCAAGATGGATATTTTTCTGCATATTTAGTTTTAGATTTTTCTCTGGTTTATGCATATTTTATCTCAATGCTTACACTGTATTGACAAAAAAATGCACCAAGTATTAAATTGTTCTGGGCAAAGTACCAGCAGAGAATCTAAAGGTTTAAAATAAACACTAATGATTTTTTATTCTTAAAAGACTGGATAAAATCTGCTCCCCATAAAGTTTCAAAGCAGCGAATGTGTGCATTTATCGGAGCGTTTTGTTGTGAGCTGGTCTTCAATCAGATGCAGCCACACAATGAAGCTGTGTTCTGACATTCATCCACAAAACGCTGCTGCCAGAACTCATCGCCCACCACTAAAAGAAGGCAATGTCTTGGTTCATGTCTGTGTTAGCAAAATACCTCATGAATCACAGATTTGAATGTTAATGAAACTTTCAGGAAATGATCACAGATATTTACGACTGAAACGTTTGGAGTCAACCTCATTCAAGATGGCTGCCACAGCTATCCATCTTAAAACCAAACTTATTTCATAATTCGATGTTACAGATATGGAGCAAACATGTGGTGTGGTAGTAGCTGAGACTGATCCTCAGCACACATTGTAAGCGCTAACAGATTGCACAAGAACTTAAAATTTTGTTCCAACTATTTGGAGCCTACTTTAACAAAATRTCTCACACCACTAGATGGATTTCAGTGAAACCAACACATTTGTAAAGTTTGTCCTGTGTCGGTATGGTAAATAAACTGTTCTACGTGTTAACAAGAATCCTTCCGTACAGTATGATAGTACAATATTTATTTTCAATTTAAGTGTTACATGTTGAGCAACAAACTTACAGTTGTCTTCAGCCACAAATTTAATGCAAAGATTCAAGACCAATCCAATAATGTGTCAAACAAGAAAACTGGCAAACTCCATTTTACATATATATACATAATGTTTATGTACATATACTGTTGCACTTGACTTTATAGAACAGCTGAGACAATGTTGTGCAGAGGTTGGTAAGAAAAACTTAAAAACACCTTCAAATGAAGACAGACGGACACATGCTGAAAAAGACAGCAAAAGGTCACAGAAGAGAGAACAGAAACCTGAAAGAAACCGATTGGCTTACCAACCCTGCTGTAGGAATGCAGAAAAAACACACACGCTTTCTCTCATACACACATACACACACACACATAAACACAATGTTGTCATGAACTTGCATTCAGAGGGCCAAATTAAAGAGTCTCCGAGAGGTTTGGGCTGGACGGGAACTGGTGTGGAGGGGGAGGTGGGGGTCAAATGATCAACTATCAGTAGAATTTGTCATCAATGCCAGGACAGTGACTAGAAAGATGCTTTAGTTGTTTTTGGTAGTGCGGCTACATTATGTACAGTACAAATACAGGCGACTTCATCTTGTTCTCACATAAATACAAATCAAGTCTTCCCTGTCCGGTCTCGCATGTGGTGAGGGTTGGGGGGTATTTTATTTTATTTTATTTTTTTGGGACACAGTGGCATTTAGATGGGGGTGGTGGTGGTGGTGGCCCGGGTGTGGAAAGGGTGAAGTGGTTTTTCTCTCAGCAGCATCCTCCTGATGAGGTCTTGACAGTAGTGCCTGGAGTCAGCTTCACGTTGGGCTTCTCGCCTCCTCCGGCGGTGGCCCCGGGGCCCATCCTCTTCTTGATTTCAGCAGCCATGGTCATGAAGGCCTGCTCTACATTGGTGGCATTTTTGGCGCTGGTTTCCAAAAAGGGAATTCCCAGAGAGTCAGCAAACTCCTGGAGGACAGGAAGACAGTGAATGATTTTTAGGTTTACTTTTTTTTTTTGTGTGTGTGTGTGTGTGTGTGTGTGTGTGTGTGTGTGTGAACAAAAATATAACAAATGATAAAACAGACATGATAAAAACAAACAAAATAAAATATTAACTATCAGAAACCATAAACACAACTTAAAAAATGATCTATTATGTTACACTATAAACTAGGTGGTCCAGTAGTGAGCTGCTGCTGTGGGAGGTCAAAGTTTAAGCTCATTTCTGAGCTCAGGAATAAGAAATAAAGCTTAATGACCATGAAACTAAATTCTATGAGGTAAAAACCCTCAAACTATCTGCCTTCAACTTCTTTGAGAAACCTTTATTTTAAATCAGAACAGGTTGTACCTTTCTCACAGAGCATGGACTGCTTTTTTATTCTCACACTATTGTAAGTTAAGTAGAATTTCACCTTTTGCACACTAAAACTAAAATAGAAAACTAATACAATGAAATGAGATATAAAAACTGCATGTGTGTGTATATCAGGGGTGGAGGGTGGCACACTATGCACCCAGGTGTCTTACCTTTGCCGTTGTGTAATCCACCACCTTCTTTGTTGTCAAGTCGCACTTGTTTCCAACCAATAACTTGTTGACGTTTTCACTGGCGTAGCGGTCRATCTCCTGTAGCCACTGTTTGACATTGTTGAAGGACTCCTGAGACAAGAAGCAAAAAAAACTGTCAGCGACACGTTAACTTTTCAAGAATTCTGCTGTAAAGTGGCCAAATGCTTAAGAAAAATGTTCTTGGCATTTCAGAAACTATATTCTTGGTTTAGATTTAAAGAAACACATCAAGTTTTTCATGTTAACCGATCATTTAAAATAAAAATGTTCAGTAGATTTTGGCTAAAAGGGTGCCAATGAGACAAATGATACAATAAACTTTGACAGATTTAAAGAAGCATGAACCAGATGTAYGAACCACAAAACAACAACATAGAGCAAAATAAGGCTAAATTAAACTGCAGCAGGCAACACCACCACAAAATCCTTCCYGAATAAGGAGTTTTTAAAAACAGACCTTTACTAAATATAAAACAGTCCCAATCAAAAAAAATAACAGCCCTTCTAAGAAAATGATTTTATATTGGCTTTTTTGAAAATTATTTACTGTTCTGATCTCAAACTAATTTCTACATAAAAAAAACACTATTATACTTTAATATCCATCAACTTTTACCATCATTAAACAAATTGAAAAATCCTTTTCAGGCTAAATCGGACCTGTTCTAAATCAGTGAGATGAGTGTGAAATGATGCGGTGTTGGACTCACCTGGTCTGTGACATCGTACACTACAATGATACCATGAGCACCTCTGTAGTAGCTGGATGTGATTGTACGAAACCTCTCCTGTCCCGCTGTGTCCCACTGTTAAAAAACAAAAAGGGATTTATCCGATTCTTGCTTTGCATTAAACAGAGAAAGATTAGATATATTTGACAAATTGTCTCCACTGAAACTTTTTACTTAATTCAAAAGAAAAAAACCTGCTGTTTCCTCTCTGTCCTGTTATTCATATTTCATGTTGATGTTTTTTGTTTTTCTGTCATAGAATTTCAAGTTCTTAAGTCCAAAAATACACGAACTGTTAAGTTTGGCTGAAACTTTTTTTTATTTTAAGCATTACAGGACATGTCAGCACAACAGGCTTCCAGCACCATCTACAGTCTAATAAGGGTAAGCTCATAAAACTCAATTGTTTTGAAGTAAAACACAAAAGGCCCCAGCTGTGATTGTATGCAGGGCGCGGCTGTAAGATGACTTTCTATATGCTTTGGAAAACTGATGAGACGAGAAGCTAGCATGCTGCAAGGAGTTAGCATGTGTGCAGTGTTTGGCTTTTGTTGTGAAGATGGACTTGACCTGTTTACAGCCATGATATCAAAAATCTGATTCTGTAAACTGCAGTTAAAGTGGCTTATTTAAGTTTATTTGGAGGTGACATAATTTTACATTAAAAATACCCAGAAGTCTCTTCATGGGTTTAACCCCAAAATCGCTGAGTTTATCAATAACTAATGCTTGACACAGATATACGTGCTGGTATGACAACAACCAGTAAGGTGATCTGAAAACATATTTCTGCTCTCATTTCATGTTGTGCCTTCAACACTGCCATGACCAAACAAACATCAGTCATAATTAGTTGCTCCAATCTCTCCTCCTTCAGAGGGCTGGAAAGAAAACCCTTTCTGATCGTGCTTCCTCTGTCCTCAACGTATTCACTAACGCTGCCAGGAAAGAAGACACAAGCCACCCTGTGAGCAGCTCAACAGGAACCTGACTGTGTCCACCATCTTCTTTTAAATTAATTCATTAAAATACAGCAGCCACTTTCTACCCCAAAGAGTGAAGAGAGATTTGAAATTTGAAGCATGATTGAGACTAAAGATAWTCATAGCCCTTCTATGAACTTTGGCCATCCCCAGTTTTCTCCAAACTTTGTTTTCAAAAGTGTATTTTAGACAAATCAAGAATTTGTCTACATTGTCTAATCTTTAATTTGGTTTCAGTGCTTGTGTTTGTCTTATTTGTCCTGTGATAAACTTGCAATCTGAGCACCAATGACCACCCCCCCACTACCCAGAAAGGGGGAAACAGATGACGATAATGTTAAACCTGTGCGCCGATACAAGAGCCTGACATTATATTTCATAAAACAAAAGTCTTCAGTTACTTACAATTTGAAGTTTAATGGTCTTTCCATCTAGTTCTATGGTTCGTATTTTGAAGTCCACACCAATAGTGCTAATGTAACTTTCTGTGTATGTATCATCCTGTGGAGAGAAATTTAAAATCAGTTAGATGGTTCAAATATCTTGTTCACTTCCTGCTAACATATCGGGTACAAAACCGCCAAGAAACATACTAAGTTACTAAGTGTGGAATCTCACTAGGTTGTGACTGGTTGGCAAAAAGCATTCACAAAAGAGTCTCCAAAATCTCTCGAAATGTTTGCAGTGGTTCTCAGTTTTCTTGCTTGGTCAGACTCGTTCAGATTCAGTGAATCTGCAACTAAACATTTGCCATTTTCTTGCATTTGAGTCACCAGCTACACTCATATAGTTACAGTCCAGTGAAAATACCAGCCATACGACTGTTGTCAATATGTTGATTAAAATATACATTTGTTAAGAAAACCTGTAGGAAATCAAATCAAAATTATTTTTATATAAAACAAACCATCTGAAAGTAATTCTGGGGAAACTTACTGCAAATCGAAGAAGGAGACAGGACTTTCCAACACCTGAGTCACCAATCAGGAGCAGTTTGAATAAATAGTCACTGCAAAGGTAATATAAAAACAAACGTGGTTAGAAGATAATCAGAAAATACTAATAAAACCAGCTGAAGGTTAGGTTGTCTGTGGAAACATGAATGACTCAAGATATTTCACTTTTCATGGTTAAACCTTGATGAATTACTTTAAAATTGCTTCTCAATTTATCAGAAGGGTTCTGCAATTTACAGAGAAACAAAACTAACAATGAACTGTGCTGAGCTCAGCAACATTTTCAGACTGAAGTCAGTGAAGATGACTGTTAGTGTGACTGAACACATGAAGACAACTGAAACAGGGGAGATGSTCACGACACACGTGTCGGTGACCAGACTGGGTCATGTTTAGAGGGATCCCAGAACAGGATAATTGAGATGCTGCTGACCCGGTGCACTCCCCATCCCTAAAAGTCCCTGTCTAAAGCTTGAGTTTGCAACAYTGAGCTCCAGTCGTATAAATATGTAACAATAGATATTAGAAATGAGGTGGAATGTACTTGTAATGTTTTCATATTGTCATCAACACAGCTCACAAACTGATTTGATATTCATGTCAGAAAGAAAATGCAAATATTTATTTATACTTTGTCAGAAGTTTCTTAAACATTTTCTAATTGTTATTATCAGGCACACAAAGCTTACTCCCATTTTAAAATGTGAAAACATGAGGCTCAATATCTGAAATTGTGCTCTGTACCCAACAGATGTACATGTTTCATCTCTAAAGCTGAGGCCTGCTCCATAAATATTTTCCACATCAGAACAAGCRGCAGTATCTGTATGTACCCACTCAACTTTCTACACAGAAAACACACCTTTCTGAGATGTCCTTTGTGAAAAATGTGGAAACGTTTGTTCTGTTTTTAGCTTCCTCCTTTCTAAACCGATCGGACGCAGAGTCATAGAAACCTAGAAGGCACCACACCTTTAAGTTTCTAAAACCTCTCGGGCAACTTATCAACAAAGGAGCTAGAACAAGTACTTCTTCAGGGTTCTGGTGAACTGATTACATAACCACCCAAGAAAATACAACATACAACCTACCTAATGATAAACTGGAAAGCACCTACAACTACCAGTCAGTGAGTGAGTGGAAAATGGAAATCTTCAAAAATTCACCATTAGCATAAACACTTGGAGCACCAACATAAAGAGCTTTATTTTTTTTACTCTTGACCTGAAGCTGGTATTCTGAATAGTTTCCAACCCTCCAGAAATGACCCAGTTCAGTTCAGCCTCTTTTTGTAAGGAACTCCAGTCATTCCTTCTTCATTAAGCTGTGAACAATATGTTCTTATACACAGCTGGCTGCTCAACCAAAGTTTAAAAACAGCAAACTGAGAAAAATAAACCAGTCTTGAATAAAATAGAAAGATAGAAAGTGTTTTAAGAAAATGTGTGATTAGACTTTTCCTCCCCTTTTGTTTTTCCTAAGACTTTGTGGCGCTTTCTCACTCCAAACTGAACCGTGCTTTGCTCTGTTTCTGGAAGCTGAACTCCCGTGCAAATCACTGTACCCTTCTTTCACTTCCAAGGGTTGATATAGGTACTTTGTTGGCAGGATCAACATGGAAAATACACAACAGTGTAACTGGAGACAAGATATAAAACTGGAATATTGAAACCAGAGAACTCAACCTTTGTTTAAAGCAGGTCTTTCTTTGTTTAACATATTTGGCTTTCTTCACTCTCTCAAACTGTCCACCTTATTTTATCTAAAATATGGAGACAGTTACCCTCAAATGAGAGAGATTCTRAGTCCTGGCCTGAAACCAATAGAGTTAACTTATCTGACAACACAATGCTCTGTCTTTATTAATTAAAGAAGCKACCCCGGCACCTTAATTTGCCTGAATTTTAATTTTAATAGAAATATCTATTTAGAGGTCAAGATGAACAATTAAGCAGGGGTGTAAGAAAATAGCGATACACTGAAATATCGCGATATTTCATTTTCCGATACTGTATCGATATTCTAAAGTCCTATATCGATTTTTAATTAAGGTTTAAAATGTCAACTTTCCTGCCAGCCGTTCCTTTTTATATTGTAGTTCAGCCTCTGACCACTAGTTGGCAGCAGCGAGCCAGATATTTGGCTCCTCTACCTCTTGAGCACCAGAGAGTAGGGGTAGCATTAGCATTGTACATTAGCTTCATGCTCCGATAGCTGAATCTGAGCGGAAAAGACCGACACCCTCTGCCTTCTAAGCTGAGGTAAGGTTACAAACATTTACTTATTTGTCAGAATGTCTGTATTTAAAGACAAATTAAGTGTCTCGTGCGTTCTTTTTTCCAATTTTAGTCAGCCTTCACGTTACAGAAGGCTAGCGCATGTCTATGTAATAGAATTTTCTGAGACAATGGCTGCGTCCAAAACAGCAGGACGGGTCCTCCGAAGGTCGAATTCGTCGRCCACATTCGTCACAGCGCCGYGACGAAGTACATCCAAAACCGAAGACTCCTCTGATGCGGCCGACAAATACGTCCTTCCTTTGGCCCGAATCGAAGGACAGGTCCGATGGATCCTTCCCGGCCCAGCATATCCCATAATGCATTGCGGCCCGACCGGAGATTTTTTTATGCTAGTAATGGCAGACGAAGCGAGAGAAAAGAATACATTTTAAATAAAAATATGGTGATTTAAAAATTAAAAAAATTAGCGGTTGTAATTCTAATACTTTTATCATTTGTATGGACATGTTTTTACATATTATTTTTTCGTCATAAAAAACGCAAAATAAACATGAACCTACAGCGGGTCAATTAGTTCTTCAAATGATACCTTTAAGTTAATTTTATAGTTTTGTGATATTAATAATGCTAATGTATTAATATTTTTCTAGTTTTGATTTAAGTTTGCTTGTTTAGCGTCATCACAGTTGCTAGGTGACAAGACATACGCCGGGGTAAGGAGGGGAGGCTAGACCGTCCAAATTCACAGCCTCTTTTTTTCCCAGTCTTCCCGGTCTACCAAGGACCCGGCCCGCCGAGACCGGGGAGTCTGGGTCCTCCGGAGGACCCGTCCTGCCGTTTTGGACACAGCCAATGAATTTTGGTTTTTCTTTTTTTTTCTTTTTTCCCAGTAAGAGGTTTTTATTTAATAGAATGTTTGGACCAAAAAAAAAAAAATTGCAATATATCACCTTGCTTACAGTATTGCAATATTACAGGATATATTGTATCGTGACCCATCTGTCATGATATGTATTGTATCGCCAAATTCTTGCCAATACACATCCCTACAATTAAGTAAATCAGGTTATTATGTTTTAGCTTGCAAAGCACAAATGTTAAGCTGGTTCATTTAACTGGACATTAAACACAGATCATCAATGGGTGACAAATGTATCTGTTGAGAAGTGTGGTGCTATTAGTAAAACTAACAGCATAAATAGTAGTACACAGTGCTATGAACAAGGAAGAAACTACTCCACTTTCCATCAGTGTTCAGGTTTATCAATGAGAAACTAACAAGATGGACAGAAAAAWAGCTGAAGTAACTGATTACTTAACATTGCTGTGGGGAAATCGAGGGCCTGTTCTGTAGCATGTGATCAACACATGACTGGGAGGCTGCTTCAGCAACTTCTAAACCATATGACTGAAAACTGAGTCACTGAACACCAGCTCCGGTGTAAAACCAGTCCTTATCCTCCGGCAAACAAGAACACCGGCTTGTATCAGGAACTATGGGACCCAAAGCACGGAGAGGGTCGCCATGTACCCACAATAATTACTGTTGTATTAAACCAAATGACACAATAAGAGCTGTCTATCATGAAGCCAGTTGTTAACCCCGAAGGTTAAAAGTTGTCTGTTGACGCTCCTCTTTGTTCTGAACTGAGCCTTTAAACAGACAAGACGGCTATCAGTTCAGCTACCACCCTTTAACAAACACCTGGCTAACTAGTAGGTTAATGAACAACCAGCACATTATTTCCGACACATTAAAATGTTTCAACCTTTAAAAAGGTTGCCCTTAAATGTTCTCAGTAACACTGGTGTTCGTAATGGCCACAGTCAGCTGATGTTTCACTGAATTTGTCAATCCTGGTAAATGTTAGCATGCAGCTAACCTTAGCTACATGACCGCAGCGCTTTTAAAAATATATATATATATACTTACTATTCGGGATTCATAGTTGACTCGTAGTGTGCTTTATCTCCTTTCGTTCACAGGTAAACAACGCTGGCTGTGTAGTTATGAAAACCGGACTGGTGACTAGTTTGTGGAGCTCCCCGAACCGCGACCGGCTAGCTATTTTCTCCGCAAAAATCCAAAATGGCTGMAGCTTCAACCAGGAAACGGCTAACATTAGCCAGCTGGGATGAAAAGGAAAAACGAAAACAAACTCAAACGCGCGTCTTCGTTTAACCCTACGATAATCTTATTGACCGGACTATTTAGCAGTAAAGTAAAAACTAATCCAGAGACTTTGGACTGGTGTCTAACTGTGCTAGCCGGCTGGCTAGTTCTGTTCCCTGTCGTTAAGTGAGTTCCGCTACTGCACCAGAACCTRTCGAGCCCTACCGGAGGGATTACGTCATTTAGTGAAACGTGGCAAAGCGGAATCAGTCAGTGCCCCGTGTCAAAAACTATCACACAACTTCCGGACTTTGACTTCAACCCTGACAACCTGTTCGCACCGCGTTTCTCTTAAAACTAAAAAAAAAAAAAAAAAACAGGGAGGGCTTAGTTCTACAGCACGCTTCCTGCTTCTCTCCATCACTCTGACACGGACCTCAGGGTTACTGCTGTCTATAAACACCACTCTGTGGACTGTAACAGCTGTACAACCTGTGGCAACATGTTTACTGACAAGTGCATCCAGAATGTTCAGTCTAAAGTTGTCATGTTGCAACATCATTTAGAGCTCAGGGCATCTTACTGGGTTTTAAAATAAATGATCTCTAACCTCAATTATACAAAACACAACTCACACCATGCCATTATTTTGCTGCTGATCAGTTAAAGTGTTTTTTATCATCATCATCTAGCTGCTACTTTAATAAATCATATGAAACCAGCAAGGGTGGATTAAAAATTTTTACACACATTTTCCTTTTTGGCTTTATTTTTTAATAAATGACAACATGATGGAATCTGTTGTGTTTCTGTACACATTAAATCAACTTTAAATAGTTTTTAATATGTCCTGATATGCAAGTAAATAAAACAAAGCAAAATTACTCTGGAACAGTGACCTCAAACTATAAGTAAATTGTAAATTACCAATAAAAATTCAAATAAAGCTAACAAACTAAAATCGAAAATACATTAAAGACTTCAAAAATTCAGTTTTGTCACTGGTTCTGTAGCCGGGTGGTGCTTTGAGGACAATGTAAGGAAGGGTGGTTCAGTTTTCTTGCACAGAAAGTGGCATTATTACAGACCAAAGACTCAAAGCAGCTGTTTCTGGAGGGATTGGATTTCCTTCACATCTCATGTAGGAGTCCAGAAAGTGAGATGGCTGTAGTGAGAGTGATCTGCAGATCTCAGATGAGGACTGTGACCTCATGAACTGGTTCCAAATGAGCCAGAGAAAACAGATGGATAAACACATCACTGCTTTCACCCCAAGACAAAACTCACCTATTCCTTTAGTTAAATTATTCAGCTTACGAGACAGGCATTTTCTAAAAATGCAAAAAAAATTGGAAGAAAACATGTTTCTGAAATTTGGCATAAAACACATTATTTTAGGCTAAAAACATAACAGAAACCCATTTTATGATATAACTGTTTTGAACTTGGTGCTGCAGGTGCAACCAGAAGTGATACCAAAGTGGAACTCCCTGTTTCTCTTTATATGAGCAGAAAACGTGAAACTAACAAGCGAGTTGTAAAATCATTGTTAATATGGTGAAATGGGGGTATTCCATCAAAACTGCAACAACACATGTGAGGTTGCATTACTTTCCTGTGGATAAGAAGGTAAGGCCTGTCTGGGTCATCTTCTACACTACTTAATATTTTACATGGAGTCATTCCTCTCAGTCTGAGAGGGTCTTTTCCGTCACATTGGGAACAATATCTCAAAAACTGTTCACCTCAGCAGCGTGTTTGTTGTTGTTATCTTTTAAATAACGCACTTATTATTTAAAATCATTAAAGTTTGATATCACATGTGCTTTTAGCTTTTAAAAACATTTTGATTGCTTGAGAATGTGCTGTATTTGCTCAATCATTGGATATTATTGATACACACATTTTATTTGTTAGTGCTTGGTCCTTTTAAATTATTACAAAGCGTTACTTCTTTCAGGTAAAAAAAAACAAGTAAAAGCTGTGGAAAAATAATAGTTCAAGTGACTTTTGGTTTTGAATATAAGTGCATAAAAAGCAAAACGAATAGAAGTGATTATAAAATCTAAATAAATCAGTCACTTCATTTCAGCCTGACTGCAAACTGAAGCCCTAAGTCCCAGCAGGGTCCTTCACTTTTCTCCACTCAGTTGCACTGGAGTACGTAAGCTGTGTCAGACTGTCCATGGCTGACAGGATCGAGGAGAAAAAGTGGTCCGAGTGGGTCTGCAAGGCTCCAGACTGCCTCTCGATAAGCAGAAGGGTGTCTCTTAAATCTGCAAATGAAGGGACAAGAATATAGGTCTGATTAAGACACTGCAATGAAAAAAAAGGTTGAATTTCTTTTTTTGGGGTGGGGGTGTATAAGACTGACGTGGAGAGGTGGCGTTGATGCAGCTGAGGAGATGCTGTCCAGCATGCAGAACACAGGAAGTCAGAGATTGGTGCTCGCTCATCGCCTTCTGGAAGCTCTGAAAACACACCAGCCACACACAGAACACGCTTTAAAGTTGCACTGCCACAAAAGTTTAGGAGGCCGGTGATGTTGGCATGTTTCTGCAGAGTAAGACCCTTCCTTCCTCTTTGTGATTTGCTCAGCCAGCACTCTCACCCCATGCAGCTGGACAAGCTAAGCAGACTTGACAAACTGCAACAAGTACAGAAACGTCAGCGTGAAACTTCTCATCTATCTCCTCAGATAAGTGACACATAATGACCCGGGTAACCAAAAAAAAAAAAAAAAAAACGTGATTCATCAGACCAGACAAACATCTTGCGTTGCTTCATGGTTCATTTCTGAAGCAGAGATTTGTATCTCACTGGGATGTGACTGATGGCGACAAGTTGGAGACACAAAACTGTGAGAAATGACTTGAACTTTCACACAGAGTTACACCCAATTGGTTTTTATGACACATTTGCGTTAGTTTGAAATAGCAAATAAAATGCAAAATTCACGTGCATTTCTTTTGTTTTTAAGTGTATTGCTTACCCCTTAACTTGGGTCTTTGTTTACATCAGAGRGTAACTCAGTTCAGAAGGTCAAGACAAGGATACTTGATGAGACTTGTTTGGAAGGACATATCAATGTTGATGGCTACCAAAGTTAGACTACTTTGTGCACTTGTTTTGTCAGTCCTTCTATAAAAACCTGGACTCTGAACGCTGAGGTAGAGAAAAGAATATGTGCATTTGAAATGACCAGCTAATACCACCTGCTGCAGGTCAATTATGGTAGTCCTCCCACACTACAAATGCTGAGATCCGCCATAGAGTCCATGTCCTCACTGGGGATCATGATTCCTTCCTAATGCAGATTGAGAAGAAGAAATGGAAGTGGTTTGCCCATGTACTGAGGGCCAGGGGWACACCTCTCTGAGCCCTCTACCATATTGCTAGGGATCAATCCAGTTGGAGGTTGCTGGTAAATGATGTTCGTAGTGCCCCCACAGTAGTAAGCTAATGGACTTATGATGATGATAAAATGTTTTACTTACGCCTCAACTTCATCACAATTTATTCTGTTTTTGCCTCTGGCCAGTCACAGTTTTGCTTCAGTGGTTGTCTTTGTCTTGTTTGTCTCTACATGGTCCTGTGATGGATTGTGACTAGGGGTGTAAATTACTAGCTTTATTACAATACAATATTACATTGATTTGTTTGGATGACGATACGATGTTTCTTGATACCACAAAGTCTGTCATGATACAATTTTGATTCAATTCAATTCACAAGTCTACCATCAATATGATGCAATATCATACGTCCATAACACAATCGTGTATAGTTATGTTAGATGATATCGATCCACATTGGACAATAATAATAATGATAATGATATGACTGATGATTTTTTTTTTTTACTTGATGTAATTAAATCATTAAGCATATAATCAATATATCAATGTGGATCGATAAATTGATGCCCCTACTTGCGACCTGTCCAGGTTGTACCCCTCCTCTCCTACACTGCTGGACATAGGCAACAGCAACCTCTGTGGCCCGGAAAGGAAGAAGTTGATAAAGATAGAGGGTTAGTTGCAAACGTCCCCAAAGTCGTCTCACATTTCTTGCACTTTCTGACATAGAAGCTAAAGCAAGACAGATTTGAGATGAGTTCCTGACACCCGCAATGAACCTGAGGCTATTTTGAGAGAAAACTTGTCATTCCAAATATTCTAACAGGTTTTAAACTCCAGCAACATGAGAGTAAGGCCCTGTGAGAACCCTCACTAATGTTTCAACACATTTTGGAAACTTGTTGGTGAATGCTGTTTGCAATTTGTCACACATAGGCACAGCTCAGTGAGACACTGGCTTTATACTGTATGTCCATCCTGTGGTTTTTCAGCTGTGGGAATAGGTCAGCAGGGCTATGTAAACCTATGCACATCAAACTGAAACAGACCTTATCAGCACTCTAACTTCCAGCTTCTTTACAAGTGCAGATAATATGCAGCCGGCCAATCTTTTCCCCTACATGCATCAATGAGCCTGGACTGATCATGACTCTGTTGMAAGTTTACCATATTTTTTCTCCTTGGATCACTTTTTAAATGTCCTGGCCACAGTTGTGGTGATGCTATAATCCAGAAAGCAGTCTAAGCTATCACAATTTAGCCCTTATTAATGTTGTTTTTTCCTGGTATATCAACTTCAAGGACAGAATGCCCACTTGCTGTGTAATGTTTTATACCCACTGGTGTCATGAGACAAAGCTTTACAGTTCAGTCGTTAGTGATCGTAATGTTACAGCTTGAGAAAACAAAGCTAATTTTATTACCCTGAACAACATTTGTTTCCTAACGATACACGTCCACTAGTGCACACATGGGTCTAAGCATGGGCAAAATCGTGCGGTTTACGCTCTAAAACAACAAGTATGGTAAGTGTGTTTTATTTATTGACTCTGCAGCTTAGGTCTCACCTGATACTCAGGCAGAGATGATTTCACAGAGTCTATGTCCACAGTGGGTGCCGCAAGCCGCTCCATCCTCTCTGTCAGTGCATACAGCTGCTGGATGAGCAGCTCGAGGTGTGAACAGAAAACCTGGAACATACAGAACACTTATTCTTGCTTCTGCTTGTAATGGTTAACTCAACACAATAAAAATGTTACACTACAGCTAGATATTTCAAACGTGATAAGCTGTGAACAGCTTAGAAGTTTGTTTGGCTACTCCCATCTTTTATGTACAGTTTATGCGAAAATAATTACTTAATAGCCTCATCTAAAACCATCTCAAACAGATTGTTCAAAGAGATGTTTCCCTACAATAGCTTCCCTATTTTGGATCCGTTCAATCTGTTTTTAGTGAATGGTTATGTGCCACAGGCCTTTAAGGTTGGTATATTTAAATCCTTACTTAAGAAACTTGATCTTGATTCAATCCAAATATAGACCGACATCCAAGCTCCAATTCCTCTAAAACAAATGATGAGAAAGTGTTTGCTGTCACAAAGAGGTTCTGAGCTGAGATACATCCCCTTCACATAGGAAGTGCTATGCCCTTTGCTGAATGTTTACAACCCATGGCAAGGGAGGAAAAAAAAACATACAGGTAGGCTGCAAACTGTGCACAAGTTTGGTGCTGATTTCTAGAAAACCCCAAAAGTTTCAGCTGCAGCTTGAATGCTGCCTATGTGTCTAATCATCAAAGAAAAGTCCAGGCATCCCATTTACTGAGGAGGAAAAATGTGTGCAGAAGTGTAAGTTTATAAGTAAAATTATCTTAAAGCCCTGGTATGATAAAGGTAGTGCGTCCTAGTGTTTTAGCACTCAAGATTGGTCTTGGTCTTGAGACCACTTTTTGATGGTATTGGTCTTGTCTCAGACTCGACAGCATTTGTACTTGGTCTTGTTTTGGTCTAGGAATATTGAGGGCTCAGGATTTTATTTGAAGACCAGTCAAGACCACAACTGGGGAAATATCACTAAATTGCCAGAATATTGTCTAATTTATTTGTTAATCTCCATGTTTCAAAGAATGTAAAATGTTCTGATTCAAATCCAACAGTGACTCATTGCTACTTATGTATGTATTTTTATTACCGCTGTCATCCAACCCCACTCCCTTTCATTCGCACGCAGTGCTCCAAGAAAGTGAGCAGTGGTTGTCTGAAAGTTGAAGAAGATGTCTGTAAAATCTTCAATAAAATAATTTGGCTACATAAATCATAAAGAATATATTTATAAAACAACATCTAAGGAGAAAACATACAGCAACTTTCAGAGATGGTGGGGACGGTATCAAACTTTTATTATCACTTATAAAGAAAGCAAAAGGAATGGTAAGCTATGTGTAAGTGATGTTAGCAAAGCTAGCTAGCTAACGTTAGCAATCTGCCTCTGTATAAAATTCTTTACTCAACCCTCACACAAAGGCTGTGTCCAAAACRGCAGGACGGGTCCTCCGAAGGTCGAATTTGTCGGCCGCATACGTCACAGCGCCGCGACGAAGGACGTCCAAAACGGAAGACTCCTCCGATGCGTCCGACAAATACGTCCTTCTTTTTCCCCGAATCGAAGGACAGGTCTGATGGATCCTTCCCGGCCCAGCATATCCCATAATGCATTGCGGCCTGACCGGAGATTTTTTTAAGCTAGTAATGGCGGACGAAGCGAGAGAAAAGAATACGTTTTAAATAAAAATATGGTGATTTAAAAATTAAAAAAATTAGCGGTTGTAATTCTAATACTAATGGACATGTTTTTAAATATTATTTTTTCGTCATAAAAAACGCGAAATAAACATGAACCTACAGCAGGTCAATTAGTTCTTCAAATGATACCTTTAAGTTAATTTCATAGTTTTGTGATATTAATAATGCTAATGTGTTGATATTTTTCTAGTTTTGATTTAAGTTTGCTTGTTTAGCGTCGTCACAGTTGCTAGGTGACAAGACGTACGCCGGGGTGAGGAGGGGAGGCTAGACCGTCCAAATCCACAGCCTCTTTTTTTCCGGTCTTCCCGGTCTACCAAGGACCCGGCCCTCCGAGACCGGGGAGTCTGGGTCCTCCGGAGGACCCGTCCTGTCGTTTTGGACACAGCCAAAGAGATTTAGTCAACACTAGCTATACGTATTAAGCTAGTTACCCTATGTAAAGTATACTCAATGTTTTAGAGCACTAGTTTCCTTTCTTTTCCAGTCTTGGTCTTGACTTTTGGGTTAGGTGGTCTTGACTACAACATTAGTTTGTCCTGTTATGGCATCTAAACACTAATAGTAAAACTCTCTCACCCAGGAACCTAGAGAGTAACTGTTAAACAGAAGGATGATGTTTCTACCTTGATGCGTTGCATCAGAGAGTCACTCTTCTCCTGAAGTTCTTGGCTGTTCTTTTGGCCATCGAGGAGGGTGGAGGTACATAGCTCCTTTACCAAAGTCTCAACTTCTCTGACACTGGACTGACCCGGTCCTCCTCCCCCAGGTTTAATCATGGCACCAAAACCACTTATAAAGGTTTCAGAGTCCATTTCATGGCTCTTGGATGAACACATTTCTGTTATTTAAGGAAATAAATCAACATTATTCCAAACAAATTGGAAGACTTGATTATTTAAAGCTGGACCATTTATAGTAAACAAATACCTGTCTGTGCAGCATTACTCTGTTCTTTGCTATCATTATTTCCATCCTCATCTTCACGCCCCTGTTTCTCAGACAATGTGATGGTGCTGTGGTCAAGAGATTCAAAGCTGGCTGTCACAGGTCGGCTCAGCTGGGCCGTCACCTCCCTCACCTGCACAAAGGAACCACACACTTTAGCTGTGAGAAAGCAAAAATGACACATCAACCTGAAACCATTTTGATTTGTCCCGCCAAAGATCTCACACACTGTTCCTTCAAAACACAGACACAGACACGCGGTGTCGTCTTTATCCCTTTGGACAAAATATTAACAGAAGAAACCTTATGGGTGTTTAAACCAGTGGTTCCTAAACTCCCATAACTGAACCCTTTTCAGTATCAGTTCACTTTTCTTTTCAGTCGCAGCACTTGATTAATTGTGACAAGACGCTGAAGTCTCAAACAAGTGCATGKTGTTTAAAAAAAGAAAAAAACTGAAGAACTGAAACTGCATAATTAGCCAGTCAGGGTGAAGTGTAWTTTTAGACTGTTCCAAAGCTTGTCATGTGTTTTGTTCTAAAAATATTTCTTGTGAAAGTGATTAATTTTATATCCAGAAATGAAAACTTAGAGGTCCAACAGTCATGAAGCTGCATAATGAAGAGGARTAATGGATCAGTTTGTTGCTACTGCTTATGTCTGTGCTGTGAAGGACAAGTCCCTGCTGGAGGAGGGCCTCACAGTCCCGCCTGCACATGTTGAAGCTGTAGTTGCTGCAAATGTTTAACTTTAGGGGTGAATCGATTTCCTTAATTTTGGGAGACTGGTCAAAGTATCGACCGAAGGTTTGCTTTGGACCATTAGGACATGAGTGTGTGACACCGGTATAGTCTCACCTGTCTGGACAGCTGCTGCAGCTCCTCCAGCTGCTCAGGAAGAGGCAGGAATTCCTCGTCAACCTCTCCACAAACACACCTAGAAGGTGGCTGAACCCCGGTGGAGCGGACTAAAGATGTAGAAATGAAAGAAGACGCAGTTTTGTGCTGCTGATGGTTGCTACCTTTCCTGCTGTGATAACCTGTTTCATCTTCATCCCTACTGCAGTCCATACTATCCAAGACCAAACTCATGGATTTGGTAAGGGACACTGGGGTACTAAAAGATGGACCGTCTGAGGATTTGGGGAAACCCTGATGGTCAGGTGACCTGTAACTTGCACAAAAAGTGCCACTGTCTCTGGTCTTCTCTTCCCCACTTTCAGAAAACTCAAACCCTGAAAGGCTGGCAGAGCTGCAAAAGTGGTCCAATTCAATTCCCGAGTCTTGCATGTCAGGGTTTGTCTTCAGAAAAGAGTCTCCTTGTAGCTCCRAGCTGCTCCACTCACAGTCCACATGTCCTGGTCTCAGAGGGTAGGTGTAGTCCAGCAGGGCATTGTACTCCTTGTTTGGGTTCCAGTCAGCAGATTGCCTGTTTGGAGAAGGGGGGAGCGTTTTAGGAATGGCACAGGTCCAGTAGTCCATCTGAAAGGAAGACATAGAGTCCACTTTTGAGGATACTCTGGGAAAACTTAGGATGGAGCCCCCCCTACTGCTCCGTTCCTGTAATCGGAGTTCAGTCTGGGGTGACTTGGAGTTCCGCGAACGAGGAGTGTAGGTGGGATAAAGGACTGTTGAGGTCAGCCGTGGTCTCAGAGGAGGAGTCAGTCTTTGGACCTCCAGAATGGAACTGAAGGGGTTTTGCAGACTTGACTTGCTGCCATGGAAAGAGGTCTGGAGACCCCTGACATTCACAGGTGAGCTGAGGTCTTCTCTGGAGGCTGTTGGAGGCGACGTGTCATTGTGAGAGAGATCAAGGCTCCTTTCTGCCTCTCTCGCTGCCTCTTTCAGGTATTTTATGTTGGTGTGTTCTGTTCTGCGGACATTCTGAGGATTTTCCTTGGTGACAGCAAACAGAGACAAAAACACTACTTATTACTTCATTTGGAAAACTTTACTTTAAAAAGTACAGTAAAAAGGAAAAAATCCATGTTCATAACAGACATAAAATACGGTGTTCTAAATTATTTATTGCACTCTTATTTATTTTGCTTAAAAAAGACCAAGTGGTGACTAGAACATGTTCAATTCTCTAAAATTTAAATAAGTGAGCCTTGATGTCTTGATTTTTATCTACTTTAGCAAACACTGGCCCATCCTTTAAGTAGAGCAATCATATTGTTACATCCCACATTGCATTTTTCAAAACATTGCTTGTACAGTCCCAATAATATGATTTGTGAGCGTGAGCAGCACAACTGAGCCACCTGTTAAAAGATGTTAGTTACTTTTGAAATCTACTTAATACTTCTTATTATCATAAATAAGTTTATATTTACGATAATCTAAATTTACATAAAGTTTTAGACTCAAAACTGATTCATGAAGATATATGTGTGTTTTTTGTGTATGTATGTATATGTATATATGTGTGTGTGTGTGTG
>NW_013952402.1:10097595-10103482 GCF_001266775.1 Austrofundulus limnaeus | reverse complement strand
ATTCCAGTGAAATATATTTATGTTTGTGGTTGTAATGTGACAAAATATGGAAAAGTTCAAGGGGTATGAATACTTTTGCAAACCACTGTACGTAGGTGTGTATATGTGTATGCGTGTATGTATATAGGTATGTGTGTGTACAGTATGTGTCTGGCTGTGTGTGTTTTGTGTATATTACTTAGCGAGGTTGTAATTATTGTATGTACAGTATGTGTGGATGTGTATATGTGTGTGTGTGTGTGTGTATATGTATATATATATATATATTTGCGTATGGGTATAAGTACATATATAAGTTTATGTTTGGTTGCTGGGTGTTCGTTTTCTTCATTCTCTGATGGTCAGKTGTCGGGTGTGTTGTCTTGTGTGTTATTGGTGTTCATTTCACGTCTTTGAATTTCTATCAGTTTCTCTCTTTACAGTTCTTACACTTCTCTTCTTTTTCTTTTTCCTCTTTACTATAGTATATAAAAAAGTCACTGATGATGAAGAAATTAAGAAACTAACACTCAGTTCTGTTTTCTACTGAAGTGGCTAAAAAATGATTCATGAACAATCATTGGCCTTGGGAAGAATGGTCACAACTTTTATTCCTAAATGAAAAAAAGATGTTGCAATTCTAAATACTGTAGTTTCTCTTCATTTTACCGTACTCAAACAATGGTTTTATCGTCAGGCTCTACAGTTTTGMTATTTTTGAAGCAAAGTGTAATTTATTTACAGCACATTCAGGAGAGACAAATGTAAAACTGTTACTTCCACACCATGGAGCACATGCAGTTCTCAAGTCAAAAAATGCACCATCATTACCTCTAAAGAGACAAATCTATGAATTAAAAAACTGCTTCCTTCTTTCTCTTTCTTTCTTTACCTTTTCTGCAACGTTCTGTGGATGTGTCCCTTTTAAAATAGACACGTGCTGTTCTTCAGAGGTAAGAGGTCTTCTCGACACATAGCGTCGGTCCGTCAGGTACCTGGAGGTGGATGCTATGGTCACATTTTTGTTTGCCTCCTCCTTGTTTTTGCTCTCAGTTTTGTCTTGTTTGCTGTTTTCTGCAGCTGGATTTAACCTCTTGCTGTGTTTGAACTCTGGAGGCATCCTCCACCGCTGGCTGCATCCATTACCTTCCATTTGTGAGGGCGTCTGTGAACTAAGCCAATATCACAGTGTTTAGTGTTATGCAAAACTGAGTATTACATTTATCTCACTGGGTCAGTTCATATAACTCACTCAGCACTACTACTACACTAAATGTTAGCATGATATCTGTAAAACTGACTGAATTATAACCCTTTATGAGTTTTCTAAGGTCGGTTAGCTGTGGCGGACAACTTAAGTTGGGGTGTCTCCCAATATAAATTAGTTCTAGATGTACAGGGGTTAGACAATGAAACTGAAACACCTGTCATTTTAGTGTGGGAGGTTTCATGGCTAAACTGGACCAGCCTAATCTTCATTAATTGCACATTGCACCAGTAAGAGCAGAGTGCTAAGGTTCAATTAGCAGGGTAAGAGCAGTTTGGCTCAAAATATTGCAACGCACACAACATTATGGGTGACATACCAGAGTTCAAAAGAGGACAAACTCTTGATGCACGTCTTGCTGGTGCATCTGTGACCAAGACAGCAAGTCTTTGTGATGTGTCAAGAGCCACAGTATCCTGGGTAAKGTCAGCATACCACCAAGAAGGACGAAGAACGTCCAACAGGATTAACTGTGGATGCAAGAGGAAGCTGTCTGAAAGGGATGTTATGGTCTAAAACCAGGTGTTTCAGTTTCATTGTCTAACCTCTGTACATCCTGTGATCATTTCCTGAAAGTTTCATTAAGATCCATCTCATGATTCATGAGATTTGCTAACAGATACAGTTGACTAAAATAGTTGCCTTTGAGATGTTTTGGTAAAACGCTGATAGGCAAAAACATGATTACCCACCTTTCATCAATCAATTATAACATCATGATCAGGTTCTGTTTTGCTCCCAAAACAGCCTCAGACTGACGGAGACATGAAAACCACCAGACCGCTGGAGGTCTGCTGAGGTATCTGACACCGAGCCATCAGGAGCAGATTCTTTATGTGGGGTCTCTGCTTTAAATCTTATAATCTTATGAAGAGTGGTACATGAACCTGGTCGCTGAAAGAGTGGAACTCCTCTCCCTTCCCTTGTTTCCTGTGGGGTAACTAAGCAGCTGACCTAAAAAGCGTCCCGTTCGGTTCAGGTTGCGTAATGATATGTTGCTCCTCACCTGACCAACCTCATTAAAACTGCATACCGGTACTTCTCCGGGCTGACGGAACTAGAGAAACCGAATGCTGTTTAACAGTAGCAGAGAGCTCAAATCCATCACAGTAAAAACACTAAAATATTTTAATATGAAATCAAATGGTTTGAACACCTCAGAAAACTTCGTAAACTGTCCCAAATTTTGTGAAGATTTTTTATATTAAAATACATCCAAGATTAGGAAGTCAGTTAACTCTTTTTATAGTGTAAATCTAACACTGATTTGAACCTAGATGCAAGTTTTCCAACTAGAACAAAGCAGTTTAACAACACAAATCACTTTATCTAACCCACTGCCAAAACACAGGTGATAGATAACCTGTCTGTGTGTGCGCTTGTTTTCTGTCTTAAAGGAGACATAACCTGCAAAATACACTTATTTTAGACTTTATTTACGTTCCGTTGTGTATTTGGAGTCTCTAGAAGTGCAGAAAAGTTTAATTCAGTCTCTCCTGATGCTGCAACAATATCTTCTGTTTGGGTCATATTTTTCAACCGTTTCAGYTTTTTTCTATTTTCTATGACKTTTTCTGAATTGTTATGTCACATTATTTGTGACAAAACTGCCAAATAAGATCTGGACTTACTAACTACAATTTGGTGAGCTTCATTCTCCTCTGGCTCTGGGTCAGACTCTCCAACATGTAAGGCTGGATGGACAAGTCTTCCAATGTTGACATCTTAATTAATTTGTAAATAAAATGTTGGTGCGCTGCTGCAAAGACATAAACCTCTCTATCAAACTGGAACGGGCCGCTCTAGGAGCTGGAGGGTGGGTGTGAAATGCCTCATTTGGATTTAAAGAGGCAGCCTCAAAACGAGTTGATCTGAGGCATATCTCAGAAAGGGAGCAAAAGAGGGGCTTGTGGAGTTACAATAAGGAGGAATTCAGACCAAAGCATTATAGACCCCAAATTAATGATTTAAATGTGAAAAACAAGGATTTAAAAGCAGGATATRTCTCCTTCTACAAGGCATCTCAGGAACAACTGAACAGATTTCATGAATCTCTCTAAAAAAAAAAAAACAACCAGTGGATGTACATCTACAACTGGCTAACTTTTAGAACCAAACAAAGCCATCAGTCACTGCTGCCAACACGCAGGTGCTGTATCCTGTTCATGGTAGTACACAGGAGTCTGTCCCAGAGAGTTGGAGGAGGACACAGGACAGGTTGTTACTCCATTATAAAAGACATTCAAGTACTTTAACACAAATACAGGTATAAATTTATTGCCCAGCTTATGAAATTCACTGTTGCATGCAAATTCTCAGTTTTCAGAATTTGCATTTACAGCGCGTTCACAAAATGTGCCTAGAATTTGCATACGTGTCCTAAAAAAATGTCTTGCAACATTCCTGCAGAAGCATTGCAACGTTATGACTGACACAGGAAAGAGTCCTGCTGGTGATGGCCTCAGGAGAAACACTTCCTGTCACATTGTAAATAAGGCAAGTTAATCACAAAGCTCAGTCTGATCAGGCATCTATAGGATGCACAGATGACCTATTCCTCAAAGGTCAAAGSTGATGGWGGTCATAATGTTATGGCTGACCGGTGTGCAGCTTTAATTACTGTTAGGGCTCTCTGATGTTTTGTTTAAAATGTTCAGAACAGCTTGGGTTGAACTAAAGTCATGTTTTGAGTCACAGTTCCTGTATGCAAACTTATAGCCTGCAGCAGATCAAAGGGCTAAATGAGTGATCTACTCAAAGCGATAAACTACCGGTTTATAATCTGTCCGTGTTATTTAATTACAGTGAGCCTCTAACTGTGGTTAATCTCTTCGGAGTATCTCTCATAGAAAGCATCACCCACTTTCCTTTGTCCACCAGTCTGTCAGCGGAAGTAAAACCATCGACTTTCACTATTTTCGTGCAGACAGAAAACAGCTAAACGACCTGTCGTGGGGCTATTAAACCAGAAAGCTTATTAAAAGAAGTAAAAAGTCGAATATTTACCTCATGAAGTGTCTAGCTGCTGTGCTTCTCGGTAGCTGTTGATAAATGCTGCCTCCTTCCTCTGAAGCTACATGTCGCCTTCAGGCTCCTCTCACTGCCGCTCCTGTCCTCTCTAAACCAAGCCTGTTCATTCCACTGCGCATTAAAACAAGAACTCCATTTACACAAGAGGCATTTTTTCCCATACGCTGTATGATTAATACTCATATTTTGGAAAGATAATCGCCGCCGTAATGCAGCGCYACCCAGTAAAATCGGTACATTGTTTTCGAAATGCGATTGTTTTAAAAATACAAAATAACTCTCCCAAAAGCTGACAATGCATGTTCAAAGAGTTTACGTTTTGACGCCAAAGAGATTTCCCATTTTTTTACAGGTCCGTGAAGGCAACAAGGCGGGTGTGACTCTTCACTCCTCCCAGTGGACAGAATGAAAACTGCACCAACACTTCAATAAATGTGCTCCAATCTGCACTACGTCAGTGTAAACTTCAGCATTTAGGCACATTTAAGCTTTAATTTTTACATTCAGAATCAGGATTTAACACTTGCATATGACATTTAACATTTAAATTTAATATTTATTAAAAAAATAGCAAATGCAAGAACAGTGAGTTAAACAACCAAATAAAAAAGTGTTAGTGGAATTAGTGAGCAAAATAATGAAGATGTGTTGAACATTTTATTTTACACTTGGCACCTATAGGCCTGCAGTCTGGTTGTCCTCCTTATTGTCATTGCTTCATATTCTGTACGGTAGAGCAGATTTTATTTATGTTTTTTCTGCCCACCCAAGCGCTATTTGTGAGCCAGAAAAGTGTCATTTAAAATGCTTAACTACTTTGACAACAGTTAAAAAGTCAGTCATAAAATATTTATTCATACTATCGGGATTTGTAGGTTTTCTGGCACCAAAATGTTATATTCCATGGCTGTTGCACATAAAGCTTAACAGCACACACGATTTGTTTATTTTTAGGAAATAAAAATAAATTTAGTAGCTGTGCGATAGTGGAATAAAATCCTATCAATTTGTTTTTTTATTTATTTTATGAAACAGCTGCACGTGTCAATGTTTTATTTACAACTCCCATCCTCTGCCATCATACTACCACAATCCAGCAGGCTTGTTAGGCTGATATCAAATTTTGCAGTAAAGTGACAGGTTGTGGTGAGAAAACTGTAAGAGGATTTGCAGGTTAGTCCAATTATGTCCACAGGAGTATAACACTGGGTKTTCAGTAAACCCAATCATGTACATGTCATATTCTGAGCAGCCTCCATCCTCCCATCTGTATGTTTACACAACCACTGCAACACTTGGCACAATCAAATATACGAGTTGTCACTGCTGGATGACATGTTGTTGTGTAAAAGCCATCAGACTTTGTGTAACAAACCGTACTCAGTGTTGCTTTTGATTTTACATGAGCAGCAGATATTGTGCTGGTCTATAAATTCACAGGTGTGTCTGAATGAAGTGGGAGGATAAAGTAAATGGGACCGATGTCTGAGTGACTGAACGCCGGTGCCCTAACACATCGACGAAGCCATTAATGTAACGTTTTCTCATCGCTGTGAAGGGCTCAGGTGACACGTCAGTACTTCTGTTCAACAGGCATGATGCACTCTGTCC
>NW_013952402.1:10092267-10097468 GCF_001266775.1 Austrofundulus limnaeus | reverse complement strand
GTTTTATTGTGGACAATAATTCAATGAAACAATAGTATTTTAAATAATAATTATCAAATAATGTAAAAAATCTTTACAAAAAAACATAAAGCCACAACTCCACAATAGACTCAGTTTACGGTGTTTGCATATTTATGAAGTTTTATGATATGTATGTGAAAAATATATCATATCATTTTTTCCCTGAGTTTAAAATGCATTTAGGGAAAATACAATTTACAAATGCAGGAAATGATTGCTTTTCCTTCAGTACTTATATTCAAATATTTTGAGCAAATATTGTATATTTGTTTTTTTCCTAAACCAAAGTATTTTTGACCAGACTATCAAAATTTCTATAATAAAAACTGAAAATTTTTAATTTTATTGTCTTGACACGAGCCTGTGCGCACTTTTCTACTAAAGTTAGACATTGAATGTTCAACATCACAAAAAGCATAGAACAAAGAATTAAATGTTTTTCTTAGTTTAATTTCCAGAAGTCAGTAATATCAGATGTAGAAGGACTAAATGCATTCAGTGTAAAAAATACAGTAAATACCCCTCTGATTTCAACAGTTTCTAACCCCAACATTCATAYATATTTATCCAAACATGAAAATTACTACATCCATATTTCATACTTCTGAACAATGACTGCATAGAAACCTTCTAATTTATAATAATACAAATAAAATAAACATCACATTGTGTCAGAAGCAGTGACAAAGTGAAAAGTTTGTTGAAATCAACTAATTTTTTTCTGGTTAAATTTAACATTTTAAAACGTTACTTTTAAAACTTTCAAAAGGTGTCCATCTATTTGCTTTAATTCCTTAAAATTAAAGCCCACAGACCAGATTTACGTCATTCTTATAGCAGTCGCAGGCCGCACAAAATCACTTCAAGGGCTGCAAACGGCCAGCAGGCCGCACTTTGGACACACCTGTTTTACACCGTCGGTGGAGAGGGCGACCTGATTGAATCATTGAGCCATAAGTCACCAACATCAGGGTGAAATGAGTGGAATCACCCAAACATGAAGTTTACTTTGTTCAGAATGTGAATCTCAGCTGTCAGTGTTCATCCTGTTTGTGTCTTTTTGTCTCTTTCACTGAGCTGAAACAACCTGCTGAAAAAAACAAACCAGTGTGTTCACAGTGCCACAGATTCAACATCATTTTTCATAATCCAGGAGGAAAAATATTAAACTGAACTAAAAGTCCACACAGCGGCCCTTCCTCTCCCAGTCTCCATAACGAGTGGGCTCTGGACCTCGAGGACCACCTTTTTCCTTCGTCGTTGGGTTCACATCATCTGGGAACTCTGAAGGAAAACAAGAAAACATGATTTATTCAAATAGTGGCTCTTCTTTATTTAATTTACAGAAAAAAAACTCAACCAAATGAATTTTTTTTCATACAATTTTGTTGCTTTGGATTAATTTAAAATCTGAAATTGTATTATAATATGACTATCTAAATAAATAGATGCTCAGGATCTTAAGAGGTTTTACGATCAGAGTGAAGGATCTCCTTCTTTCTCACTTTCTAGAACATCTTTGCTCTTCTCTTCGGGGATGTCAAAGCGCCCCTGTGGGGTTTTGGCCTTCTTCAGTGGCTCTCTGTCCTTCACGGTTCCGCTGGTTCTCCGCAAACACCCTGCACAGGATCCACAAAGGAACAAGTTTTCAGTCAGGTCAGTCTAAAACAAACCTCTTGGGACACATTAACCTGCTGCATCTCCTCATTAACATCCAACATCAAAGCATTAAAGACTCTCAGTTACTACCAYGCCAAATTTCACCRCAGCATCTGTGAAACTGACTGTATTTTTGTTATTTTTGAGGTCAGTTGGCTATGGCGGCCATCTTGAATCAGGTTGGCTCCAAAAGGTAATTAGCTGTAGACATRCATCTGATTATTTACCAAAAGTTTCATTACAGTCTGTGATGTGGTTCTTAAAATATTTTGCTAACAGAAAGGATTTGTCTGCAAGTAGTTAGTGGCACAATGTGAAAAAAATTAATGTGCGGACACTGAAATATGTGTTGTGAATAAGACTCAGCTACTACCACACTAAACTTTAGGCCAGTAACCGTAAATCAGACTGGGTTACAAACATTTTTCTGTTTTTCGTAGTCAGTTGGCTGAGGCGGCCATCTTCAATCGGTTTGACTCTGAAAGTTAATCAGCTGTCGAGGCACATCCAGTGATTACTGTCCGCAATGTTCATAAAAAAAATCATCCAGTGGTTCATGACATATTTTGCTAACAGACACGCAAAGACATGGGCAGAAATRTAATGGCCTACTTTTATGATCTGTGTGATGATGATGTTCATGAAATCTAACATGTGGGTATTTGACATCTGCACAGATGTTCTATTAATCTTTTTAGAGCTTATTTTATTTCTGTGCAGCTCGTGGCGTAATTACACTGCATGTCTTCAATCTTCCAGAAATACTGTAATATTAAAACAGCTGCATTTGTTACTGAAATGCTATGTTTAAATGCTTTTATGTTTTATTTGACTGTAGTGTACTTTATTTTTTATTTGTTATATGTGATATGGACCCGTGAAAGGCAGCTAAATAAATACACAGTTGAAGGACAACAACAGAAGACCTCCTCTCGCATTTAGATTAGTTTGAATTGAAATAAACAAAACACGAACCGGTAAAGAGCGAGTCCACAGCTGCGGGTCTGGAAACTACCTGCCTGCTGGCAGAGGCATATAATCGCAAAAAAGACATGTTGAAAAACGACACAGAAGCATTAAAAACAGACTTTTTGCACGTCGTCCTGTATGTGTTGAATAATAGTTGTCGTCGCGTTTTATTGACGTMATCAAGCAAGACGGAGAAAAATTGATGCAATTTTCATTTTGCCCAGCAGGTGGCGACAGCGCAATAGTTTATCCATAGACATTTTATGCATGTCTGTGGGTTTATCTGCCACGTCACCTACAAAGGCTCAAACTTAAAAAATAAAAATAAAAAAATAAAAACACAAATGTGCTTATTTTTTTTAAAAAATAAACAAGTGGTGATTATTTAACATTCATACTTAAATCAATACATCTTTGTGTAATGAGGAACATCATATTTAACTCATGAGAGGCCATAAGCTAGGGCTTCAAAACAAAAACATGGGAAATAAATATGAWAAGAAAATCGAATTTTATATCTGCAAGTAAATCAAGAATGGATGATACAAGGAAATATCAACAGGAATTTCAGATTTCTAAAATTCAGCTAGTTACAATGTACTTTCAGGGAGTGCTGAGTTAAATTTTGGGGTGTGTGTACCCCAAAATAAAGCTAAGATTGTCACTGGTTTTGTTGTTTTTAGCTTTTATCTGACCTTTTGATATTTTCAGCTGTTAGCTGTTTTGTTAACTTTAGCATTTAGCTATTGTATTGCTAAGTTTGCTTTTACCTAGTGTTTTACTTTCTTTATTGCCTTTTGACATTCTTATCTACTTTTTGCTGTTTTAGCTTTGTGCTACTTTTGGTTAACAAATTGCTGCTTTTAGCTTTTAGATGGCCTTTTGGTACAATGAGTTTAAGTATTATTTTAGTTAGTTTTTTGCAAATCTTTTGAAATTTTAGCTAGTCTATTGCTTCTTTTAAAATAGCTAGTATTCAGCTACTTCCAAGTAACTCTGTTTCCGCCTCTTCTGCAAATTCAGCACTTAACATCCACACACATTTCTGTTGAAAATACAGTGTGAGCAGCCTCTCTCATAGAAAACCCCCACACACAACTCTCGATTCAATGTAGCAGATGGTGAGTTAGCTACAGGAATGTGAATCCATTCATTCAAAGCTTTACACTGAAAGTCAAACTACCTTTGATTGTGGATGATAGCAAACTATATTTTCATTTGGCTTTATTGTCTGCTGTCTCCGAGGCAGGGGACTAAGAAATGCTCTCCGTCCATCTGATACAATTTCAGACAGCCGTAACTTTCATATAAAAAGGCTAAAATACACCAAACTTGTCATCCATGTTGCATGCCTGACCAGACCATGTGGTCATATGACATAATCAAAGCTCCAGCCCCTGACAACAGGAAGTGACCTTTTTTTGCTTTGGAATGCTCCCTTCTTGACCTAATCAGCAACGAATCATGTCAGAATACAAATTGTAACTTCATCTCACTTGCTTTCAMGCACAAAGACTTTGTGGTGAAAGGCGTGGTCATGGCGGTGCGGCAAAGTCAGACATCACACCACTGGCATATGTTTGGCTCTAACTTCCACATATTTCAGCCAATGGGTACACTACGGTCGATCCTAATCCACCCCACTACAGGAATGTAGTACAGTCTGATGGGAGGGGGTGGCTTAATTAAACATCACACCGTTGATATATGCTTGGCTCTAAATTCCACAGCATGTAATTCACTATGGTTGATTCTAATCCACCCTATTATTGGAATGCTGTCCAATTTTGGGRGGCGTGGCCTAATTAGACATCATGCTGTTGACATATGGTTGGCTCTAAATCACACATACAAGACCTGATCTGAACCAAATTTTGTGTGCATCATAAGGGAGACCTGCTCAGCACAYTTGTGTAGTAGTTTGACAAGATCACTTTAGACCCCCATATATCCGTCTGTTCACTTTATGAGATTATTTAAATAGTGACGGCCTGTGATGATTCCAACAAACCTGCTAATAGTTGGTCTGCACTGAATGGCAATGGTTGGTGTAAAGTTCTAGCTTGTTTTTATTGGAATTATTTGTTTCTTTATTTTCTCTAATACTAAATAAAATGGTAAATAAACTGTACTTATATAGCACCTTTCTATCCAACCAGGATTCTTGAAACACATTACACTACAACATGTGCCCTCATTTTTCTATCACTTCAAGATAAATCATCAGTTCTTTAAATCACATTCATGCACTGATAGGACACACATCAGAGGCAGCGGTGGTTCAGTGTCTTGCTCAGGGACACTCCCACATGTGACTGGTAAGTGAGGGGAATTGAMCCCCCACCTCTAACCACTCAGCCACAGCCGCCCCTAATGTGAGAGTTCCAGGAAGTTAGCTGGTAGCTCCCCTCCATCGGCTATGTGCTGATGTTTCTGAGAGGATGATGAAACTCTCTTTTGCATTCCTCTTCAAGCTTTCAGAAAGCAGCCCTGGAGAATGTCAGCACACACACACACACACACACACACACACACACACACACACACACACA
>NW_013952402.1:10088220-10092036 GCF_001266775.1 Austrofundulus limnaeus | reverse complement strand
CACACACACACACACACACACACACACACACACACACGCTTGCTCTTGAACCCCGTGGGGACTTTCCATTGACTTCCATTGATTTTTTTTTTTAGACTTTATATCCTAACCCTGACCGTATACCCTAAAATTACCCTCACAGGTACCACCTGACCCTAAAACTAACCTAAAGTCAACTCACACCTTAGTCCTAAACCTAAGCCCCACCTTTAATTTGCATTTGGACCCGTGGACCGGGCATTGGTCCCCACGAGGCTGCTTTTTCAGTAAAATTGTCCCCATGATGTAGGAAATACAAGTACACACACACACACACACACACAGGTTGGTTTTTCTACCCTTGTGCAACGACTTCCATTCATTTACCAGCCATTTCTATAGCCTAATTCTGACCCCTTACCCTACGCCTAAACCAAACTCARTTCACACTTTAGTCATAGACCTGACCCACTAATGGAATTTCCCCTCATTTAGACTTGGCTTAGGTCCCCATAAATACCAGTTGGTCCCCACAAGTAAGGGTATATGCCAAAACTTGTCCCAGCAGCATATGAATACCTGTGTCAGCTTCCTCAACCTGCTTGTGAGATTTTGATCTACACAAAAAAGACAAAATTAGTCATCCATTGCCCTGATTCTTCTGTTTCTACCAGTCTTTAACCTGAACAATGAAAGTGACTCGAGCCAAAACTTTGMCAGTGTTTAGAACCCTTCAAGAGCCAAGCTTTAAACAATTAAAAAGGTTTGTGGTTTGTTGCAACCCGTGCTGCATGAAACACAAGTTGCAAAACAGCATGGAGTTGGTCCTGAAGTTGGGGTTGGGACCTCAATGTGGATTCTGAAACAATTAATGGAGGGTCTTGAAAAGATCTAAGGAAATATAAAGTTATAATGGTTATACTTTTAATTGGCTTATTTCCAAAATCTCTAAACTTTAAAAATGGGAATGATTGTGATCATGAGTTTCTGCTCCAAACATCTCCCAGTGCTGATAGAAACACCTTTAGGGACCACTAGATTTCAACAAGACATCAGACGTTGGATCTCGCTGTTGTAATCTGAGACAATCTTTTTCTCACAGTCTCTACTCAAAAGCAAACCTGCAGGTGATAAGTCCTGCTAARTCCTCCTACTGCAGCACACAATCGGGACCATCACAGTGTGGTTCTCAGAGTTGTTTATCTCAGTCGATGATGGAAGAGTTGGAGGAGAATGACCTGGAGTTTCTGTTGTAAGCCAAGGAAAAGTGCTTTTTGTAGATTTGTCAGCAAGCGATCTCCACTCTTTCCTGGTCCGTGCTGTCTCCTGCATGGGTAAAAAATTATCTCATCTCCTTCCAGGAGTTTTTCTTCACAAGTTTTACTGTTTTATCATTTTCCCTGGGACAGTTGTAATGTTAACTGTTTTCTCACAGCCTCGGCCAGCAGCTTCTCAAAGAGATCAGTTCACTGCAGCCACTTTATAAAAAGAAACACTCACACAGTTCTGACAAAATCCTAGATACTGATGGCAACACACAAGGCATGGTCTCAGCAGGTGGTAAGAGTACCACACATCTGCGTGAATGATAGTGGGACTTCTCATAAACCAGATTTTAGAATCCTTCTGGAAGAGGTGGCTGTGGAAAGAGATGTTCAGGCTTAAGCTGCTTCCTCCATGACTTTTCTCCTGAACAAGTAGGATAAAAAGTTGGGTGGGCAGTTAATGGACCTACATCCAAGTGGCATCTTCTTCAAACTGAGCCCCAGGAACTAGGGGTATAACAACAAATCGAACGGCCGATTTATCAGGACCGATTTTCTTTATTTTTGTGAGACTGGCCGWAAGATCATCATCTCATCTACCTCCACAAAGATCTGAAGATCAGCCACTGCCAGCAGGGCCTTTTGCTCTGCTGTGAACTCTACCTCATGTTCAGGTAAAACAAGTTTGTATTGTGTCAAGGAAGTTGTTCAATGTTTTTCAGTAAAATAAGATTGGAACGTTAAAGGTGTATTGTGAACTTGTAACACCTTAAAGTGTCAGTTATTTAAAAAAATCTGAATCGGCAGGTCAGGGTTAGAAAACTGCAGTTGATACACCCCTACCAGGAACCATGCAACACCAAGTCAACCCCAGGCCTGGTTCTCTTTAAAGGGATCCACGAGTTAGTTGTTGTTAGTTGTAATGTTAGACTTTATTTGATAAACATACATTTTAACCGTAAAATAAAGACTGTAAAAATACTGTAGGCTGTTCAATTTTGTCAATTTTAAAAAATATATTTTAATATGGACTGAGCCATTTTATTTACACGCAAAGCATCCTGGGAAAACTATGACATCGACAGGTCCTCGGTGCGAGGCTGCTAGCGAGCTATATCCACCCTGAAGGTTAATCTTGGACAATATCTGACAATTGGCTCTTTTAAACGAAACCAGAGAGCGTTGACAGAGAGGAGAAGGTAGAAATGACTCAGCCTGTAACTGAAAATATAGATGGAGGACAACAGAGCTGCTTCATGGAAGAAGAACCACAGCTTAGCCTGTTAGCTTTAGCGCCAATGCTATATTGCCTTATATGTATTAGCTCGGTGCTAGCTCGACAAACCAACAAGCTAAACTGAGGTCCTCCATCCCTCCTTTTAGTTGCAGCCTTGCACCAAGGACCTGTCGATGTCATCATTTACCCAGTTTGCGTGTAAATAAAATGGCTCAGTCCGTGTAATATATTTTTAAAAATTTAGTTTAAAAATTAGAAAACCTAAACAGCCTACAGTATAGTATTTTACAGTCTTTATTTTACAGTTAAAATAAATGTTTATCAAATAAAATAATGTTGCAACAAATCCCGAATCACTTTAAGATACTTTTTTTTTGGTGATTTTCTGTTGAGAACCTGGTCTGACTCGTCCCTGCAACAGGTGCTGATCCTTTGGACTAGTATAAAGTCAACCATCAACCATGGTAAGGCTGTTATTCTACTTTAAAAATAAAACACAAAACTAAAACCCGTGTTTTTACTGCTCAATTTTATTTCCATAAAACAAACAAACAAACAAACAAACAAACAAACAAACAAAGCTGGTGCATGTTTTGTACTGCAGGTTTTATTAGAGTCTATATTCCCTCAAATTTTGTTTTTCTGCAGCTTCACTCAGGAGCAGATTTTCATGGAAAGTTTCAAACAGCAGACAGAAACAAACATTTCTCTCCAGAGCTGGAAAAAAAATACAAACAAAAAAATGGAACTAAGCTGGTGAAAAAAATCATGTTTGTATAAAGTTGATCAATCTGTTACATTTATATTGTTTTCATAAAGAATGTTTTAGCTTTAATTTTTTTATTACAGTTTAAACAATATTTAACGTTACCCCAGCCTTACTCAGTGTAGCAAAACAGTATATTCTCAAAATAATTGTTTTAACAAACCATTATTGCTGAACTAATGATTTTTTTGTGTTCTCTAATATTGTTTAGCTGTTGTGTTCAGTCTTAACTGTGTATTTTAGTTAGATTTATTTAAATGTGAATTCTCCCTTCTGACCAGCTTTTACTTGATAAATCTGTCTGCCACATACATATTACTTTGAATACACATATGTATTTTATAGTACAATTTTATTATGATTTTTTTACATATTTATTGTCATAATTCAATTTCAGTCCAAAATAATGGTACAACTGAATTGGTCTTTTATGTTCTGTTAGTGAGAAAATACATACATTTTATGTGTGTGTGGGAATAAATATGTATAAAGAATGCTGCAGATTAAAAGGTACACACACACACACACACACACACACACACACACACACACACACACACACACACACA
>NW_013952402.1:10083283-10087700 GCF_001266775.1 Austrofundulus limnaeus | reverse complement strand
CACACACACACACACACACACACACACACACACACACACAAAAAAAAAAAAAAAAAACCCTTAACCTACACCTACCTCAATTCACACCTGACCCAAAAATGAAGTTCCACCATATTAGGAACTTTTTAGGTCTTTGGTCCGCATGAGGACCACAGGTCTTGCCAATGTAGGTCCTAAAAAGAAATGGTCCTAAAAAGGTAACAAACACAACTACACACACACACACACACACACCCTCGAACATGGACCCTGTTCACACCTGGCATTAAAATCTGTCAGTCATTTAGACAGTGCTAAGCGTTAACTCTATCATTGCACATTGAAAACACAGAAACTCAGACTGTCTTCGGTCAATCTTTTAGTTCCTAAACACAATCCATCCAGAGCCTGGATGTAGGACATCCTGATGTGACGTGCCACAGGCAGCAGATTTGCTACCCGGACTTTAATAAAAATGAGTAAAAATGAGAAAAGAATGTTCAGCTGCTGGTTGATAGTTAAACAGCCATCGTTGGAAATACTCTGAGGATATGTATTATTGTTTTTGTTTTTTTTTAGCTAAAARTTTTCCAACCTGAGATTATATGACTCAATGGATTACAGTGGTGCCTTGACTTTAATCTGTTCCGTTACAGAGCTCATGATCATAAATTGAATCAATTTTTCCCATATAATGAATGGAATGGAACAGGTGAGACAGGAGAAGCTGGGTGGATGTTGTGGCAGACCTTCGTTACACCAAATAATGGKGGTGTTGAAAGCTGTCTCAAAACCCAAATTTTTGCTCTCAAATCAAAAAATCATCCRAGTGTCGGCTCATGTCTGGAAAAACTTGTTAGCTGGGGCACTCTGAGCAGCTGAGTAGCAGCTGATTAAGGCCAGGCTGACTGTGGCTGGGCCAGACCATACAATGTAAAATAATGGACTTGCAGCCTGACCATGATGTCCCTCACTTCTCTTAGAATCACTGCTGGAGGTAGGGTTGACCTGGAAAGAAGAAACAATATTCTACGTAAATGGATCTGAATTGTGTTAAACTGGAAACAATGCAACCCCTGGCAAAAAAGTATGGAATCACCAGTCTTGGATGAGCACTCATTCAGACRTTTCATTCTGTAAAACAAACTCAGATCAAAAACATGATACAATAATAAAGTCATTCCAAAGTGCAACTTGTTGGCTTTCAGGAACACTCAAAGAAATGAAGAGAAAACATTGTGGAAGTCAGTGAATGTTACTTTTATTGACCAAAAACAGGGAAAAAAGTATGGAATCACTCAAATTGGAGGTAGAAAATTAAAACACACCCAGTCAATTACCTTTTCCCTAAATGGACACCTGCCTCAGATTAGATCTGCTCGTTAGTCTGCAGTTAAAATCACCTGCAGTCATGACACCTTGGAGGGCTGCTGGACGAAGTGGAGTGTCAAGAACCATGGCTCCAACAACAGAAATATCTCTTGAAACAAAAGAGGATTGTGAAACTTCTTGAAGAAGGAAATTCTTCACACATGGTTGCTAAAGATGTGGGCTGTTCACAGTCAGCTGTATCCAAGATATGGACCAAATACAAACAGCATGGAAAGGTTGTTAAAGCCAAGTGTACTGGTAGACCAAGAAAGACATCAAAKCDTCAAGACAAACAAYTTAAGGMCATTTSTCTTGAAAACCGAAAAMGTACAACTAAACAGATGAAGCATAAATGGGAGGAAGCTGGAGCCAATGAATGTGACCGAACTGTAAGAAATCACCTAAAGGAAATGGGATTTCAATACAGGAAAGCTAAAAGAAAACCATCACTGACACCTGAACAAAAAARAACAAGACTGCAATGGGCTAAGGAGAGGCAATCATGGACTGTGGATGACTGGATGAAAGTTATCTTCAGTGATGAATCAAGAATCTGTATTGGACAAGGTGATGATGCTGGAACTTTAGTTTGGTGCCATTCCAGTGAGATTTATGAAGAGGACTGCCTGAAGAAAACAACCACATTTCCACAATCCTTGATGATACTGGGGCTGCATGTCAGGCAAAGGCACTGGGGAGATGACTGTGGTTCATTCTTCTATCAATGCACAAGTTTACATTGACATTTTGGACAGTTTTCTCATCCGTTCAATTGAACAGATGTTTGGAGGTGATAAAATAATTTTCCAAGATGACAATGCATCGTGCCATAGGGCAAAAACAGTGAAGACATTCCTTGGAGAAAGACACATTCAGTCGATGTCATGACCTGCAAATAGTCCAGATCTCAACCCAATTGAAAACCTGTGGTGGAAATTGAAAAAATTGGTCCACAAGAAGGCTCCGACCTGCAAAGCTGATCTGGCAACTGCTATCAAAGAGAGATGGCACCAAATTGATGAAGAATACTGTTTGTCACTCATCAAGCCCATGCCTCAGAGACTGCAAGCCGTTATAAAAGCTAAAGGTGGTGCAACTAAATACTGCTGATGTATTTTGAATGGTCTTTTGTTTATCTGTTTTTCATGATTCCATACTTTTTTCCTCAGAATTGAGTGATTGCATTTTTTTTCCTGTGCTTGGTCAATAAAAGTAACATTCACTGACTTCCACAATGTTTTCTCTTCATTGCTTTGAGTGTTCCTGAAACCAACAAGTTGCACTTTGGAATGACCTTATTATTGTATCATGTTTTTGATCTGAGCTTGTTTTACAGAATGAAATGTCTGAATGAGTGCTCATCCAAGACTGGTGATGCCATTCTTTTTTGCCAGGGCTTGTAATGGTAACTGACGTCCTATCATAAAAATGTTTTGAAGTTTGCATTAACCTGCCAGGTATGAATGCTCTCAATCAGAGTCGACGACCTGCAATCGTTTTACCCTAAGGCTCGGTTAGCTGAGATTTTGAGTGTTGCACAGGGCTCCGCTCACAGTGCACGGACCAGAACAAGCACATTTATATTTGATACTTACGATGGTGCAGTGTTCTCCGAAAGGACACGAGGCATGTGCACTTTTACTTGTAAAATGTTGTGAAAAGAACAAGCACTTGACAGACAACTATTTGAATGAAGCAGAGTTCCAAARTTTGCTTAAGATGTCTATAGAGTGCCAGCTCTGAACAGGGCCCTAATGTGAAAGGTGGTAACCAGCACAAAAGTAAATACTGTGGTAAAGTACACCAAAAGTGTTATATTTTTCCCAATATTAGATTCATTTTTGAGCCTTTCTATTAAAAGTAATATGGTTAAATAAATATACTCAGACAGGCAAACGTTATTTGTCATTTTGAAGGAGTACACATTTGAATTTATACAAAGGTATTAAAGAAGTGCTTCGTTATTTTGCAGTTGAGTTGAAAAAAGTCCAATAACAGGGCTGATAAATACTGACACAGACTGATAACAAAAACAGGAGGACCATATAAAAATATGTCTCTGACATGAAGTCACCCATAAGGTGGGGAGGAGAGTCCTCCTCAGGCTGGGTGGTTCCCATTTGATGGGAATAGTGCTGGGAGACCCCTGACAGCAGCACAAGTCTGTCTGACAGCAGAAGGAAACAGACACGGACGTCCATTGGGGGTCTCCTCTGCAGCTGCAGCCCCTCTGACCGCTCTGCCATCATGCAGTCACTGCGTCCTGAGGCCCAGCTGTGTCAGGGAGCTCTACTCACAGGCGGACACGCTGCTGATCTTTGCAGTGTTCTCGCTCCAGGGCTGCAGGTTCTGCAGGGCGTACAGGGAGCTGTTCTGCAGACACAGAGGGTCCGGGGCCACCGGCTGGTTGATGGTCTTCTGGAAGGCCTCCTGCTGCAGCTGCATGAGGATCCGGTTGGCCTGCTGTCTCTCCGCTTCGCGCTCCTCCGCCGTTTGCCGCCTGCGGCAACAAGGAGAGACTCGGTGTGTGATGTGTGGAACCAGTGCCAGCAGAAGCAGAAGCATTCATGACTGAAGAGACAATCTGAGTCCAGCTGCCTGTTCACATGACTGTAAACACTTTTACCATTTAAAATAAACTGATAGTCTTTTTCAATTAGTCTAACCTGTTTGTCTATTTATTATTATTATTATTATTATTATTATTATTATTATTATTATTGTTGTTGTTGTTGTTGTTAACCTAAAAATTAGTCAGTGCAAATTATGGAAGAAAATCAGCATTAAATTAAAGCTGACAGCAGTTTTTTTTATTTATATATTTACTTAGCATGCTTCATTTATCTATTAAACATAAACTTTGCTGTTCAGAACATTAAAATTTCATTTGTCTATTGGTTTATTACCTTCTTCTGATTTGTTGTTTGCTGCTACATTTCTCAGTTTTTGTTGTTTTACCTTGCAGCATTTATTTAGTCATATAAGAATGCACTTTACCAGATTTTGCAGATTTAATTTGGCAAAGGTAGGTCAAATGTTTCTCATCAAGCTGCATATTATTTTATTG
>NW_013952402.1:10071587-10081791 GCF_001266775.1 Austrofundulus limnaeus | reverse complement strand
CACACACACACACACACACACTCCCTCCCTCCCTCGGTGCATTTTTTATATGTAGGGTGCAGTGTTTGGATGTTGAGTCAGCATTTTAAAGTTTTGGTCTGTAACTTCAGTTAACATTCCCTTATTTTACCCTTCAGGACTTCATAAATTTCGGGTTTTATACTTCTTAAATTTTAAAACTACATTTTTTACTTCATTAAAATAAAAAAAAAATCCTTTGAAACCTTTGGTCCCACTTCCTTCTGTATTAGCTTTTAGCTATTGTTTTGCTGGTTTTACCTTTTAAATACCGCTCTGCCAGTTGTAGATATAGATTTAATGTTAGTGATAGTTGTAAAACAGATTTATTCACTAATTTTAATTTTTGTGGTTTTCAGTTATAGACAAGTTTTTTCTGATCTTTTGTCACTTTGGTCTTTTAGCTGCTTTAGATGAGGTTTTGCTGCTTTTGTTTTACTGCCATGCTAACTTTAGCTACCAGTCCAGGTTCAGCTATTTCAGTAAACTTCAGCACAGTTTTCAGCTCTCAGCATTGAAACTGCATTTTCACAAAGAAGTGTTATTTTTATTTTTACATTATTTTCATTTAACTCATGATGATCAAACTGGTTACAAGCATTTAAACAAGTCAATGTGTTTAAAAAAAACTGTCATGAGGGGGACTTAAAATATTTTTTGGCTTTTTTTCCCACTTTTTTGCATTTTCTTTATGTTTTTTCAGGTAAAATTAATTCATTTTTCCATCCTAAAACCTCAAAACAGGAAGGTCATCTTCAGAAAACAGGCCTAAATATAGAAAAATAAAAAAGAAATGGCGTTTTATTTTTCCTTGACAAAGACCAATAGTGCTGTGTTGAAGTTGAAATACTTCTGAATTATCCTGAATAATAAAACTCAGGAATACATTAATGACAACTAGCCTACAGTGTAAATCATTTAAATTAACWAAGATTGACCAAAAAGTCACTGTCAACCCAGACAATAAAATAAAATAAAAACAAGAAAGAAAGACATAATATATGAAAAAGGACAAATAAATTTAATTAAAATCTTACTGTCTGTTAAAATGAAAAGTCAAAGTAAAGAGATTGGTCGTATGAGCCGGAATTGTTGACAGTAAGGCAAAAATATGTGAAAACAAACAAAACACAATAAAAACTTTTAATGTTTTAATTTGCAGTCAAACGAGATGATCTATGATGTTTGAAGGATCAGAATAAACCCTTCACTTGAACTCATTTAACAAAAAAAAAAAAAAGAATAAGTGAACAACCCACTAAATAAGCCACAGCTAATATGAATCTAATGGATCCACACTGCAGAAGTTTAGATGCTTAAAAAAGAAATTCATCTAATGAGTTGAAACACAGTGAGGTAAATTAATGAAAAACGACGATCATTTAATGCAGTGGATGTTTTTATTATTAATTCATGTTCAGGTGAAACCCAGAGCTGCTGCAGGAACATAAACAAAGCTCCCTGAGCTGGACCACCTTTTAATAAGTAATAGCTACAATTAGATGGTGGCTGCACTGATTGGAGAAATATTAACGAATGTGGATATGATCGATGGCTGAAATCAGAGGGCTCATGTTTCTCCCTGAGTTTTTTTCTCTCTTCCTTTTCTTCCCTCCAAACTCCAAACAATTAAATGAAAAATTAAACCATGTGGCTCATTGATTTTCCCTGCCTCACCGTCCACAGGGACCTAATTACTTAACGCGGTGGTAGATACTCTCACATTAATATTTAATCCACTCCTGGACGTTCTCATTGGCTCGGGCAGAAGCATCAAATTTTAATGCTGGAGGGCGGCCTATGGAAACGCCTCTTAGTTCAAACCATTAAATGAACATTAGGGAGTTGGATGGCAGCTAAATTACTGGGATGAAACGCAGCAGTGTTGGAAGAAAATCAGCTGTTTATCATCCTTCGAAAACAGACTTTACAAACAATGCACCATGTTTAATTGGCTGGTTTTGGTTTAGACAATTAAGCAAAGCTAAAACAAACTGGGCCACATGTAGCTGAACGTGTGTTGTTTTGGCTGAGCTGTAGTTAGAGTCCTCGATCCGCCTTGGAGTGACACACTGTGGCATCTTTTCAAACACAATCATCGAGCGAGCGTTTTCATTTCAGCGGCTCAAATGTCCTTATGGGGTTTGGAGAAAAAAATATATCTCAACTCCTCACTTCAAATGGAGACAGGTATTGATTTTTCAACCCTCCACTCACAAGCTGGAGAGGCTGGACATCAGAAACTTCGGCTCCACAGAACAGCTGAAAGCCTTCAGAGCTTCAGCTTTTCAAAGCTCTCCAGACTGAACCCTTGTCTGATCTACTGCTTTTTGTTTCAAAGGCAGTCATGAGGGTTTAGCTTGTCTGTTAACAAAATATCTTAAGAACCAATGCGCAGACTTTAATGGAAAGAAAGTAAAAAAAAAACAACAACAAAGAAAGAACAATGATTGAACAGAGAGATGGATGCAGTGGGGTTGATTAGTGAATGCACAGGTGCGAGGATAGCTGATGAACAGGTTTACTGAGGTTGAAGGAGCCGAGGAAAAACTGAGAACACGGACAAATAAAAATTTCCAAAGCAAAGGAAAAAAGGAAAACTTCAACATAATTTAATAGTTAAGTCATATTTAAGTTTGTTAACATTAATGATGAATCTACACTAGAGTTAGTCATGGTGTTCCTCAGGGTTCAGTGTTTGGACCACTCCTCTTTACTTCCATCAGGTAGTCTTTAAACAGCATGGGATAAATTTCCATTGTTTTGCTGATGATACTCAGTTATATTTATCAATGAAACCTGGTGAATCTAACCAGTTACTTAAACTACAATCTTGTCTTAAAGACATACAAACTGGATGACTCTTAATTTTCTGCTTCTAAACCCAGAGGTTGTGGTTTTTGGACCTGAACATCTCAGGAATAAACTTCACAGCTTTTCACCTCCTCTGGATGGCATTAATCTGGCCTCCAGTTCTAATGTAAAGAACCTTGGTGTTATTTTGATCAGGATATGTATTTTAGCCCACACATTAAAAATGTTACCAGGACCGCCTGCTTCCACCTGCGTAATATCACTAAAAACAAAAACATCTTGTCTAAAAAAGATGCAGAAAAACTTATTCATGCATTTATCACGTCTAGACTGGATTACAGTTCTTTATTATCTGGGCATCCAAAAAACTCTTTAAGAAGTCTTCAGTTAATTGAAAATGCTGCTGCTAGAGTTCTAATGAGGAAGGAGAGATCACATTTCTCCAGTTTTAGCTTCTCTTCACTGGCTCCCTGTCAAATTCAGAATAGAATTTAAAATCTTACTTCCAAGCCCTCAAAAACCAAGCTCCATCTTATAGTAAAAATCTTAATGTCCCATATTTTCCTATCAGAGCACTTTGCTCTCAGACTGCAAGTTTACTTGAGTTTCTACTTTTAGAAACGTGTTTTCTTTTTCTTTCTTCCTGAAGAAAATACACCTGGACCGGTCCTTTTGTGCTTGACTGTGTCTCTTTCCCATCCCCAAACCCAGCCGGTCGAGGCAGATGGCCGCCTGTCCTGACCCTGGTTCTGCTGGAGGTTTCTTCCTGTGAAAAGGGAGTTTTCCTTCCCACTGTTGCCAGTGTGCTGCTCAGGATGGGAGACTGTGAGAAGTGAATCCATGCAATCTGCTGGCTTGTTTAGATTGTTCTTTTTTTGTGAACAGTGCTCTGAGAAGATGTTTGTTGTAACTTGGTGCTCTATAAATAAACTGAATTGAATAATCTGCCAGGAGAGGCTTCACAAACCATATTGAACCTATTGGTTAAAGGTGCCCAATCCTGGTCCTCGGGTGTCATTAACCAGCTTCTGCAGAACTTTGAGAGGTAATGCAATCACTGAATCAGGTGTGTTGGCGCAAAACAGGTAAAACAGGCAGTGATTAAATTAGCTTTACAGCTAAATACTTAATTTATGGAATATAATCTAATTTCAGTTTTATTTTTCCTGTAWATTGTCTGATCCACACTCCAGTCCAGGAGGCAGTAAGGCACATTTAAACGGACTCTTCACTGCCAACATACCTTTTAAAAAGAAATGAAGACAAACAAAACTTAAGAGGTAAACAGGTAATCATTGGTTCTTAAAAACAGCAAACAAAACTAAACAGAAACATTTTGAGAAAAAAAAAGGCAGAAGCTGCACACAAAAAACAACAACACAAACTAAACATGAATTGTGACACTGCCAGTATAGTAAAAGATGGCTGCCACAGCTGATCTMAACTAAAACAAAAATAGTTAAAACTCAAACATTGAATTTTCTTTCTGTCTTTTTTTTTCTTTTTTGAATGATGGCACAACCGTTTGTCTCACTGAAGGAGATAAATGTTTCAACTGGACAAATTGACTGCCAAACGTTTTACAACTTTTTTCTTGTAAAACATATAAAAACTACACCAGGGTCCTGATGTGAGTCTTTTATTCATAAACGTTTAACATCGTGAAGAAATCTGGTTGTTGTTGCAGCATGCCATCAGCACACATTTTAGATTTTTTTTTTTTTTTGGAATCACTAAATTGAGAATTTAGATTAAACTTGAACCTCTGAAGTTCTGGTTATTCTTTTTTTAATGGGATTATAACTATTTTCATTTTTTATTACTTTTTAACCATTTTATTACAGTAATGATACATTTTAAATAAATAATTACCTTTTCAAATTATGTGTTATTTAGAACACACATAACCTATCAGATAAAAAACATAAAATTTAGAAAGACTCACTTTTAGCATTTATTTATTATCCTAACTTACTTTAGAGATACTGTACATCTAATTACAATCCAGCAAATCAGGTGAAAATAAGAAAACCTCACTAAAACTGCACCGGTTTGACTAGAATAAGAAAGGAATACAACAAAAGACAACTGAAGTTGAATATTTTTTTCCAAACCAAAATAAAAAATGCTGAAAATTCAAACTTAATATGTTTTTTTGCTTGAAAGTTGGCCAACCATCATRGGTGGCAAAAGAGAACCCCCAAAACAATTACCATTGGGACCGGATAAATTATTGACATGGGACAGATTTGGCCTGGGGGCCTTGAGTTTGACACACATGAATCATAAGAAGACATGACGTCACATTTGGCACTCTGAGTTTACACATAGGGATGCTACATGTTAGCAGGTGTGAAACAGTTCTAAAGCTGTTCTAAGCCAACTAATCTTTTATCTGCCATGTTTGCTTTATCCAGTGATTACATCTCCAGAATTACACTTCTGGAACCAGAGTGATGTACTACAAATAGAAAGAAACTAGAGTACTGATCCCATCATGCTACTGTTGACATGATTCAACACCTAGAATGTGCTGATGTAAATGTAAATGCTCAGTCATCCAGGACATAGCAGATCTAAAAACTTAAAAAAGCAGCTGGAGTTCTGTTTTGTTCTTTTGAAAAAAAAATCAGATTTGTATCCATTTAATACAACATGAAAAATACCTATAAGATTATTAAAATCTGATTTGTCATATGCAGACTGTCATAAAAAATCACATAATCAGATTTTACCCAGAATGTGAACAAGCTGTTTGTTATGTATTTTAATCTATAGGCTCATATTTTCCACCATGTGGCCTAAATGTCAATCAAAGCTTGAAAGAATTATAAAATGGATGACAGACAAATTAAAGACACAGAAGGATGATTCTTCCAAATCCTGGCATGTGATTTGCATTGATCATTTCCAAACTCATCTTTAAGTCTCACTTCAAATCCACTTGAAGGAAGGTTTAAAGTACGCTGAGAAATCTGATCTGTTTATTCTGCTCCTCTTCTTGGATGGCTGCAGGGTTTTTGTTGTTGTTACTTTCTCTGCCACAGGAACAACAGACGACACGGTGGACAAGTGTTTATGCTGTTCACTCGTAATATACAGTAGTGACACGTCATCATATTTTGTAACTTACATATTGTCTATGATTGTGCTCAATTTTGAGAGAAAATGTATTATTTTTCTTTCTTTCTGCTTATCCCTCTTTATCCAATCCTCTTTTTATATCTACTAAATCTTAGCTGGTTTGCTAACCTTTGCCATTTGATAATTTTGGCCATCGATGAGAAAGTGAGGGGAAAAAAACTGTATTGTGGCCGAGGGCTGCTGTTTTCCTTCCCACCACATGACTGACAGCTCCTTATCAGTGCACTTATCATGTGAMTGTGAAGGACTTCCAGAAAATCCCATTTTCAGGTGATTGATGGAAGCCAGTCAGCGAACGAGGAGACAGAGAGTGAAAGAAAGAAAGTGAGTAAAATCGGAAACAGAAAGAATTCTCACCATGTCAGTGAAGTCAAACAAAGTAAAAACTGGTTTGACGGTGAAAAAATGTTCAATCTAAACAACGTTAGGTGAACTGGAAAATGAAAAGAATAATTTTGCAGTTATCATGTGCTTAAAATTGTTCAACTATAACTCAGTGCAAATAAATCTTTAAGGTCTGAGAAAACAAAACTGAATGAACTATTTAAAGAAATTAAATAAATTTTACTAAGAATATTGCAGAGACAATTCACGCATGCTAGGACATGACACCTTTGAACATCTTAAAAGTTTGAAATGTTGCTTAACAGCTTAGTTTGCTAAAGAGTATATGATATTTATTTTTTTTCAGAATGTTTAGGAAATATCTGACTTCCTAACTTCATTACAAAGTAATGTACTTAAAGCAAGTCATAGCCAACCTTTGCTATAACCCAGTGTTTTATTTAAAGTATTTCTTTATTTACTTTGGAAAATCATCAAAGTTGTGAACAGTGTGGTGAGAATTTGTTTCGAAGAGAATAATGGTGTACCACATGGCTCAAGTCTCGGCCCACTTCTTTGTGCTTTTACGTAAATCATTTGCTGTATTCATGTCTTGATGCAGGATTTCAGTTATGTTTGTAGCTTTTACAGCCACTGCATCAGTCTCAACACAGCTGCCTTGTTTTTGAGGTCCCATTCAAAAAACTTACACTGAAGTTAAAAAAACCAACTGCCAATTTGCTTACCTTCGAAGGCTCGATCTTTGACTTAATGCATAGATTTAAATCTAAAAAACCTATTATATAAAAACAATCATTTTAATACCAACAATTATTAACAATTAATATTTCAAATCATAATCTCAATCAAAGTTTGAAACTTATATGACTTGTCAGAAACTATAATTTAATGCGACAAATGCTCTCAGTGATTTCATTTCAATATGTAAATGTTCAACAGTAAAGTTACTAAATATAAAATAAGTTCAGGGAATTAAGGGGCAATTGGAATTTTTCTTTTAAGTTTTGGTTCATATTCGACCACCAGTAAACAGCATTCAGAACAATGTGAATCAAGAAATATTCATAAAGAAGTCAAGTTAGTATCTGGTTAGATGGGGGTCTGTCTCAGAAGGAATTTAAAGCATCTAAACAACTGAAACCCCAAATATTTATAGTGGTTCTGTTTAAAAATCTCTATCTGGAGACTACATATTAAAACTTTCTGGGAATACGTTTTACTTACAAGAAATTAATCTGTGAAATTATGTACCTGCAAAACCAAAACTGAACCATAATAGCCATTTTTGTAGAAGAACATTTGGAATAAAATGTCTCTTTAGTCAGGCATGACCTCCTGAGTGTCCTGACTCAGTGATCCAGAACATTTAGTTATTTTCCCATAAAAGGTCCTGAGTTTTAACTTCTTCTTGAGAGAAATAAATGAAGGGGTTGATGGGAGGAATTATACTTGCTCCGTGGGAGGAAATTAAGAATGATGGTTGACAGAAGCACTCAGAAAAGGAAGCTGAAACTTTTAGACGTTCATGAAAATTCTTTTTTTTCCCATTCATATCTCTGACACTGGATTACAGATGGCTGCTGTGTGAATTTCCACACAGGAACATCTGTGTTGGCATCAATCAATCAAATTGACTGAAAGCAGAATGGAAGTAGATGCTCCGCCATATGTTCCGAAAGGAATCCCCAACAGTATTGTAAAATTTTCTCGGGAAAAAAATAAAAAATAAAAATATGGAGCTTTTGTGTASTGACTTCATCAACTGCAGATAAAAACTATGAAGAGTGTAATGCACTTTTTAACACTTACAACAACAACATTCATGTTTGCTTAAGTAAAAATAATAATAWTAGTTTATTTTTTGGCCCATATATAATTTCTTTGAATTAGTTTTTGACTTGGGTGTACCCAACTCACCCAGAGACATCTACAGAACACCTTCAGCAGACAAAAGATGGATGGATTTTGTCTCAGAAACTCAACATAACAGTTGTTTTATCCAGCAAACCTGAGGTGAAATTACTGAAAGATGCAGGTGGTATACAGGGCTGTAGCTGTCAGCAACTCAAAATTCAGAGAAAATTRTGAGAAAACTGGCAAATTTTCTGTTGTGATCTTATTGAATTCAAAGCGTCTGCAACCAGTGAGCTGCATCAAGGATAATTTCTGAAAATCGTTTCTTTTTTGGGGTTTATTGCTTAAAAATATGCAGGCAGTGTACACATTTAGTTTACTGATAAATCACAAACAAAAACTGCAGATTTTGGTGTTTTACTATTGGTGGATAAAGCTTGTGTGGCCAAAATCACCTTCAAAAGAGTGATGAGATGCTGCAAGGCTTAAACTCACTTCTTGGCATTATTTCAAAATACAATTAAAATAAGTTAAAAAAACAGACAAGCTATAATCAGGAACAGCCAGCACCTCTTGCTCTGACATCAACTAGTAATAAACGTTTCTGCCATCATCAAATGACCCAAGTTCTAACACTAAATAGTTCTAATGATGCTCATAGAAAAAGAAAAACATCAAAATATGAAGAAGATGCTACAAACAAGTGGTAGCATAAAAGATAAAGCAACATAAATAAATGTGCTAAAATATTTAATGAATCAAATCTGAAAAATTTAAAGCAATAAATTCAAACAGCTTAAATATATTAGTTATTTTCTTTTTTATCCCTTTTGATTTAAATATCTATGGTTAAAATTGGATTAAGCTGCTGGATTAATAGATGTACAAAAATCAACATTGTTACCAATTTTACATTTGACTCCCACTAACGAAAGTTGTGACATTTATGATGAAGAGAAAACTATATAATCATTTTTATTACTTCAGTTTAGTTTAGTTTTAGTTTAGTTTATTCAGTTCTTTAAAAATAACAACATAAATTTAATAACTTCAATAAACAATAATGTTATGTATATATTAATGGTAATAATATTATTGTCCTGCAGAGAGCACAATTGAGTGATTTGGGTCTAAAGTGCACATTAACTAACACTAAATTCGTTGCACTGCATGAATTCCAGGAGATCTAAATGCGACACCTTTTCACCAACACAGTTATCAGACGCAGTCAGTCCGTCAGCAGTGTTGACTGTGTGGAAACAAATGAGGGCAACATGTGCTGTAGAGCTGGAGGTCATAGACACAACAACAGAGCTGCGAGTTTTTATAATCCATCTCGAGATCAAGTGGGAAACGTTTCATTTTAGACGAAACACAATCCATCATGTCACTTATCAGTGAACAGTGACTGTGTTTAGATGTCACTCTGGTATTTGTAATAAACCTCATGCTGAAGAAAGCCAACACAGATAATGTAGACTTTAAAATGTTTCTGACACTGCAGTCAGGATGGGAGTCTGAATCTGCAGTTTTCTGATCGGCTCAAACTCATCCGACAAGATAAAGCTCAAATATATAGTCAGCATGAGAGAGAATGGAAATAAGTGGAGTTGTTACTAACAAATAGTGTCCTACCTGTTGTAGATCTTTGAACAATCTCAGGTTGAAAAAACTGAGAATCATTCTGATTGGTTTAACGATTATTGTTGTTTTAAAGTAATTCCAAACCAAAATAATGTCATGTAAATGCTATTTTACAACTTTTATATCATGTCCAATTTTAAACTATAGGGTTATTTACATAAAATTATATAATTATTTACAAGTGCAAACTGCAGCAGCAAACTGAAGCACTTTTTGTGCAGCTTAAGGTACTGTTGGCAACATCATAATATTTCTGCAAGAAAACCCTGAAAAATCATGACAGTGTTATAAAACATCTGCATGAAAACAATTTGTTTTGATTTGATTAGATTATTTATTTAACAGGAAAAGATTATTAAAAATCAAGCCTGACTCAGCATAATTG
>NW_013952402.1:10068665-10071021 GCF_001266775.1 Austrofundulus limnaeus | reverse complement strand
TATTTGTCAAATGCATGTGAGCCATTTAGAGATTGGAGTGTATTCAAAACATCACTCTGTGAAATTTCAGAAAATGAAAATTGCTTTGAAGTGAACTTGATCTCATTTTGGTCTTGGTCCCATTCATATCAATTTGGTCAAAACCATAGATACAAAATCATTGGCATAAATAAAAATACTAACTGACTCTACATGTCATAAAAATACATATTTAAACATACACTGAATAGGTTATAATTATATGTTTCAAGATTAATCAAAACATGAAAAAATAGATCTGAAATGTTTTTCATTGGCAGAAAAATGGCTCTTTTGGAGGGGCAGGACTTCAAAATTGTACCGCTGCCTGCCACTAGGAGGCACTTGACCTCTGTGGCTTAAATTTAGGATTTTCAGCCATGTTGCAGTTTATGATTGTGGTTATAATTAGATAAAAGAACATAACCTGGAAGCTGAAGCACCAAATAAAAAAGTGCTCCTGTTGCCCTAAGTCTATTAAAGAGTTACCCCATTGTGCTTGTTTTAGTGGGAGAGTCTTTGAGCTCCACATCTCTGAGGAACAAACTCTGGTTCTAAAAATACAACTTGGCCCAAAAACCAGATCTAATGACTTGACTTAATCTGACTTACAACAGACTTATTTTGTCCATCATTATTTGTCTTTGGTCAAAGCGCCACAATTTTTTCCTAGTTGGATTGTTCAAATTGGGGTCTGAAAGTATGATACTGGTTCTTCATATTCCACTTGCGAGGACAGGAACTACTGCTTTAGAGGATCCAGGTCCAGATCTTCGTCACCACAAAGCATAATGGTGGTTTACACTTTGAGAAAAACCCAAAGAGACAGAAGAGACAAACTAAAACATCAAACCACACAAAGTGCTTGACTAAGATACTAATTTATCTTTTTTTAAGTTTCATTAACAAMATTTGTCAAAAGTTTGATTCAGCTACAAGCTAACTTCATATGTAAGATTTTACATAAAGTAATCAGAAATCTGAATATATGCAGTTATTTTTGCAGTTTCTGCTTAATCTATAGTTTGAAAACAGTAATATTAAATGGTTTTAGCGATGAAGCAGGCAAGCTTTAATAATCTGGAATAAATAATTAAAGAATTCTTGGATATTTATGGTCTTCTGACCAACAGGTGGACTGTGTCTGGTGGAACTGTAGTCCCTGTCAGCACTCTGAGGCCCCCCAAAACAACCCCCCACCATCCTACCAGAACACCACGGGTGTCTCTGTTCCGTTTGGAGGTGCTGTGGGTCGAGTGCACACTTCCTGCCGCCTGTGAAGAAGCGGAGGGGTGGAGAAGTGACTTTTCATGGTTTCCAGTTTGTGTCCATCAGCAGGGGCAGCTGGGAGATGTTGGCTCTCTGAGGACAAATGGGATCATCCCACCTGACAGCATCACTGTCCTCAGCTCTTTCAGACAGATATTTGCTTTCTTCTCTAAATAAAAGAGCAACTGAAGGGACATATTTGCTGTTATAAATAAGCAGAATTATTTTTAAAAGTGCCAGTGCCTAACATTAAGGCCCCAAGGGGTTTCCTTGAAGTTTGTGCTTGAAATAATGTGTTGTAATGTAACTGAGTGTGTTTCAGTATTTACTGACTTTACTTACATAATCTTGCTATCAGAATACAGCTAACACTAGTGGGAATAAAACAAAACAAAGGTACAATAATTTCCCCTCGGCCAAAGTCTTTTTTTTTTTGCATAAGACATAATAAACATAAGCCTTTAAAAATATAATTAATAAGGCCAAAACCCCTTGGAAACTATAACTTGACCTGTGGACATCACCTTTGTAAAGATTCATGCTGCCAAATGAAACTTCAGTAAAGTTACAGAGGTTTTGTCTCCAGTATCGAAGGGGAATGGGTTGAAAAAATAATGGAATAATGTGCCATGACTTTTGGTAGAAATACATACTGAGACACAAAACCATGAAAGTCACAAAACCCAAAGACATTTCTCCATACAATTATACACACATCAATGGGATTCTGATGAAGTGAACAAGAAAACCCAGCCAGACACACTTCTCAAACATCATTCAAAGTTTTAATGGGACACAGAAGTTTGAGCTTTCCATGATGGAACTGGTATTTTCATAACTTTTTACATTTTTTTTTACACAACCACAGTTTTAGTTTTTATGGTTTTAGGAGATTCTTCTTCATAATGTTCAGGTCAACTGGCAGAAGGTTTCACACTGATTTCTGAGCAGTTGAAACTTTATAGAATTTCACAAATTTACACAAATTATACAATAGAATGCAGACATTTTTATTTTTATTTTATTTTATTTTGCATCTTACTGAAAACTACAAAGCACTGCACTGACT
>NW_013952402.1:10063369-10068655 GCF_001266775.1 Austrofundulus limnaeus | reverse complement strand
CACACACACACACACACACACACACACACACACACACACACACACACACACACACACACAGAAGCACTTGAAAATCAGACTGGCTGGTGCCTGCGTATGGCCCCAGGGGTGTGTGTTTCTGCCTTAATGACTTGCTCAGATCAGATCGGGCAGTCGGGTCTCCTCAGCCTCACTCTGGAAGGAGGACAGAGTGACAGCAACTGATCCACGGCCTCCTCCTTTTTCTTTTTACTCCTCCCTTTTCTTTCCCCATCTCTCCTCTTTGTGGAATTCATAGTTTTTTTTACTATTTACTCATTAAAAACAATTGTGTTTTCACCTCTTTTCTCCTGTCTGTAAACCATCACTCCATTCTGTCACTTCATTAAACAATAATCACAACAACAAACTCAACAAACATTTATTGTTTGTTGTCTAGTGAGGAGGACTGTGGCCTCCATGATCTCCTGCTGCTCCCGTCAGGATCAGATGAGCGGCGTGTAACACCAAACCTACTTCTGCTTGTTGCATGAACGCTGATTCAGCATACTGTTTGATTATCTGTATGTTTTAATTATTCATATATAAAACCTTCAGCTTATTCAGGAGGTGGGTGCTGTGGTTTTGTGTCTTTTGTCATTTTAGTTTTCTTTTGCTAATGAGCGGACTAGCACAAAAGATTAGGTGATGTGAGCTGACTGAATGATGTGCACTGGATGGACTTCCTGATGCAACCTGGATCCAAACCTGCAGCTTCAGGACTTTGAAACCCTGGCACAGACCCCCATTATACCACAGCTCCCATTTTTTCTATCTTTTACAGTTTTCAAAATAATAATTTTTGTTTTCCCTTATATATTCCCCATTAAAACACATTGAAATCATTGAAAATATTGTTTTTTTTAATCTGCTTCTGCACACTTTTATTATTATTAGTTTTATCATCACTTGTGCTAATTTTAGCTTCTACRCTAGACAAAAATATAAGCGCAGTATTTTTGTTTTTGCTCTCAATTGCTAATTGCACACTCCCTCAAAACTTGCGACATCTGTGGCATTGTGTGATAAAACAGCACATTTCAGAGTGACCAGATTGWGGCCAGCCTAAGGCACACCTGTGCAATAATCATGCTGTCTCATTGTCTTGATATACCGGTACCACAACTACAAGGTGGGATGAACTATCTCTGCAAAAGAGAAGTAACCCCTAACACAGATTTACACAAATTTCTGAACCATATTTAGAAGGAACTAGAAAGAAGGTCTAGTGTGTACATAGACCAAGTCTTCGATCTTTGACTTCAGCTCATGAATAAATGGAAGCAAAAACAAAAGTGCTGCAACTATATCTTTGTTCAATAACATTTTGATCGATTTAGCTAGCTTTTTGTATTTAACTAGCTATCTGAGACTATTAGCTGCCCTTTTGTTATTTTTCTTGAGGGTTTTGCAACTTTTAGCTAGTATTTTGTTACTTTTAACCTTTGGTCAAAAATTTACCAGGTACTTTTTTTAAACAAATAAAAAATGCTGAGGTAATCACAAGGAGCTTGAGGTAAGACAAGGAGACTACAGGGAGGACCAGACAGCATCTAAAATGCACAATGCTAGACTGGTGTGAGAGGAAAAWCTGACACAAGAGCAGCTACAGCTTTGCTGAACGTAGCAGGTTGCAGGTGAGAGTGGGCGTACTGGCTCAGTTGCAACAAACTGAGGRAAGGTGGCTGATGTCACAGAAGAACCAACACAAGTTACGCAAGAATCAAAAAACATAATAACCAAAGAGGAAATAAAACGACCAACAGACAAGATAAAAGACAAGCAAATTTCAGCAACGTGATTCACCAATAACAACGTTTATACAACATTTTTACAAAAGAAATTAAAAATCTGTAAAACATTGTTTTGAAAGTAATTTCTTATCGTTTGGGTTTAGGGTTAGGTACGTACCAGGGCTGGTTAGGTTCCAGGTAAGGGATCAGGGTTAGGTTACAGAAATTATTGAAARATTTATGGAAGTCAATGCAAAGTCTTTGTGAAGATAGCAATACACTATTGTGTGTGTGTGCCCTTGTTTTTCCTACATCATGGGGCCCAGTTTTAAGGAAAATACAGCCTCATGGGGTCCGGGTGCTCCTTGTGGGGCCCAAAGCCTGGGCCCCACAACTTCAGAGGCTGATTTTGGGTGTTGGGGTTGGGTTTAGGACCAGGGTGTGAATTGAGTTTAGGTTAGTTTTAGGGTCAGGTAAGGTACCTGTGAGGTTAGCCTTCGGGTTTGTGGTCAGGGTTAGGATATAAAATTACCAAAAAATGAATGGAAGTCAATGGATGGGCCCCACAAGGATAAAAAACAAGTGTGTGTGTGTGTACTAGTTTCTGCTACAGAGTGAGGACTGTATGTTTTTAACTGACAAAGTGAGGAATTTTGAAATTTTAGGGTCAGGTGAGGTTAATTTTGGGTAAATGATCAGGGTTGGGCGTTAAAATTACCAGAAAATGAATGGAAGTMAATCTTTGGTCCCCACGGGGATATRAAAACAAACCTGTGTGTGTGTATCTGTGTTTGTTTGACACCAACATTCAGGTTCACAACAGGTGAAGTGGGGTCTGAAAGGCAGAGGCAGTCAAAGGGAAACACATAAACAGATTATAAGGTCTGTGTGTCTAGATGAAAATRTTTTTCCTACCGACTTACTCACTCATCTTTCAGAGGTCAAAGGTCACATTCTAATTGGCCTAATGGACTGTCTTAAGCTAAAACAAGCAGATCTCAGGTCAGTCTGGATCAGAGGCCAGTGAGGACCTGAAACACACAACAAACCAGTAAACACACGTGTTAGACACAACACGCCATGCAGCAGCCAGATAAARTTACTCTGCGTGGACCGTTGTCTGCACTCTTCTTACACTTCAAAAGAAAACAAAAGTAAATAAATATACTGCATTATAACTTCTAATGTCACATTTTTCTTTGATGACAGAATACTTCAGTCATCAACAATCTGATCACAAGAAGCTGAAGCAAGGATTGTTGTTTATAACCATATTTTATTCATGGAGCCAGAATAACTAAAGTGAAGTCATTTTAATGARTGTTTTGTTTATTTTATGTAAGTAATTAAAGCTCCTTAGCCAGTATTTCTGTATGGATACTTTTTGCGTTTTCAGATTAAACAAATTGGACTCATCTGGTTAACAAAAATAAAGCAAAGAAAATGTCTGTCTGTCACCTAAATCTGGAATTAGTATGAAAGCAGTTTAAAGTAATCTGCAATTTGTGCAGTAATGTGGGGATTTTAATCCTAAATTATAAATAGTCCCACAAGTTCTCCAGGTTCTCAAGGCTGGTTATTTTTTATTTAATATTTTAACATTTTACTTTCTCAAACAATTGTTATCTCGATGCATTGATCTCTTTTAAATCTACACATTAAAAAATATAAAATACATTACAAACACAATACAATATAAAGAACACTTGAAACTACATTTAAAACACAGTTTTTTTGGTGGGGGGTGGGTTGTACAGTGATTAAAAAACAGCTGTGACAAGAGATAATGAATATTGCAGCATTTAAGACAATAACGTAATCTGACTTTCGTATGACTTTTTTTTCGGGTTTGGGAAATAAGATTTCAAATTTGACAAAAAAATACAAATTTAGCGCAATCACAATTTAAGGTAAAGAAGAAAGAAAAAGAAATCAACCACTCATCAGCCAGCACTGCTTTTCCTGTTCTGACTGATTCAGTCGAGGCACAGGCAGCTGTTTGGAGCCTAACAGAGCAGACTTAGTTGACTGATTACCATAAAATCAACTATTTATTTATGGATCAGCGTTAGCTAATAAAGTATGTGAACTCTGAACTGTAAAACCCATAAACATGGTTCTGTGTGACAAACCAGAGAGGCGTGTAGTCAAGTACTTCCGAGCAGCTTTAGGAAGTTGGGGAAACACACCCCGTCAGGAGTTATGGTGCTTCTAACCCTTGACCATGACCACGGATGAGCAGATTTGTTGCTTGTTAAAAAGTTTTCTGGTGCTCTTTGTCACGTTTATCAAAGTAGAAGATGGTTCATGATGTTTTGTTAATGCCTGCCGTGAGAGGAGGGCAGACAGAAGTAGATCAGGCTGTTGGAAGAAACAAGAAGCGAGGTTTCAAAATTTGGTGATGAAATGTACAGTTTTTCTGTTTTTGCACCACAGTCGTATCTTTAGGCTTAAGTTATCCTGTGGTGATGCTTTACTGTTGACTACTGCCAAAAGGTGAAGGCATGAAATGTCTCTGTGTTTATTGTGTCTTGAAAATAACAGATCTTAGTTAAACTCTCAGAAAGTAATCTTTGGATGTACATCAACTGGTTAACTTTTAAAGTCAACTTAATGGATGCTAAAGTCCACAAGCCTTAGACACAACAGAAAAGGTCATAACTCATTTAGTTTTAAATATATTGAGCTAAAATTGGGTGTGGAATTAGCTGGGAGCCATCCCCAACTCGTAGCTTGAGCGCTAACAGATTGGACAAAATCGATTAGTTTTTGAAGACCTGACAAACAAAACAGCCTCATTATTTTTGCTGTTGTTTGCTCAGGCTCCTCTCTTCTTCCCTTATTCCGATGCCTTCACACTTTTTACTCTTTGCATATTAATTGCTGCCGTTAACTCTTTGATCATACAGAAGATTTTACATTTGTGGCATTTTTTCTGTCACAGGTCCCAGCTGTTCGAGGCAGGGGGTCCACCATCTGGGTTCTGTTTCTGCTGGATTGTTCTTCACTGTTGCATGATCTTTCCATAATCAAGATGGGATTTTGAATCAAAGAGAACATTATATGAAAGTTTATTTATATTAGCTTGATGGATTGAATGAACTATTAGGAACTGAACAAAAATGCATTTATCGTACTGGAGTTAAAGATGCCTAAAAATCTCAAAACAATAAGGTTAGCTGGGGCTTTATGATAGTTATACAACTTTTACGAGACAGTGTAGAGTCGTGTCTGAAAATGAATTTATCAATGCAAGACATGTCACATGTAAATTAACAACTCTGATGTTTAAAATATACTCTTACTGTGAGACAAGATGTAGATCTTCAGTGGTTTTACCTTGTGTCTGTGTGTGTATTTGTGTGTGTGTGTTTTGGCCAGAGAGAAATATGATGTGTTTTAGTTGCTTATAAGTGATGGCAGCACAGGATCACTGAACAACACAAACACTGTCAAAGATTAAAATAGTCCAGACGTCTCACTGTTTCAGCTCTCTCATCTCTCTCTCTAACACACACACACACACACACACACA
>NW_013952402.1:10056176-10063261 GCF_001266775.1 Austrofundulus limnaeus | reverse complement strand
ACCCTAACCTGAACCAAAACTTAATTCAGAGCATACCTCTAAACCTAACTAGTAGAGCACAGCAGAGCTGCAAAAAAAGTGAGAACCAGGAAAATGTCCTCACTTTACATCAAAGACCTCACTTTGATAGTAACTATTTTGCAAGCGGTCCTCACTCTGTAGCAGAAACAAGTACACACACACACAGATACACACACATGCAAACCGTTATAATCTTCTCCCACTTTTTCAGGAACACAGACAAAGGGACACAACCTCTTCCAAGGCCCCCCAGGGGCCCTAAGCACCTGGTGATAGGAACTATGGCAGGGGGGACATGAAGACATATTAATGTGCTGAAGACTTAATGAACCTGTATCTGAAGCAAAGGAGCGGGAATGTGAAGAGACGAGGGGAGGAGGGAGGGGAGGCGTTAACTTTATTAGTTTACAACAGATTAATGGGGATAATCATTTAAGTGATAGAGATGGATTACCCTTTCAAAGCTGGCCACAGCTACACACAGCAGCCCACCTACAGCCATGTAGCCCCCCTCTACACAAACACACACACAGACAACAAGAGCAGCTGATGAACCAGGTGGAAGAGATGAACTGTGGTTATACACGTGTCAAATAATGTCGTAAAGATTATCTGTCAGTCAGGTTTGGTCCGTCAGGTTTGACTCTTCTAATTTAATCCATTTTGTTGAATTACTTCTGGTCAAACTGATACATGAATAGACATTAATTATTATATTTTACTGTCACTGTATGCAGACATCAGTGTGCTCAACTTGGAGTGAGACCACAGTGCACTGTGAGGCGCTTCTATCTTCCCCTTTGGCCAAACCAGCTGGTTGTCTCTTGGCCGTTACTGGATGACTTCTCATTCTGCTGCTTCTTCAAGATCTATCTTACTTTAAGTTGTGAAGATTGGTTGTGGTTGACTTCCTTGTGGCTTCATCATGGTTGCCATTTACTTGAGGGATTCCAAGGTATTTGTATCTTTCCTGGACATCTGCCGCGTTGTCTTCGGGTAGTTTACCCCTCAGAAGTGACCACCTGTCCTCTCTTGGATACTGCACTGCAAGGCATGGCCCAGCTTCAAACCTGGGTTTAGATTGTTTGTATTAGCCCTTTTGGCCCAGGTCCAGATGATTTCTGGAACCCCAAGACCCCTGGTTCTATCTGGGCCAGGCTTCTCAGCCAGATTTGGGGTTATGTCACAAGTCATTTGCAGTGACTGTAATTATTTTTCACTACAACAACAGTAGTGAGCCACCAAACAACAAGCTAACATCAGCTATCAATAACTATCAGTAGCTTACTGTCCTCAGTCATCCTGCCCTCTCGTCTTAACCGTCATAATGCTGGATGGTCCAGTACAATCTTGGGTACTTTTCCTTTGAGTTTGGTGATTAAGGGTGTATTCACACCTGACACATTTGTGTGAAGTGTGAATACACTCATGCGAACCCTGGAGCAGACCAAACAACTGGACCGAGTCTCAGTCTGCTTCCATATGAACTCTGGTGCGGTTTGCTTCTGGTATGAATACAGACCAGCCTTGAACCAAACCAAATACAGAAAACATACAGTATGCCTTTTTGGACTGAAAGCATCATGGTAATGATTAGCCTTTCAGTGTTGCTAATGCTACCACTAGGCTACAAGCAATGAGCTGCTGTGGGTCAGGGAACGCAGAACATCTCATCACCTTTGGGTTGTGGCACACTTTTACCAACATCATCCCCAAATTATAAGTATATCTCCACAAAACTGCATTTGAATGAGTTGCTCTTGAAATTCATTACAGTATTGAACAGCACCATCTATCTTTTGGGGTCTCTTTTCTGCCCCTATCATTTTTATCCAATGGGATCAATAGCGTGGCTTTGTCTGAAACTTTTAGTCTGCTTTAAAAAGTGAACAATGTGAATGCAAACAGCACCAAACAAACAAAAATAAATAAATAAAGTCCGCTTTTGGTTCGGACCAAACAAGTGGACCRAAGGACTTTCCTGGTGTGAATATTCCCTAATATTATGATCCTGACCACATCCCGCCACACTGCTCAAAGCAAACACAACCAGAGCCAGGGTAGAATGAGGCCAGGCTGAGTGGAGCCAGGGTAGGCTTTGAAACCAGTATCCATTGGCTAAGAGGGTTCAAATCTACGCAGAACAGAAGTGGAAATAGAACATCACCTTGGTATGTTGCACTTGATGCTAACTTAACTTCTGGAGTTGGACTCTAGAGTTTTTTCCCATATCCCCATTAGGTTCTTTATGAAGGCTCTTAGTGTCTTGTTGATGTTTTACAATTTCAAGCACTCCAGCATCCTTGTGTGTGGCATTGCATCATAGGCTTTACTGTAGTCAACCCAGGCAGTGCACCGTTTTGTGTGTCTGGTCTTACAGCATTAAGCAATGGTTCTGTTGAACAGTAGCTCTGTGCTTGGCTCCTCTGTGTTGATATTAATTGAATTTATTTACTGAGCCATCTTAGCTGCTACAATGCCTTGCAGGGGCTCCCATGTTGTATAGAAGCAGCTGAATGTCCAGTTCTTGGAATGTGGAATATCAAGGAATCTGGTACCCATTCTAACCTAGGACACCTCAAATGCTGGGGACGTCAACATACTCCCTTGGATTCTTTGTACCAGCATCTCACCTCAACATTCTCCTTTTATGAGATGAGTTTTTCTTGTAAATATTCGAAAACAAAAGTTATACCATGGTCAACTTGGATGTTAGGCTTTAAAGTTTCCATAGCTCTTACATCCTTTTAGATTGCCTTCTTTCATTTGTTTTGCTTGTTTTACAGCATTTCAACAGTGCTAAACTCTCTTCCCTCATCCATAAAATGTCTTATTCTATTAGCTTATTGCTCATCAGTGTCCTGATTCTATCTTTAATGAATAATTCATACAATAAATACCTTATAATATACAGTATACTATTGTATTGTATCAGTTTTTGATGCTAATGCACCTTTTAATGAAATAGATTGTTGTTGGCAATGTGTTATATCGGCCACAAACCAGAGATGCATTACTCTGTGTGTCACTGCTGAGTCAGCATTTGTACTGCTTTCCTTTTTAAAGTTTCTTTTATATGTTTGTTTGGACTGCTTCAGCTATTTTAACCATTGTATGTCAAAATATTCAGTTTATTCAGGGCATTATGGTTTTGACTATGAAGTTTTGTCTTTTTTTTTGCACATTTATTTTTAAAATTTCTTAAGAGAAATAGCCAGATTTTGAAAAAACCTGAAATCTCCCTAATATATTCTGCTTTTAGCTACTGTTTTGAGTTTTAGTTTTTAGTAGGGGTGTCCCAATACCAGTTTATCTAATTAGTGCAGGGTACATATATTGAATCCTTTCTGAGTTAGAACTTAAACATTAAACATTGACTTTCAAAACACATTTCTTTTAATTGGAACAAGGTGGCTTCCTTACAGGCCTACATCCCCTCTGAATGGATTAAATCAAATATGCAGAGTGATACGTACTGTTGCAAATTTTTATAATAAATAAAAAAGCAAAACTTGTATAAATTTCTCAAACACAGAATTGAAAAAAATTCACTTGAAATGTAAACTGTAACACATTCAATGGAGAATTGATACTAGTATCCCAGTATTGATACTGGTATTGGTATTATATGAGTATGAGTACTTGTAAAAATGCTGAGTCCAGTACTTATACCAATATCATATTGAGACACCACTAGCTTTTAGCTATTGTTTTAAAGTTCTTAGCTTTTACCTTCCTGTTGCTTGTCTTATTATGTTTAATTAGCTCATTCTAGCTATAATAACTGCTCTCATTTTACCTTTTAGGTACTCTAATCATAGCCTTATTAATTTGACTACTATTTAGGACCCCCCCATTTGTTTTGCCCTTTTTTTTTAGCCTTTTTCTGATTGTTTTTAAAGTAGTAATTCARTTTCAACTTCATCAACAAATCCATCCAGGAAACTGTTAGTGGGAATCAAACTAATCTGACCCTCTATGAAGTTTCTCACAGATCCACAGTTGCCCCACAGTGAATCTTGGTTCTTACTAAGTATATGGATTTGGTCCGCAGCATCCTCTCAGCGCAGCTTGATCCCTGAGGCAACTCATCCTAATTCTTAATGAAACCTAAATGAATTCCGACCCTCAGCTTCTTGACAGTGGCAGCAAACACTCCATTCCTCAACTTTGCCACTCCTGACTTCATTATAGTCTTGCAGGATAAAATGGGATCTGTAAGCAATAACATAAAGGCTTCAGGGTTTGCAGCAGTAAATAAAGATTAGGCTAATGAAAATGTGAAGCGTGGCCCCGGCCTGTTGCTCAGCCTGCCAGGTGATTGAGTTTAACACTGATGGGAACTTGATGGAGGGACTGACTTCTCCCTGCAGAGAATTAAGGCGCCATTTTGTCACCCTTCGCTAGATGGATATTGTTCCTATCCACTGGCAATAAAAATGTCACACACATTACGCCTGCTCCGACACACTAACCTGTTTTATTCCAGACGATGTTGATTGCTGCCGTTCGGTCAAAGCCAYGAGCTTCTCTGAGGTGTACGTAATACACACCTAGACATGTAACGACCGATCCAAAATAAAAAGTGCTTTARCAGGTTTATGTATTTAAATGGTGGCAGTTTTATAGACGAGCCAACATGGATGTGAGCCCACATACTGACAAACACACCGTCCACCAGGAGCTTTAACTGTGCCTTCTTTTTGCTTCTGCTGTCTCCTTCCTGCTGCTGCACAATAGATCTCAGTGTCGGAGCATCTGACAGATTAAGACAGAGCACAGGTCCAACTGCATATGCACAGTGGATGCACGCGCGTACGCAGCCACGTGCGTGCACGCACACAAAAATTTACATCTAACAAAACAAAAAAAAAAATCAGTCTTTCCTTTCTGCTTCTCTGTTTTCAGCAACCCCCCTGTTTTTTCTACTACACACACAATTTTATCCTCCCCCTCCTTCATTTGACTTTACCTCCTCTGCCTTCTGCATCACATCCATGGTTACGGCGTACACACTGAATAAATAGTCCTCCTGCCTCAGACTGGATGGTTTGGATTAAAGTAAAATAAGTTCTACTGCAGACTGAGYTCAGTTTAAAGCCGAACTTTCTGTCACAAGTGCTTCGTATAAACACCACTTGAAACATAAGAGCGAGACATACATTAGGCTGACTGTTGATAGTGTTCTGCTGAGGCATTTATCTGGATCTTTCCAGTAAAAGAGAGAAAAAAAACACACAAAATAAACTAGTATGTTTATTTTCTCACCATGTTGCTTTTGAGTGTACCTGTAGTTTGTTGTTGTTGGGATGTTTATCCCAAATTTTGAAATGATACTTTTTCTCTCCCCAAAGCAGAGCATGTCTCTTCAATCCAACAACAAAACAGGACAAGAGCAAAAATGATAATACAATAAATTTAAATAACCTGGTAATGACAGAGTAAAACCTTTAAAGGAAAATAGCAAAAATCCAACAGTTTAGTTGTTCATTATTTTGCATTTATTTGAACTGTTAGCTTGTTGGGATTTTTTTATGCTAAAATTGMATTTGTTTTATCTTTGTAAAAATTTACATTCATCTGAGGAAAAGAAAAAACAATACGTCTTTGTGACATTCAAGGTAAATTCAAATTCTGTTGTCTGAAATACTCCTTGTGTTTAAAAGCTTTGATTTGGTCTAAAATGAAAAATGAAATAAAAATAAAATAAAAATAAAATAAAATAAAATAAATAAAAGAGTAGTAGATTAAGCCCTTTTCTCAGAACTGTATGAACAAAACTTAAGAAGCTCTTTCTTTTATGGTCATTTTATTATAGTCCTATATCATTTTAGTTGACTTATTTTTTTGTGCAACTCTTCTGAAAATGAACAGATTTAAAGCTGTTTGTTTGTTGTGTTTCATTTATTTAAAAGTAGAATGAAAACAAAACTATTTAAAATCTGGCCAGGAGCATAAATAGCATGTTGATATTTAAATTTTTATTATTTCTTGTGCCTATAATAGTGTTTATTTATTTATATATAAAGAACATTGGTAAAATCTTTTGTCAGTATATGTTAGTAAAATATTGTTTCACGTCATAAAGTAATCAACAACAGAAAATCTTCAAAATTGTGTCTATTATCCAATTTAACACATTGCTTTTGTTTCTTTTGTGTGAACAATGAACATCATGTGTCAACAGAAAACAAATATTACACCAGTTTACAGCTTTTTGACCATAAAAACAAAATGTGCTTGAAACTCATAAACATATTTTTTTTGCCCAGATGGAGTAAGCAATATATTTTTTAGCATTTTCTACAGTCATGGCTTAAAGACAAAGCTTCATTTGTCTAAAATGAGTATTTTATGTTTACCCTTGAATTATTTTTATATTTATTTTGAAAGAAAGTTTTAAAATATTCTATGAAAAGATAAAGGAAGTTCATTCTTTTAGGCATTCATTGTATTTTCATTATACTTTTTTAGACATTTGAAAACATCAAGCCGTGATTTTTATTTCTTTTCAAACAGGGATGTTTTGCAATTTAAATCAGAATATAACTAAACAGGAACTCTTTTTCCTGTGTGTAATAATAATTAAAAAGGAAGTCAATGTGCTGTAATACTGAAACTTTTAGTGACTGTAGAAGTTGTAAACTGAACTAAAATTAAATTCAATTAAATAAAAATGCAGACTTACTGAGAAGAATACAATCTTTAAATGCAGCATTTTTAAGCAGTACTTTATGACAACAGCATAACGGAGCTCCTCAAATTCTCTCATGGCTTTTGGCTTTAGCCCCCATGCCCCCTCCCAAAAATTATCAGTGGGCCCCATCTTGCCCCCAATTTTGAATGCAGCAGGTCCCTGAACCCCCTTTCAGCTTGATTTGAATGRCTGAATGATGGTTCAGACAAATACACTCTCGGAAGTTGTTTTCTTTAATAAGTTACTCTGATTGTCAAAGCTGCAGTGCTTAACTTCAGGTTACTCTCTTATTGTTTTTTGTCTGTTTGTTTTGTTTTGTTTTGTTTTCCTGTGCCAATCCTGCCAGGGGCCATTTCAGTGCTTCAGT
>NW_013952402.1:10048494-10049606 GCF_001266775.1 Austrofundulus limnaeus | reverse complement strand
CATAAACTGAGAGAATGAACTTTATTTTACTGTCCACACCATATTGGACATTCTGGGAGCCCCCCTCTTGGAGGCGCAAAATGGTTATTTATGCTTCTTTATTTAAAAGAATACCCCCTTTTTTCTTTTTTGCTTATGCACCTCGTGCACTGGCATGGATAGAGGCCCACTGACATCAAGAGTGTATAGGGCCCAGAATTTGGTGCTACACCCCTGTCAGCAGCTCCTAGACTTTGGAATCTAAGTACCCTAATTACCTAATTTCCCTCTGGGATCAATAACGTATTTTTGAATTGAATTGAATTGAATTGGATTGAATTGAACAAGCTACCCCTCCATCTCAGACAGGCCTCCTCACTGGCTGTCTTTAGCCTCTTTCAGAAGACAGTTCTGCAAAATCACCACACAGTCTGGCTTTAAGCTCCATCGGGTCGTTCATAAAATCAGAGGAGAAGCCATCCAGGTACCACTTACATGTACGCATTCAGAAATTAACCCAGCGGTGCAAAACCAAACGAGGCGTGATAAAGAACTCAGCTCAGCTGGAGTGGACTGCAACGTGTCTGTTATGTGACTGTCTCGTATCAAACAAAACAAACAAAATAAAATTACTTTAGCGATCGTTTCAATATTTTCTAAACTAACTACAAAGTTGCTGCTCTRTGTCATCTTTTATATTCCCTCTGTAATRAATATGTTTGTTGATTAATCCTGTGGTCGCTCACTGRTTGTGGAACCGTGGGTTGCTTTTTCACAAGTCGCTCAGACTGGCTTGGGCCCCCGGCTCTGATACCTTGCTTGGAGGCAGGCTCAATTTACTCGCTTTTCTGCCTTTGCGGTTTTTCTGAGGACAGAACACGTGTTAGTTCTGGACTGAGCTGTCTTAAGAATAAATCTTTATAGAAACATCTTAAATCCCACTTCTTTTTTCTTTGGCTGTTGACATTGTAAGATTTTCTTGATTTCCTTGTAGATTTTAATTAGATTTTAAGCATTTTGTTGTTTTTATGTTTTGTTTTTGTTTGGCTGTGTTTTTGATTGAATTTGTTTTACATGAGTTGTGTTTGAATATTGATACTGTGCAGCACTTTAGTCTTCCGGGCTGCATAAGG
>NW_013952402.1:10045600-10046791 GCF_001266775.1 Austrofundulus limnaeus | reverse complement strand
CACACACACACACACACACACACACACACACACACACACACACACACCTCTGTAAATCCACCGGCCCTGGCAGGTCACATTAAGAAGAGCCTGCTCAGCACAAACACATCATGGAGGTGGACAGGCAATTTCTGTTTTCACCAAATAGCCAGTCGAGCTCGTTCTGCATCTCTGATTTTAATACACTCGACAAGCAGCTTAGCAGCCGAGGAAGGAGGGAACTGAGGCCCCAGGGAGGGAGGAGAGAGAGGGGGGGGGTGCATATGTTTGTGTAGGGAGAGAGAGCTATGCCTTCCAGCACTGTTGAATCTATTACTCTATCAAAATGATCAACTAGAATTTGATTAATATGCAAATTGAGAGGGTGGGGGTCAGGGAGAGGGAGAAAGTCTGGGATAATTCTCTTTGTGGATAGTAATTAATCACCAGTTAAAAGTAAATTAATACATATATCAATTTTGTCAGGGACACGCTTAGTTCAATAGCCCGTAAAATGGAAGTTTGAAGTGTTAAGGGGCTCTGCAGGAATGTTATAAGTAAAACTTTCAAATGTGCCCTATTTAGTGATCAATCAAGCTGTGCCCTGAGGCAGAGGCAGCTCATTTCTGCTGCTCCGCTCCGACACACACTACCATAAAGCAAAGGTGTCTGCTTAACACACACTGCAACAGACAGAGAGAGAGAGAGAGAGAGAGAGAGAGAGAGAGAGAGAGAGAGAGAGAGAGATTGTTTGTTACAGTGCAGCTTCACAGTACAATTTGATTTGCATGAAAAGACTGAGGATAATAAGCTGAATAGTTGGCTGATTGGACTGAATGACTACCGTACTTAAAGCATGGGCATTGAAAATAAAACTTTCAAATATGACGCTAGTATTATAGCAATAAAAATGGCTGCATGTGAGGAACGCAATGATGTCACTGTTGGGTAAATAAGGTATCTGAAAGGTAAAAAAGACAAACCCAACAGAAGCAACAAACGGCTGTTAAAAGACCATTTTGTATGAGTTTAATACAAAAGCATCTCTTCCAACGATCAGATTATCTTTTAACAATGTGGCCCAAATCCTGGTTCATTGGATCCAGTCTCACTGTCTTCCTTTAGTGGCCCATCAGTAGCCCATTACTCTAAAATGGCATTGTAAACTTTTTACTGATGTCACTCTTGAGTGTGTTTAAATGTTATTATTAT
>NW_013952402.1:10038641-10044675 GCF_001266775.1 Austrofundulus limnaeus | reverse complement strand
TGTTTCAAGTGGTGAGATTATGAGCTTTAATAAGTAAAATTATCCCAGCTACAATGACAGACAACAAATATTACATTTATAGTATTACAACTAAAACAGTTTTTGTCCTTCATGAGCCTTCGTAGACAAGATGGCGGCTGCCTGTAGTGGCGACCCGCAACCATGGAGATGTAAACAACTTTTTATAAGGTAAAAATAATAAAACAAGGTCTTTGTCTGCAATGATTAGACATGTTTTTTATTATTGTCATTGGTGATTATCTCAATTTCTGCTAAAAGAATTGACAAAATCCTACACACTGTGCCTTTAAACAAGATTATAAAATGGCCACCATAACAGGTGATCCAGCAGCATGTAGGAGTTGATTCCAGGTCAGATGAGAAAAGTAATTAAATGCTGTCATAAGTCACATCGAACACATCAGGACTTGTTTCTGACTTTAAAAACACAGTGTGTCCTCATGACACTGTCCAACAATCAAGTCACTTAATTTAAGCTATGCCAAACAACTGCTCAATGCCCTGCATGATAATGCTTTGAAAACTCAAGCCAACAAACACAGTTAGCTGTGGGTAAGTAGGAACTCTGTCAAACTTTCAGTCAAAGACTGGAGAGCCACTCCTGCTCTAATTCCCTGCAGCCATTTGCTTTGGTAAAATATAGGCACATGTTGCAAATACCAGAGTACTGCAAGAATTTATAGAATTGTAGAGATTTTCTGCTGAAATGTTTGATGCTTTTTAACAGATTTTACAGACATGGCTAAGAGCCGAATATATTGTCCAGCTACAAGTCAAAGCTTTATACCAACAGTACTGAAGGAAATATTATGACTGATTATCTGAATTTTAGATCCAGTCCTATCATACTTTGCGATCATATTTAACAATTTAATTTAAAAGTAATGAACATTAATATGTCTCCCTTCAGCAGCGTAAGAATAATTTCTTACTTTACATTATACCAATGCTGATGTAAGAGGGACCACCCTTAAAGGTGTGACCAGGTTTAGTATAAATATTAAGGTTTGCTAAGGACACGCAGAGCAGAAGCAGAGGAGTTACGATTACTGTATTTCTTTTTACATTTCCAAAGTTATCTATTCTATCCATTGGTTCTTCTACTTCTTCTGGATTTTTTTTTTTTTTGGCGGTTGGCAAAAAACGTTTGGTGTGCAGTACTGCCAGTGTGCTTTGGATGTTGAATATTTCTAAATTGTTATGTTTGTGTAAAAAACTGTATATTTAAACTTTATTAATGATTTTTTTTACAAAAAACACTACACACTCTACACTTTGTAGAATGTTTATTATGTTTCTCTCTGTTGGTTGTCTGATTCTCTGTTATAATCAGTTTCTTTTGCCTGATCTCTGCTTTGGCCCCGCCCACTCTCACCTGTTCTTCATGTCTCTCCTCCAGGTGTTTCCCATTTTGACTTTGCGCCTCGTTAGTTTGCTTTTATATTATGTCTCCTGTCCTCAGTTTATAATTGGTGTTTTGTGTGATTTGTGCACATCCCCTGTGTTTGCTGCCACCATTCCCATTCAGTGCCTGTAAATACTTATTTTACCTCCATGACATCCATTTACTTTATATAAATATGTTTGTTTTAGTATTTCAGCATTCATATTTCTCAGTCTGCACTTGTGGTTCAACTATAAGAAAGGCAAACATGATAAGAAAAATAATTCAATCCCTCATATCCTGTGTTACCTCCTCTTCTGCTGAGAAGGAGACTATGCAGTTGTGTTTATTAAACATGCTAGTGTTCATGTGCATCGTTTGAAGAGGACCTCACATAAGCCTCCAACAGTACCACACACAAAATACCTGGCTGTGTTTGGGGGCTCATCCATGTGTGGCCACTTATGATCCACACACAGAAACAATCATCTGTGGCTTTTCAGATTGCTCAAAGATTCATTCTCCTGTCAAACCTGCAGAAAACTGACTTGTTTTATAAAGGCAGAATATTGACACTTTACAGAGAGAGGGGGAGTCAGGGGAGGTAGGAAAGACTGCTCAAGAATGGAGGAGGAAGCAAAGGAAAAAKAAATAGCTTTGAGTGAGAGAACAGAAGGATTAATGGAGCAGAGGCAGAATGAAGTGGACTAAGGTTAGCAACACAGCGAGGAAAGCAGACTGAGAGGATAATCTAATCATCATCATGGGAAATAGCTGTGAATCAAACAACCTGACATTTATATAAGAGGATTTTGATGACTTGAAGCTGCTTATAGATCCAGAACCTTCTTCAAAATCTGCAAAGAACACAGACCCTGATTGAGCCTGTGTTTTTATATCTCTGACTCATATTAGTCTGTTGGTTCAGCTGTATTAAGTAAATTGAGCTAGAATTTTGTATAATTATAGCTAAGAATGAGCCAAAAAAGCCTGCTGAGTGCTTGTCACAGCTTATTATTCAACCATTTTTAGACATAAAAGCTGAAGTAGTAGGATCTATCAAATTCTAAATGCTAACCAAAAATCCACATGACCACTACAGCTATAATTCATCCATTTCAAGACTTATTGGGAATAAATTTTTTGTGGAGTACCTAAGAATGATCACATGCTAATTGCCAATGCAAATCCCAAATCAAGCTAAATACTAATGCCAATTTTACAAAGAGCTTTAATTTAGTGATTTTTAAACAAACAGCTGAAAATTTTTATAGTATGGTAGTATTAGAGAATAATCTTTGACAAGACCTAAATGCAAATACAAAATCCAAGATTCCCACCTACTTGTCAGTCATTTGGGTGTGGCACCTGGGATGGCCAATCAGCTTGCCACCCTGGCCACCTTTTTGGCTCCACCCCTGTTTCCATTTATTAGTGGCTTAGCGGATGCATGGAACTGTGCCTGACATGAGAAAATATCAAAACACTGTTTCTGTGCATGAAATACCAGGCAGGACTCAAATATAGTTTATCATCAAGTATGAATGCGTAATCAAACTCTGATGTGGACCAAAAAAGTAAACTCTGGTCTTAAATCCTAGGTTTGGTTCTGTTGAAGTAAACTCTTTGCGGTTTGATTTCAAYGCCAAGCAGACCAGAGACCGCTCCAAAAGCAGGAAGTGGACTACAATGCAGGGCATTCTGAGTAATAACAGTAATAAAGTTACTCATATTTTGCAAATGCCTTGCTCAATGTCTTTATAAGGTGGACATCACTGCTGTGAAGTTTGATGCGCTCCTGCTTGGTGAACATGGCCTCACATGAAACCGTCTCAGTCACTTTGTGTAGAAAACAATATTCTCTGCGATTCTGCCTCATTTTCCTCTCATGCTGAGCTCATTGTTGAAGAGTGTTTGTTTGACACATTTGCCAAAACCAAAAAGTAAATCCTACAACCAATGAAATCAGACGTCACTCCATGGTTGTTTACGTTTTCTGAAGAAGRAAGTTGCKCTCCATGTTTCCATCCTGAGCTTTCTTGTTGATCACTTTAGTGGGTCTTAGTGTAGCACCACCAAAGGTGAGGGCTAAAATAAGCTGTTCACAGAGCAGTGTGAATGTGAACCRCACCAACCGAAAATGAAAACAAAGCTTGCAATTTTTGTCCCCAATCGAACCGAGCCTACCGGACTATCAGGTGTGAATAATAGTGTTTGCTATGAGATTTTGTTAATATACTAAAACCTTATGATTGTAATAAAATGCCACAAAGTTCACTTATGTTTCTGCAAAGAATAAAAAAAACATATACACCTTCTTTTCATGAACCTTTAAGAAATTCAATTACTTATTTGAGAAGTTATCTTAACACAARCTAAAATGTGCAGAGTTCCAGGTTTTTAACTTGCAGTGAGCTGCTCTGTGTGAGCTGAACTYGCATGCAGATCATTCACTCTCTCCCCTCCCTCCTTTGTGGATGTTTGGATCTTTTTCAGCCAGGCTCACTTGGGACATACTTTGGTCACATGAATGAAAGTGTTAATGGGAATGGAACTTACTATGGATCATATTTAACTTTGTGATGTTTGAACTGGAAAATTAAAGCTTGAGACCTCCTCTGTTGTTTAATTTTGGTCTTTCTTGTTTGACACATGCAGCTTCCTTCAAGTCTCCCTTTTCGTGAAGATGGATGTGGACAGTTTGGTTGTTGCAGACCCCCCATCACACATTTCCATCTCATTACCAGACAGTCTTTATTAACTTTAATCCCATAAAAAAGTTGTTGTTTATTGGGGACTGCCTTATAGGAGCAGGGGAGTGGAGGCATGACTGGCAGGGCAGAACAACCTTGAAGGTCAGAAGAGGATCTAAATGAACAAATAGAATTATCTGAAATTTGGTATGGTGGGAGCTGGCAGTGATCTCAAACACATGCTGAAAGCTAGTGAAAATTCAGGATGGCTGCCAAAGTGAAATAGTAAAAATCACTAGAACTAAACCCTTTTTAGACATACTAAGCTAAAATCTTGYGTATTAGCACTGGAGAAAATTCAATCACAAAATGAGGCTGGCAAGTGGCAGGTCTCCTCAACGTGTCTTCAGGAACTCTTCTAAATGTGTTTATAAGTCAGGCTTTTGTTGCATGTAATGCCTGAAAAAGTGCATTAGTCCAATTAAAAGCAAATCATTTCATTATAAAATACTTTTGTTTTGGGGTCTTTTTTTACCGAGTCCATCTAGTGACATTGGGTAAAAAAAATATAAAGAGATCATTTTAAGCAGCCAAATAAAGTGTCTATTATGCTAAAAAAAATGACTCCATGCAAATTTGCAAGTGACTGAAGCATGTTATTTTAATTTGTTTCTGTAATAAAATAAACAATAAATTAATTCAAACTTCTCCATGTTTACAATCAACAATCTCTGGATGGAAATGATGGCAAAATTATTTTGTGGTCACACGTTATTATCTTGTGGCCACAAGATGTGTTGGCCAACATAATATTTTTTATCTAATGTCATCAGATGGGCTCCGTAAGTTTTCTTAGAAACAACTGGGGGTGTTTCAGAGATTGACATTTAGAGTAAAACATGATCCAGCACCTGGCAAAGTGTTAACCTATAGGCCATGCCATGCAGAAACAGTCACGTTACGATAGCTACTGTGATCAGTGCACTGGTGAACACTGGTTGCTGCAGGCGGGGAAAGTTTATCCCATCTCGTGTCCTTGGAAAACAGGTGCTGGACTTTGACACTGATGCTTGAATGAGAGAAAATTCCCGCAGAAAAAATCATTGAAATAAAGACAAATATATGTTTTTCTTTGAATTCTTTAAAATCTGTTCTCACTGTTCAGTTTTCATGCTTTCTGTAATTTAGGGATTTAAGGCTGCTACCTTAATTTAATAAGAATTTACTGGAATTATTTTATAGAATCCAGCTCCCTAAAATCAGTTAAGCCCCGGATCATTTAGTCCAGTTTATTCCCCACAAAATTGACTTCTCTTGTGTTTTACAGAGGCCTAAAATCAAAATAGGGCAGCTGTTTTGAAGACATATCAACCTCAGCCCTTTTAGTTCAGGAGCATTTGATGGCCTCATTCGCATCCAAATATATCTCGGCCGTTCCTCTTTTTTTACGAGCAGGGATTAAACGATATTGGCCGAAGATTCCAGCTCCTCCACCGTGACCAATCTTCTGTGGCTCAACAACGTGGGACTGTGAGGAAAATGATAGGCCACACACAGATGACACCTAACTCTCAKTTACCAAGAAATCGAGCTGAGCTACAAACAGTAGAACGTAAGAGGTGTGAACTATTTTTCATTGACTCGATTAGACTTTATGAACTTGAAATTACATGTTGCTTTGAATTATCACCTGTAGTTCAATTACACATTTTTGTAATCCTAAATGTATTTTGACAAATAAATAAAAACCTGTAAATCTTTAAATTTAAGAGAAAAACAAAGAGTGGGAGGTTTATAACTCACCAGGGGTCAGATTTATAAAACTGGCGTACGCACAATTTGAGCCCAGAAACTTGCGTACGCCAATTTTTACGCCAAGGTTGTGATTTATAAAATCCAAACTTGACGTGAAAATGTGCGGTGCCTCACGCCAGCT
>NW_013952402.1:10033661-10037929 GCF_001266775.1 Austrofundulus limnaeus | reverse complement strand
GAAATGGCGTACGCCAAAAAAAAATTCAGATTTATAAAACCATATTTTCGATGTCGGATATTTCAACCTCCAGACTCACGAAGGAGTGAGTGTTTGAACCAATCACTTTTGTTGGCATTGATCAGCTGACTGATTTAAATACATCTTAACATTCATGAGGTACTTTGCATTGACTGTTTATGGTTGAGTGTGGGCGTGTAGAGGGTAGAACCTGAGGCGGGACCTCGTGCGCAAACTCTGACGTGCAGCTGTGATTTATAAAGGAAAGATGCGCAGAAACGTGCGTACGCATGGTTTTATAAATCTGAATTTTTTTTGGCGTACGCCATTTCCGCCTTTTGGCCGTACGTTCACTTTTAGTATGGTTTCCACGCAATCCTTTATAAATGAGACCCCAGAGCTGTGCCAGACCAATGTTGCTATGTGGGAATGATTTGGCATTAAAATTATTGAATTAATGTTAAACCTAACAAAGCATAAAAACTAAAGGCAACTCTCTGCAGGTATGCCCACCTAGAGTCACTCTAGACATTGTTGGCTCAATGCAAATCTGTTAACACTGCACTTTTCCTGTAAAAGCCCTTCTTGTTTAATCTATCATATTTGTAGTTGCATCCCAAAGTGCAGACAGAAAGATTTAAGAAATATATTAAAATGAGAATATTTTACAAGAAAACAAATGAATTAAGCAAATGACGTTGTGCCAAATCAACCAGGCATTGCTTTTTAAGTAATGGGGTTGTATTTTAACTGCCAACCTTTAGATCTTAAGGCCCTCTAAATGTCTAAAAGTGTACTTTGAGCACGCTGATTCCCTGCATCATTACTGAGATTGATCGACATTGTTATTGGTGTCATAAGTGATAACATAAAGAATTCACAAAGCCTAAACAAGAATATGCTCTGTTTTACAGAAAGTCACTGATAGGAAAACAGCGTGTAAGATGAGAGATGATGTAATAGAAACTGTGGTGTGATCGGGATTAGAAAAAGAAATGAAGGGTTTTTAATGCTGAGAAGAACAAATTGGCTGGAAGCCCATAAAGGCCACAGAGCAGGAGGTTCAACCCAGAGGCGGTGTGCTGTGTGGACAGCTTTAAATGGAAAGGTCTGAATTTATTGTATACTACACCACACGTGTTATAATTTGCACTACATGATGCTTGTCTGCTTGCAGGAAAAACAATCATAGTACTCAGTCAAGCCAATCAATAATGGTTTTGGAAGTCTGTATGTGTGTGCATGTGTGTATCATATGTGGACGTTCATGAGAGTGGGTGTGCTCCGGGGTGTTAATTTCCAGCGATGGGATGAGTCCATGGCATCCCAGCGTGATTCATATTAAAAGTCAATTGGCCTTAAAATTTGGCTGGACCCCCAAAGTCTAAAGCAGTGAGACATATCTGTCAGCTATGGCAGAGCAACTCACACTCATACTGGCTGAAATTGGATCTGACCACAGAGGCCAATGGACCAGAGATTGAGAATCACAATAACTGACCATTAGGCCAACAACCCCACTGCTAACTGGCCCACTCTTCACTCCCAGCTCATCCACACTCAGTGCTGCCACTGGTGGCCAGTGTGCTTAATATCAGTTTGTATCCATGTTGAACACATTTTTATTAATAAAGAGTAAAACACCCTAAATAGCTTCTAAACCTGTAAGCTGAGGTGTTGTAAAGAAAGTGCTAGTGTATGTTTTGCTTTTTTGTCAGTAACCTTACTGCTTGTGACATTAGCAGAAGCTATCARCTTCCTCTTACTCTTAATTTCCCGCCTGTGTGCTTGTGTGGTGAGGTATATCGGTGCTGGCTGGGAGATAGACAGATATGAAGGCAGAGAGGCTATCACCCTCCTGCTGCTGCTGCTGTGATTTCACTGGAACCTCAACTATAATTACCACACACTTTGTGTTGGAGCACCAAACTTTCCCACTTAGGAGCGGAGCAACATTACTGTTCTTAAAAAGTCCAGTAAACTTTTCACGTTTCCTCTGATAACTTCTAGACGAAATGCTTAGATGGCTGAACCCATAACTAATAATAATAATAATATAAAAGTCAAAAATAACATTATTCAAATTATTAAACCATGTTGGTCAAAGCTAGACAAATTTTGTTTTGACTGATTCACAGTATTTAAATAAAGGAGCTGAATTACCACAACTTATGTATGTATTTTCCAGGCACATATATTAATTCTATACCACAATAAAGTAACTGTATTACCTTCAGTTCTTATAAAAATTTTGTACATATCAAAAATGTATTTAATTTTGCATCATAGCCCCTTTAAACACTTTGAAATTGGCCTCTGTCTTTTGAAGAACCTCTCACTTCAGCACGTCTTCACAACAATCTTCCAGGGGAGGGGTACTCTGTGGGGCAGGATCTCAGCTGCAGACTGAACTCTAGGGAGGAGCTTTGTGTAAATAGGCAGAGTTTTGTACCAGCAAGTGTCTAGGCAGCTCCACGGGGGATTCAAGGATTTCTCAATCACGCAAGAATGAGTCAAAGCAACACTCTGGTATGTTTTTGTTGAGGGAATGACATTATAGCATATACAAAGCTCAAAAACGCTGATTTCGCATAATATCACCCTTTAAAATAATTTATTATCAGTTGCAATTACTTCATTTGTCAAATGAATAGAAAAGGTTATGTGGAGTCAGTTTCCTGCAGCAAACCCAAGGGTCAAGACTGTAGCCACCCATTTCCTTTGATACACTTATTCATAACGAACACAAATCTTGCTGTATTGTAGATTTTATAAATTTAATTGTAAACGGTGTTTTTATGAATGTAATAATGACTGGGAGCAAGGGAAGCTTATTGTAAAATAGCCAAATTATCCTTAMAAACACTGAAAATAGCTTGTAGCTTATGATTGACAATTAGTTTTAATCCAATTTTATGAACTTGATTCATTTACACAGGGATAGCATACACAGTTTTGTAGTTCAGTAGTTAACAGTTAGGAGTTTAAATTTTTTTTTCATCTGTTCTGTATTTGCATATTTGTTGCAGCTATCAGCTATAGAGTTTACTGATCACAAAGGGCAAAAGAAACCACAATTGTTTCCTAAAACAGACCTGAAATAAACTTGTGATTCAACTGGACAACTTTTCTCCAACCTGAATGCAAAAAATAAAAATCAAGCTGGCAACCAGGGCAAATTTTCGACAGCTAAAAGTCTGCCATTTAAAGACATTTGGTTAAAATGTGGTAGCTAAGAATGAGCCTCATCACATACTAAGTTCAAATAAAAAATCATATACAAAAAGAAGCTAAAGAATGTCTGCCACAGCTAAAAGGAAGAACTGACTAGCTTACCATTTTAAGTCATACTGAGGTGTAATTTGGTGGTCAATGACAGTTATCTTAAATAATATAGTCAAATTTTAAACTTAAAACATGGCAGGTGCTTTCATACTCCAGGAGTTATTTAAATTTGCTGTTCCCCTCAATAATCCATCGATACCTGACATGGAGGCAGAAACCATATAAAATATATAAGGTGGATAAAGATTAATAAGGATGAAGCTAACATTACCACTCACATAAATTTTTGAAAAAGTAAGCACAATTTGAGCAATTTCCTGAAATGTTTATTCCACCACTTCTCCACACTGTCGACACCCAGAGACCCTCTGATGCTGCTTTCTGKCCGCTCCACGCCCACTCGTACACCCCTCAGCACGGTTTTAAGTGGCTCCATCATGGTAACAGATGCTCGAGGCCTGAGGCCGCTCCTCTCATTACAAGGAGCACAGAGCGTCTTTATTAACATTTCATTCATCTCTTTTTCAGTGATGGCAACGTGACAATAGAACCCAACAGACCATGAAAACTGGCTGCTCGCCCACTTAACCCTTAATACTAAAGGGTTAAAAGCTGAATGTTCTGTGGAATAGAATAGAATAGAATAGAATAGAATAGAATAGAATAGAAACTTAAATCCTTATGTAGTATTGTTTTTGCTCAGGTCAGTTAGTTGTGACAGTCATCTTGAATTGAATCAGCCCTAAAAGTTAATTTGTTGTGTTTATTTAAATCCAGTTTGCCTGCCTAGAGTCTGTGAACAAATAAGATTGACTCCAAGAGTTAGTGCCAGTATTTTAACCAAATACTGTTCACATTTGGTTTCAAACCACATTGTGTTAACACACACAGCTGCAGAGCTTCAGTATTGAAACTTTGAATTACAGCCCCCCCGATAGGAGGTGACTGCAGAACAGAAGTCCTGTTGCATATATATATATATG
>NW_013952402.1:10029089-10031406 GCF_001266775.1 Austrofundulus limnaeus | reverse complement strand
TATATATATACATGTTTGCATTTCATCGGCTGAACCTGGCTGATACTTTCCCACTTAAATCCCATGAAAGCATACAAAAGTTTACATAGTTTTTTCTCACAGAGCTTTTCCATTTTAGCTTTGTTGTTGTTGTTGCTAAATACGGTAAATGATGGTATGATGAACTCAGTTTAGCAATTTTGTTCATGGCTTATTTTAAAATCATTTTAAARCCTGGTAAAAAACATCTATTTAATACCACTTAATGCCCATAACTCTTTCATTGAAARAATATGGACTGCCTGTTTTTCATTACCTTATTGCTGCACATAAAAATATAATATATTGTAAAGTTTGAGTTAAAATCATCAGGATACCTTTTTATTTCAGAAACAAAAGGGAAAAATAAATATTCAAACACCCCAACAATAATAGGTGAGGGGGCCGATGTTTTATGTCCATAACATGGCCGCCATCTTGAAAGCCACCACAGTGGATCAAAGTCAATTATTTCCCATGAGAGGGTGGTCATGTAGCATATCAAAGAAGACCAGAGTTGTCTCAGAAATGGATTACTGCAATCGGATTTGCAATATCTCTTCTGGTTCTGTAGTTCTCAACACAGACATTTCAAAACCCTTGTTATTAGTCAGAGCTAACTGAAGATGGAACTGATGAAAGCTTTGTGTTCAGCACCAGGGACAGCACAATGAACAGTTTGAATATCTGTGCATAACAGGCAACGATCCCAGTTGTTGTTGCAACTTTCTGTTATTTTGAGAATCACAAGATATTGTAAATCTGATAGCAGGAATCCTTTTTTGAGACAACTCAGACCTTTTTTGATATACTACATTGCCACTTTTCTATTAGAAATATTTGATTTTGATTAAATAAATAACTTTCAAAATGGCAGCCATGGTCCGGACATGGCCAAACAAACTGGCCTCCTCATTACTCTCTGTCCTTTTTGTTTCTGAAACAGAAGGGTGTCCTGAAACTTTTGATTCACCCTGTACATGTATGTTGTTTTTAAAAAACTCAAAAGTTAGTGTTCTTGACACATTTAATAAATACAATAATGTTTATCCATTTGTGTCTGCGTATTTGCAGTATTGAAACCTACACCGTCACCTACTTCTACTGAGTTTTAGTCAGCTTTAAATTGTCCATTTCTTTGCAAATACAACCCCAGTTCCAATGAACGACTGTCTTGCTGAAATAAGCAGGACATCCCTGAAAAAAACCCTGCTTGGATGGCAGCATATGTTGCTCCAAAATCTGTACAGTATGTACCTTTCAGCATTAATGGTGCCTTCACAGATGTGCAAGTTACCTATGCCATGGTTACTGATGCACCCCCATACCATCAGAGATGCTGGCTTTTGAACTTTGAGCTGGTAACAATCCAAACAGTCCTTTTTCTCAGTGGCCCAGAGGATGCAATGTCCATGATGATGAAACATCTTGTCTTAGTGTATTTAACTGAACATAGGTTTTGAAAAGGATTTGCAAATCATGGTATTATGTTTTTATTTATTTTTTACACAACATCCCAACTTCATTGGACTTGGGGTTGTAGATACAGTATGTTCATCACGCAGAAACTGTGGCGCTGGTGTTTGGACAAACACTGAGTGATCACAGTTTGACAGCTTCAGTGTGTCTGTTCACTTCATTAACGATGGTGAGAAGCAGCAGCACCAGGCCAGAACTGCCAATAGTTGTGCAGCTGAGTCTTCTCCTCCTACACATGTGCACACACACACGCAAGCACGCACGCACGCACGCACGCACGCACACACACACACACACACACACACACTTCATTCATCATCCTGATGTTAATTGGAAAGGTTTTAATAAACTTGCATTATCACCTCTTGTTGCACAACCTTGTGTGCATTCATCTAAATTACAAGAGCAGCACAGAAGGCTGTGTGGTCTGATCCCAGGAGGTTGTTGTTATTTCTCTGTTCTTATATGAGCTTACAGAGTAAATGAAGCATGTGTTGTTTACAGAATTATAGTTGAGCTGGCTGGCAGAAACCCACAGATTACACATCATAACCACAATAAACACATTAAACACATCATTCTGTTTTATGGGTCTACAGAAGGGGGCTCCTGCTGATAATACAGCTTGTTTATGTTGACAAAAGAGAACTTTGTTTTATTTAGGATCTTTTTGGCTATAGGATTGTTCATTCCATTGGAGAAGATCTTGTATATACTGTACATGCATGCTCACAACCGCACATAAACAGGTGTTTACATCCTGGGTTTTTGGGTCGGACACGGATTGAATATGTGCATATGTACATATATATGTATATAT
>NW_013952402.1:10022343-10027707 GCF_001266775.1 Austrofundulus limnaeus | reverse complement strand
ATATATATATTACACATATCTTCTAATCTCTTTTACACTCTTTTCTATTACATTTCACTATTCTCTTAATTTTTCATCTTAAAAAAAGTCACGGATGATGAAGAAATTAAGAAACTGATACTCAGTTCTGCTTTCTACTGAAGTGGCAAGAAAAAAAGAGGAAAAAAAGAATTGTTCAAGGAAAAAGTGTTAAGGGGATTTTTTTTTTAAAGTTTCAGCTTTTTGTCTTTGAATTTTAAAGTCATATAATCCATTATCAAGACAATCAGTAATTTATGAATTTAATGGTAAAGTAAAACTAAAAGCAGGATATGAAGAAAACAGTAATCTCCATGGGGGATGTCATTAAAAAATAATTAAGATGATTCAAATACAGTAGAACAAACATTGTTTTGAATTTAGCACATTTACAAATTAAACTAGCAATCTTAGATATTTGAGTGTCAGTTGTCAAGCCAGGATTTTAAACAAAGTTCTGGTTGGATCTGCTAGTGTTAAGAGCACGTGTTGGAAATGACTCTCAGCTACTACCGCTCCAAATTTGAGCTCAATATCTGTAAAATGTACTTAGTTATAATCATTTGTGTTTGCTAACGTTGATCAGTTGTGGCAATCACCATGCTTGTGATTGACAGCTAAACTTAACGAGCTGTAGATGTGCATCCAATAATTATTTTCTAAGAGTCATAAAAAATACAATTTTTGGTTCATGAGATATTTTGCTAAGACAAACAAACACACTCACACATTTACAATATCCCCTACCTGTCATAGTGACAAAGATTAACAAATGTTATGTTTCTGTGTATGTGAGTGAAAATCTTTACTCTGTGAATTACAGAAATGCTACAAAGGTGCATCTCTGCAGTGAGGAGTGGAGCCTGGTGATAAATGCACACATCTACAAAGAGCATCTCCCAGCATAACTAATGGGAATGTTTCATGGTGGTGACAGCAAGAGGCATGTGTGTGTCTGTCTGAGCATTATGGCTGTTAYGACAATAATGAGAACAAATGAGAATCATCCATTTCCTGCTCGGCTGCTCATTGGTCCTGATGGCCGGCCCGGCCGTGGTTAATCCATCTTCATGGTTCTCCCTCAAACAACTGAGTGGCATCCTGCTGACAGTGGAAGCTCATAGGTTTAAGATAGAATCTCTGTGATTGCTAGTTGATTTGGTAACTCCAAACTGCCTGAAACAAAGTTTACATTTTTTTTTGACAAGTTGAAATTTGAAGCTTGCTATACAACTCAAACAAATTTAAAAAAGGACCCCCACAAACATTTTGAGACATTTTAGAGACTCCCTCATGGATGTTGTACACAACTAGTTGCTATCAGTCCCATCCCAGAGCGATACAGTATAATATGGTTTTATAAACTACGAAACTATTGTAACTGAAACCTTTAGAATTATTACTGAAGACAGAAAAATGGAGCAAATTGATCATAAGAACTTTTGATACAACTACTAAGTTGTTACTGCAGCATGTTTACAAGGAGTGCTTCTTCTTAGAGAACTGGTTCATTTGTTACTTCTCACTTTTCAAACCTGTGAGCACCAACAACGTTCCTGCCAACAAGAGCAGCTACATTTTCAGCAACATTTTGAGTTTTTTTTTTCTTGCACAAGTCCCCTCTGCAGAACTGCCACCACATGGTGGTRGGGTTTGAGTATCAATCCTTGGTAGGGTCTCTCATGAACACTTGACCTCTACAAAAGGGTCAGACTAAGCAATTCCAACACCTAGATAGATAAACAGCATGATTCAGAATACCTTTTTTATTTTTTATTTTTTCATTTCAGAATTCAGAATACCTTGACTGGAAAAAGAAAACAGGGTGCTCCCCTGGAGCCAGGTCGGTGGGTGGGGAGCTCACCATGGAGCGCCTGATGGTTAAGCTTTGGCTCCGGGGTCTCAGCCGGGCCAAACCAAAAAGCGAGACAGGATGGCACCGCCATGTGGACACACCAACTGGGAGGAGGACCTTTGAGGTCAATGTCAATGTCAAATGCATAGGCGTAATTTGCAGGGGGGTTAGGGGGGTTATGACCCCCACAATAATTTGATCCAGTCAAAATACCCCCTTTCCCCAATAAAATTACATTGTTTGCTCAAACGCAACAGAAATTAACTGTTTAAGTAGACAGATGCAACTCTCTTGTTGTCTTTATGTAACTTTGACCTGATTAAAAAATATAATGTCATATATCTACGTTTTAAGCATAATTGCTAAAAATGACATGCAGGGTTTTAGAGCATAAACCCCCCAATGGTARACCTAAAGTTACACCCTTGGTCAAATGTATTTATATACATATATTAGCACATTAAAACAACAAAAGCTGACCTAAGTGTTTTACAGTTTAGGTACATTGTGAACTGGGGGGCAGGCAGTGGAGGGTTCATGGGGCAGCAAATGGCTTTAGGAACACGGGATGTAGCCTCGCTGACTGATAAATGTGAGCTTGAGCAATACAACCTGGATAAATTTGAATCACCTCCACAGCATAGGCTCTGGACCCAACTCTTTCCTACTGTGGATTTAGCCAGGGACAGAGGTGTTGAGCAGGTGTGAGGGATTTTCACGAGAACTTGGCTGAGTGCATGAAGGAGAGGGTCGAACAAGATCTATCCTGAACACAAACGACTGAAATGAGCTTTGTTTTATTGTTTGGCCAGGCTCAGGCTTAGAGATAGAGTGAGGAGATCAGAGTAGAGCTGCTGCTTAGTCACATCTAAAGAACCTGGAAGAAGMTGGTTAGGGCTTCCAAGGAGGAGGCCTCACTAGACTCACTAGAGTTATTGTTTCTGCTCTGGGAACACCTTGGGAAACATGAGGACCATGTGTTGCTACTAAAAGGGATCTTTGGATTTCTTTCCTGAGCTTGTTGTCTTGGATGGACGGAYGGATGGACGGATAGACAAACAGACAAACGGATGGATGGATGGAGTCTTATTTAGCGGTGTGATAGATGTGCGTATTATAACTCCAGCTTCAACGGTCTTTACTCAGCCTCACTTTAAAGCTCTTCCATTTTATTGCTGCATTTCCATCATGACAAAAGCTAAATTCTTACTGAAGTATAACCAGCACTTACAGGTTGCAAAAAATCCATAAGTACAAGAGCTTGTACTGACTGGGAAACAGGTTTTTAAATCATTTAAGTGTTTTTGATTTAGTTTGTTGTTTTGGATTTGATGAAGTACTTTGTTAAAACGTCTTTGTTTAATCTTCTAGGAGCACTGTTCTGTTATATGCAGATACACCATGAAAAGATTTATGATAATTATGAAACTGAGCATTTTAGATAATAGACTGAAAAAAGGAAAAGTGCAGACAGCAGACATTAAAACAGAATTGGTAGAGTTTACAGAAAAAGATGCAAGCAAAGTAACAATAACATGACATGTTTAYACTGAAGTAACTTGTGTTTTTTCTTCCAAAGACAGGGATGGAAAGGATTTCAGTTTTAATTATCTATTTATTATTATTATTATCATTATCATTATCATCATCATCATTATTATTATTATTATTATTATTATTATTACATTTTTCAGTTCTACCTCTCTAATCTTGAGAAGTTGTGACCTGCTGCGCCCTCAGGTGGTGGAGGGAAAACAGCATCAAAGATCCATTGCTGTGTCAAAACTACAGAGTAAAAACAGAAATGTATCCAACGTAGGCAGGTGAATGTAACTTAATAGTGATTAAAAGGAGTGAGAACAAATTAAAAGAGATTTTTTGAGAAAATGACTGTGTAGGATTTAACGAAGTTATAGTTTATGGAATAAATAAGGTTAACATGTTAAAATGTTGAATCAAGGAAGTATATACCCTGATAAACTCCAGACAATTTTACAAATGTTGGGTTTTGTTTTAGGATATTTAATGTCAAGTCTTTTTACACAAATGCTGATCTGACTTGAGAGGATCAAGGAGGAAGTAGACATTGGTTCAACTCTCCTTGTCATATTTATTCATTTAATTCAAAGATGATGTGTACAACACAGAATCATCATCTGCATCAACAGGTTGAAAACCTTGAAAACAACCAAAGCAAAGAAAATAATTTTTTAAACTCAATCTCAATGAAAATATTTTAATTCATAAGAGTTTTTACTCTGAAATATTGGTATAGTTCATGACAATTGGTAAATCATCAGTTTGATTTAATTCAATTTACTTTGGTAAATTAAACAGTTATTTACTAAAAAAAACACAACCAGCATTTCAATCAAGGAAAGCTAAAACTTGGACTTTCTGCTGGTGAAATCAGCAATATTAACTCAAAAAGAAAAAAAAGTAGGTCCTTTGGATGGGTTCTTCTTTATTGAAACATTTTGTCTCTCCTCCAAGAGACTTCATCAGTCTGATGAGTTTCATACAGGAAGCACTGTTACAGTAAATGTGATGCTTTATGAGCTGGAAGATGTAAACATTTTTCTGTTTGCTCTCTGGTTTTGACTCGTGCCAGTTTACTTATCAGCCAAGCCACTCCACAGAYGACACCCTTTCCTCTTCACTTTGAGTCTTCAACATCTGGAGGAGAGAAACACCTTTGTGCAGCTGCTTTTTGTTGATTTTAGTATAACTTTCAACTCAGCATCTCCCAGCATCTGAAAAGCAAATTGTCATCCTTCATTTTCAGCACCACATTGTGCAACTGGATTCTAGATTTGTTTTTAACTTCTCAGTTTGTACATGTGGAGAGGAACGGTTTTTTTTAGCTGTCACCTTGAGCACCTGCTCTCCTCAGCTCTTGTTCACTTTTATTACCCATGACTGTGTTGTTGTTTTATTTGTTGCTGCTCCTTTGAGCAGTAGTTGCCAGATTTTGCAATTCTTTAACACTGGAAATCTTTCTTGACAAAAATTGGGTTWAAGATTACAAGAACCATAGAGTTACAGAGAAATAGTGGAGCAACTGGTAAACTGGCAGAAACAAAACAACATTCTTCTGACTTTCAACATCAATAACGACTGCAGGAAGAACCAGCAGGAGGGGATAGAGTGCAAGAAGTTTCATGAACTGCACATAATGGATACTGATATATAATGGTTCTTTGTATTCAGATTTCCAACATATAAAAACGTTACTGTGTATTAATAACATCTAAAAATATATACTGTAATATTTTCATGAGTCATAATAACAAGTGTATTTTTTTTACTTTCTTAAATGCTTATATAATTATGTTGCTCATTGTTAAATACATTTTGAGTCAATGTAAGCAAACAGCACATGTTCAGTATTAGTTCAAATATCTGCTATGACATAAAGAAAACTTTAAGTCATCACAATTATATGAATTGTGTGTGTGTGTGTGTGTGTGTGTGTGTGTGTGTGTGTGTGT
>NW_013952402.1:10019891-10022333 GCF_001266775.1 Austrofundulus limnaeus | reverse complement strand
AATATGTTGCTGTCAAATCAACAATAGAGAAGTAACCACGACTGTTCCAACACAACCCTGCCTCATTTATTTATTTTTATTTTTTATTATTTTTTTGCAAGCTGTCATTGTGTTAGCTACAACCCCAAATCCTTTTCAACCTATATTCAGGTATCAAAATCAAAATGAGTGAAAAAAAGTCTATCTATCCGTATGAACATTAATTATCTTGTTTTTGTAGTGCATTCAAATAAACATAGGTTGACAAGGATTTACAATTTATCTAATCTGTTTTTATTTATGTTTTACACAACATTTCTTCATTGAAATTTGGGTTGTATTAGGTAAATGCAACATCCTTATTTTTAATCACAGCTCTTCGTAGCAGTTTCATCCAAGTTTAGTGAAAGTTTTGCTTTTAGCAAAAAAAAAAGAAGAAAAAATGTAATTGAACTAAATATGTAATTTTGTCACACAAAAGACTAGTTTTGTCTGTTACCTATGAAATTAATATTATATTACATATACCAAGCCAACAGCCTTGGATTCTTTAAAATATACTTATCGTTTATTTGATCAAACTTTAAAACTAATGCACAGTCTCAACTGACATCACAGGATGTCATGTTCAAAGTTTGTGTTGGGATTTATTCTCAGCTACAACTGTATCAGGTTTTAGCCTAACATCTGAAAAATTGGTCAACATTTTTGTACTGACTAATGGAGATAGGCTGTTGAATCTATCTTGAACTGGACTGACTCCAAAAGTTAATTAGTTGTAAATGTATATCCATTGATTTAGTTTTGCAAGTTACAATAACATAAGCCCAATGATACATGAGATACTTTGAGAAAAGACGGATGGACATTTCAGTGGCAAACAACACTGTAGGACTCTCCAGATGAGTGTAGACCACTGTGGGCAATTAATGAATTTCAGCTGAAGTGCTTAAGCTGACTAAGGGGCAGTACTAGCCATGGGCCTTATAATGTACAAGTAAAGGTAATACTCATAAAGAATACTGTATGTAGTCACTTACCTGCAGGTCTTTCAGTAACAGTTAGGTGTACTGGCATCTGGAAGTCTCCTTTGACACAGTAATACCAACCACTGCTCTCTGCCCTCAGTTCACTCAGCRTCACAGTGAATCTGTTGTCACCTCTGTTGTTCAGGTTTACTTTTGTTCCATCTATTAATCCTGATCTTTCTGTYACACAGTTGCTGTTCATCTTACACCATTTCATCTCTCCAGAGGTGGTGTAGTAACAGTTTATGGTGATGTTTTCACCAAAAAATCCTGTCTCCTCCTGATTATCCACATACAGACTGGGTGTACCTTGATGGGGACAAAAGAATAACAAAAACAATTTGTATCCTTCACCTCTCTGAATTCTCACAGACTTTGCAGTGGTGGTAAAACAGCCTGGATTAGCTTCAAACAAAGTAATCAGTATTTTTGATCTGTGAGTTGTTTTATAGTCACAGTGAAGACTGATTGATGTTTATCATTAGAGATAGAGTACTTTCTTGCAYCACACTGTGAGTTTGTTTTAGCTGCAAATGAGCAGGAACTCCACCTAGATCCTTCACATAAATATTTCACATGATTTCTGTGTTGTTGGCTGTAAAAACAGGGGATTGAGACTGAAGCTCCAGCCTTCACTGATGCACTACTGATTGTATAAATGCAGTCAGTTTCTGTGAAAAAGCACATGTCTCACAGTGAGTGCCAAGGATAAAACATGAAATCAAACATTTGTAGATTTTTGCAAATAAAAATAATGACACCTTACATAGAAACAGCACAAAAAAATAAAATGCAAAAATATGATGAGCACAGTGAGACCAACCTGTTATCAATGAGAGAATGAGAGGAATGCTCAGAGGAACAGCCATAATGATGTGTGACCAGTTACAAGAAGAACTGAAGCACTGCAAAACTGACTCCCTACTTCCTGTTTTTACAACCGATGCCAAATGTAAGACGTCAACAGTGCATTTATTTTGTAAAAGACAACTCCTTAATTTGAATTTAAATTCCTGATTGAATTCTTGTTCACGTCTGTAAACACATGTTTACCTTCACAGAAACCTTTTAAAATTTTGCTTTGACCAATTTCATATATATTCTTGCCCTAAAAAGGAGAGGAAGAAGTGCAACATTATAACACAACATTTGAGACAAAGTAGTATTTCCTTTTGGTTTGAGAAACGTGTTTAGATGGTGCTTCCTATGACCTAACATTCAAACCAACATTTTTCAATTTACAAGAAGAACTGTTAGTCAGAGGTGTAGTAATTTTTTGTTACACAGTCAAGTAAATTTAAAGGATTTGGAATTTTACTAAGTATTTTTTAAATCATAACTCTTACTTTTATTTTGTTACATTCAGAAAAATACACTTTTACTTCTTAACTTACTATTTATCACCAAGTTGCAAATTTAAACAGTTGTGTATGCA
>NW_013952402.1:10006704-10019051 GCF_001266775.1 Austrofundulus limnaeus | reverse complement strand
TGGGTAAAGTAACAAAAAGTAAATAAATAAATAAATAAATAAATAAATGACAAATGTTATTTAGTGGCTGCAATTTGAAACCATGAGATGATGCCTCCTTCTGCCTCCTGAGAAGTAGGAAGAGCAGGAAGGCAGAGAAGCTGTGTCAGCTGTCAATCACAATGCGCTGGTGCTACTGTGGTAAAGACAAAATAAAATAAAACAGTGCAGAAAAATGGATTTGAWTTATGCAGAATGTAATGGAAATTATATCAAAGAAACAAAAATGCAGCTAAACAAAGACTGGGAAATGGGTGAGGTCAGTGAAAGGTGATATTCATGAAGAAACTTGCCAAAGTTAATTTTCATGTTTTCATGAAAGGAAGCAAAACTGGAAGCAATGCAAACTGTTGATTCACGCAAGAAACTCACAGCTCAGAAAGCTGCCTGTCACATGCACATCAGCCCTGTTTATAAATTTACTACATCATTGTTTAAGCCACAGTGTTCAAATGTGTGAAAAAAAGTAGCAGCTTATACTCCAGAAATAACATAACATTTCTCAGGGTAGTCTGTTTTGCTACAGACTCAATATGCTCTAACAGCGATATAAGGGTATACATTTTAAGTACAATCTCAGGTACAGTTCACCTCAAACACTAGTTGTAAGTCACTTTTCTAACTTTCAATGAGTGCTGTATATCATATAAAATTTTTTACGTTTTGTTGTTCCTAATAGAAAAAAAAGCACTTTAAAGGGCTTGAAAATGTTGGTATGCCTCTGGATTTTCCTAAGAAGACTTTGTGTCACTGGCACTCGCTAACACGTCATTGCCATCAGCAAGTGTTGGCAGGTATACCAGTGGTACATATGATATTTTGGTTGAGGACGACAGACTGAAACATTGTCGCCTGCCGTTGCCTTTCAGTGGCAGGCAATCATGTCTCCAGAAAAATGTAGGCCACTGTGAACAATTAATGATATTCAGTTGAGGCCAGTGGCTGATAACATTATGATTAGGGGCCAATAACAGCCTTGATTCCACATACTTGTACATACAAATAAAAGGTAATGTACATAGGATGAATGTAATTACTTTCCTGTAGGTTTTTCAGTAACAGTTAGGTGTACTGGCATCTGGAAGTCTCCTTTGACACAATAATACCAACCACTGCTCTCTGCCCTCAGTTCACTCAGTCACACTGAATACATTTCCAATGCTCGTGTTCAAGTGTACTCTTGTTCCATCTGTTAATCCTTATTCTTTTGTCACACATTCCTTTCCCACTTTACACCATTTCATCTCTCCAGAGGTAGTGTAGTAACAGTTTATGGTTATATTTTCCCCAGTAAATCCTGTCTCTGCCTAATTATCCACATACAGACTGGGTGTATCTTGATGGCGAAAAAGCAGAACAACAAACTATTGGCATCATTTACCTATCTGGATTCTCACAGATCTTGTTGTGGTGCAACAACAGTCTCAGCTTATAACAAAGTGTGTATGATCCAGGATTTGAACCCATGTTTTTAAGTTATACCTTTATTTATTGAGCTGGCAAATAAAATGAACAGTGAACTTATCAGTGCTAAGATTTTTTTGTATTAAAACATCCTTGGATTAAAAATGACCTCAAAAAACCAAGTAAAAATTTACACACTAACTAGAAACCATAGCACTAACCTGCATGAAGCCATACCAGACTACCTTAAATCCCACACCTTCACAGGTACAGCCATTTAATGTCAGTCAAGATACAAACAGGCAGAACAGCGCTCACTGACAATACACAGTACAGCTGTGTTACACTTGTCATCTGTCATGTTTTTTTGAATATTTTTATTGCATTATGTGTGTGTTTTTAACCATGAACCCCAGGAAGAGTAGCTGGGTGGAAGCTCAACAGCATCCTAAAGAATAAACAGGAATCACACAAACATCTACATGTAAAATCAAAACGCTATTTAAAAATACTTTTTTTTACCTGGGGTAATTGACAGATGAAAGTAACTTCCATCATCAACAACTTGATAAATATCCACAGCACACCAATAATGAGCATCTTGATCTGTCAGCTGTTTTATAGTCACAGTGAAAATTAATAGATTTTTATCATCAGCAATTGAGTACTTTCTGGTATCATGTTGTGAGTTTGTTGCAACTGATTTCAAGCAGGAATTCCAACTGTATCCTTCACATAAATATTTCACAAGATTTCTGTATTGTTGGCTGTACAAACAGGGAATCGAGATTGAAGCTCCAGCCTTCACTGATACTTTACTGACTGTACGTATGCTGTTAATTCCTGTGAAATAAACACAATATATGTTTCAGAGTTAATGCCAAGGAAGTGCATTTTGTCATATTTTGTCAGCTTCCTATGATAAACACCTAACTCACTTTCTGTGGATACACAGAAAACTCAACTAACACCATGATATTTGTTTTTCATGAAAAACTTGAAAAAACAAGCTAGGCGATTATTTTAGGAAGGTGATGAATTCACACTTTCAGAAAACATGAAATGAAACCCTTGTTGTTTTGTGCAAAAAGTGATGAAACTTAATTTTAGCCTAATAGCACAAAGAAAAKAAAATGCCTGAATATTATGAGCACAGAGTGACTGACCTGTTATCAATGTTAGAATGAGAGGAACAATCAGAGGAACAGCCATTTTGGTGTGTGAKCAGTAATAAGAAGAACTGAGGCACTGCAGAACTGACTCTCTCCTTCCTGTTGTTTTTTTTAAAGATGTTAGCGCCTCATGGTTTATAAAAGGCAACCCTCTAACTTCAATCTACTGTTATTTCCTGTTTGTTTGATGTCTCGTTCATGTCCTCAAAGCCCAGGTCAACAAACAACACAGAAAACCTGTAATACTTCACTTTGACCAATTGTGTATTTTCATAGCAATAAAGGAGAGAAAAAATGTGTTGTTACGACTCAGCATTTCAACCAAAGCAGAACTCTCGTTGTTTGAGAAGTGCTTAAGATGTTTCTTATTACCTAACGTTGAACCAACATTTTGCAATAAACAGGAAGCACTGTTAATCAAAAGTGATGYTTTGACATTAGTTAGAGCAGTGGTTCCCAAATTTTTTATCTTCTGACCCACAAAATATCCATGGCAAAAACGTGTGACCCCAAATATTACTGGTCTGAGTACACAAATGTCATTAATAACCCTAAAAACACAGGCTTTTTGACAATCTAAACAGCTTGTACACAAATATAAATACTTATTTTTACTTATTTTGTGTCCTTGTAATAATTATAGGGAAAATATTACATCAGAAATTATTTTATTACCCTTTAAATTGATTTCTGGAGATTATCCAAGGTGCTTCATGACCCTTAATTGGGTCCCAAGCCCAACTTTGGGAACAAAAGTGCAGTGGTTCACAAACCTTTCAGCTTTTGACCCACAAAATAACAGTAGCAGAGACCTGTGCCCCCAACTATTTTTGGATGATAAACATTTTTATCAGGTCAATAAAACATGGGCATAGTAACAATATTTTTATACTACATTTATCCATTTTAAATAAACTAACCTCACTCCTTTGTAACAACTAAGGCAAAAATGAAATTAATTCCAAAAATGTTTTCAGGAACCCACCTTGATGTTTTGGGACCCCACTTTGGGTCCCGACCCCACTTTGGGAAACACTGAGCTAGAGGATCTAAATATATATTTTTTATKTGTTCCCTGGTTTTGACTCTTGTCAAATCACTCCACAGAGTGTGTGACATAATCACATTTACAGCGGGTAAAATAAGTATTGAACACGTCACCATTTTTCTCAGTAAATATATTACTAGAGGTGCTAATGACATGAAATTTTCACCAGATGTCGGTAACAACCCAAGTGATCCATAAATACAAAGAAATCAAACCATAAATGTCCAGAAATGAAGTTATTTGTAATAATGTGGAATGGCACAGGGAAAAAGTATTGAACACACTTACTGAAATTTATCTAATACTTTGTACAAAAGCCTTTGTTGTCAACGACAGCTTCAAGACGCCTCCTGTGTGGAGAAACTAGTGGCATGCATTGCTCAGGTGTGATTTTGGCCCATTCTTCCACAAACAGTCTTCAAATCTTGAAGGTTTCGTGGACCTCTTCTATGAACTCTGATCTTTAGTTCTTTCCATAGATTTTCTGTTGGTTTCAGGTCAGGTGATTGGCTGGGCCATTCCAGCAGCTTTAGTTTCTTTCTCTGAAACCAACTGAGAGTTTCCTTGGCTTTGTGTTTGGGCTCATTGTCTTGCTGAAATGTCCAACCACGTTTTATCTTCATCATCCTGGTAGATGGAAGCAGATTTTTATCAATAATGTTTCTGTACATTTTTCCACTCATCCTTCCTTCAATTATTTGAAGTTTGCCAGTACCATATGCTGAAAAACAGCCCCACACCATGATGTTCCCACCTCCAAACTTCACTGTTGGTATGGTGTTTTTGGGCTGATGTGCAGTGCCATTTGACCTCCAAACATGATGTGTATTCTGGCATCCAAACAGTTCAATGTTGGTCTCATCTGACCAGACTATATTCTCCCAGTATTACACAGGCTTGTCTAAATGTTGTGCAGCAAACTTTAAAGGAGCTTCAACATGCTGTTTCTTCAGCAGTGGAGTCTTGCATGGTGAGCGTGCATACAGACCATGGTGGTTCAGTGCATTACTTATTGTTTTCTTTGAAACAATCGTACCTGCTAATTCCAGGTCTTTCTGAAGCTCTCCACAAGTGGTCCTTGGCTCTTGGACAACTCTTCTGATAATTCTTTTCACTCCTCTGTCAGAAATCTTGTGAGGAGCACCTGGTCGTGGTCGGTTTATGGTGAAATAATGTTCTTTCCACTTCTGAATTATGGCCCCAACAGTGCTCACTGGAACCTTCAGAAGTTTAGACATTCTTCTGTAACCGATGCCATCATTATGCTTTGCAACAATAAGGTTGTGAAGGTCTTGAGAGAGCTCTTTACTTTTACCCATCATCAGATGGTTCTTGTGTGATACCTGGCCATCATTTGGGACTGAACCAGCTGATATTAACTTGCACTGACAATGGGCAGGCTTGCTTTCTAATTACTGAGAGAGTTCAGCTGGTGTCTTGGCTTTCCATGCCTTTTTACACCTCCCTTTCTTCATGTGTTCAATACTTTTTCCCTGTGCCATTCCACATTATTACAAATAACTTCATTTCTGGACATTTATGGTTTGATTTCTTTGTATGTATGGATCACTTGGGTTGTTACCGACATCTGGTGAAAATTTCATGTCATTAGCACCTYTAGTAATATATTTACTGAGAAAAATGTTGACGTGTTCAATACTTATTTTACCCTCTGTATTTAAACATCTGTCTGATTGTGTACAGGAACTACAAACAGACAACAAAAACAAATTATCCTTCGGGCCCGGATTCACACAAAGCAGCGGCTGTTCAAAGGAATGGGCCAGCACAGATGAACAACATCATCAGGCCGGGATTCTGCAATTTACACTCATCTTCAGGCCAGCGGTCACTCTTTCAGGGATGAAGACGTTCTCATCTTGATAGAGAGGAATGTTGGTTTGAGAGAGGAGTAAAGGAAGTCATTTGTGAAGAAAAACCGTCCATCATTAAACAGAGGTGGAGGCCTTTGTGTCCAGTTGTCCCCCTCCTACAATCAGTGGCAGATGCTGGTCTTTCAAGAAGGGGAAGCTCAGTTTCGGCCTACATCATAAATTGTGTCGGTTTATTTATACACAAATTCTACCCGGTCCTTTTAAAAAAAACGTGAAAATTACTTTGATGAAGTGTTACAATATTGTCTAAAGTATTGCTTTGTTGTAATTTTGTGTGTTGAAATTTGTTAAAAWTTTTTGTGTCCAATTACATTCGCCGTATGCTGACGGTAAACTTTTGACTTGCTGGTTGATTTTATTTTGCCTGTAGGGGCAGATATAAGTGTATATTTCTTTCTGCTCCTTTTCATTCATGACTTCTTTTAACTTACCGTATATGCTCCTACTTCAGAAACAAATCATATTCAATTATTTCAGGAATTAAACAATCAGCTTAAACAGTTAAATAATGCTTCAATAATAAWTTTAGGTGGTGATTGGAACTGTACAATAGATTATTCAGTGGATAAAAATGCAAGAGAGCCTCACTTACCATCAGCTTCTACTTTGTCTGGTGTTATAAAGGAAAGTGACCTTACAGATGTTTGGAGGAAGCTAAATCCAGATGTTAGGCAGTACACATGGGTGAGAGTCACTGATAATAGTGTGAAATGTGTGAGGCTAGACAGATTTCATGTAAATCAGACATATATTAATAGAATTACTGAGCCGAGCATAACTCCAATCGGTTTTTCTGATCATCATTTATTGACAATCAAGATTTCATTAGCTCAAGTGAAGGCCTACCCTCACTGGCATTTTAACATCTGTCTCCTGCAGGATAAAACATTTTGTCAGTCTTTTTCTTTATTTTGGAATCAGTGGAAATTAAGAAAGGGTAATTTTGACAGTCTTGCTCAGTGGTGGAATATAGGGAAGACACAAATTAGAATATTTTGTCAACAGTATACTGCTCATGTTTTTTCAGAAGGAAAAATACTTTGGAAAATTTAGAGAAAAACATTTCAGGATTAGAAAAAGAATTAATTAATGGAACCACAAATAATAATTCAACTTTGAAAGAAAAGAAAGCAGCTTTAGGTAAAATTTTAGGTGAAAAAGCGAAAGGGGCTTTGGTTAGAAATAATATTCCAATGATAAAAGATACAGATGCTCCAACTAGTTATTTTTCTTTTTCAGTTGAAAAAAACAAACAAACAAACCACAAAACTTAATGCTACATCTTAAATTACCAAATGGTACTGTAACAAACAATCATTTGAAGCAAGCGGGATAACACAAGGGTGTCCACTGTCTGGGATGCTCTATACTTTAGCCATAGAGCCTCTCTTAAATCAGATCAGGAAAAGCCTTATGGGTTTTCGGCTTTCTCAAAATGGGATCAATCCAGTTTATCAGCATATGCAGACGACATTACAGTTTTTATTACAGATCAAAAGGATATTCAAATTCTTGAGGAAAAAAATAGAGTATATCAAAAAGCATCTTCTTCTAAAATTAACTGGACTAAAAGTGAAGGGCTTTTACTGGGAAAGTGGGAAGGAAAACAACAGTGTTACCAGCTGGGTTTCAATGGAACAAAGAGGGGATGAAGAAATTAGGAGTCTTTTTAGGAAAAGATAGTTTTCAAGAAAAAAAACTGGGAGGGTTTAGCTGAAAAAATCAGTGYCTGATTGTCTTGATGGAAATGGGTCCAGTCCCAGCTGTCTTACAGGGGAAGAGCTTTGGTTGTTAATAACCTGGCTGCTTCGATGCTCTGGCACCGAACAACGGTATTGGAACCTCCCACGGCACTAGTAAAAGAAATACAAAAAAAACTTGTTGATTTTTTCTGGGGTGGTTGTCACTGGATCAGATCTTCAGTTCTGTTCTTACCAAAGGAGGAAGGGGGACAAGGACTGATTGGACCTTCAAAGTCGAATTACAGCTTTCCGTCTCCAAACTGTACAACATCTTCTATATCATGAAAAGAACCTTTGGGCAGAAACATCTGCGGCACTGCTTAAAAGAGTGGAAAACCTATCCTATGACAAGCATTTTTTTTACTTTTTACTTGCAAAAAAAGTGCATTTAGCATGATATGTCTCCTTTAAATGAAATGGACATATCACAGACATCAGAGTTTTATAAATCGGTGCTTCATGCATGGAGATCTACCCTGAAAGCGAGAAGAGACTCTGCTCAGCTATATAGGACTGTGGGAGAAGAACCCATTTTTCACAACTCCGTTATAAAGAGCAGATTATCAGTACTCAACTCTGGTATGGTGAAGAGAACATTTGTAAGATCCAAGCTGACAAAGTTAGCAGATCTGAGAACAAATGGCCAGTGGAAATCTGCTGACACATTGAGCCAAGAAACGGGGATTAAATCATTACGTTTTATTGAACAACTGCTTGGAGAACTGATTGGTGGTCTCCCTAGTTTTTTTCAGGGGAGCTTTGGAGAAGGAGTCTGAAGAAGACCAGCAGACTTTACAGCTGAAATTTCCACCTTTGTCAGTCTGTGCTGTAATGAAGGAGCTAATGGAAAGAAAATAAACTTTTCTGGCTTTAAAGCCCCCTGTAGCAAAGAATTTTCATAAGTTTTTGAGAAAGGAGTTATATTTAGTGTCTGTAAACGTCTTGAATGAAGAATCTCTGATCGGTGTTGGTGGGTCGAAGTGGTCTGGTGTGTTGGCACCTGTGCCTTCCCCTACAGACAGCTGGAGGTCCCTGTACAAGTCTCCAATAGAAAAGTGTGTTACAGATCTGCAGTGGAGGATTGTGTATGGGGCCGTGGCCACAAACAGACATGTGGCACGATTAGACCACAGATCAGGAAGTCAGTGTTTATTCTGTCAAACTGAAGAAACTTTGCAGCATTTTTGGTTCGCCTGTGCTCGACCCTGTCCACTTTTTAACTTGTTGAAGCGGATATGTACAGGGTTTGATTATGTTTTAAATGACAGGTTTTTTTTTTTTCATTTTTGGACCAAAGTACTTTGTAGCACAGAGGGGAAGGATTTGTTTGATAAACATTTTGTTTGGTCAAGCTAAAATGAGCATTTGGCTTACAAGGAGAAATAAAATGAAAGGAGCGCGTTCTGTTAATGTTGAACTAATGTTTAAAGCTCTGCTAGCAGCACATTTAAAAGTAGAGTGTACATATTATACAGTGATTTCAGATATTGATAAGTTTGTGTCTATCTGGGGAACAAACAATGTTTTATGTTGAGTTTCTCAAGGCTCACTAAGTCTTTGTTTAAAAAAATGTGTATTTTGTTTTTATATTTTATATGAAATGTCCTAGAAAAAGGATGCGTTAAAAGTCAAAAGTCTCTCTCTCTCTCTCTCTCTCTCTCTCTCTCTCTCTCTCTCTCTCTCTCGCAAACTATTTGAAAGGTAACGAATCTTTGCAGTATTGGTTTCTTTACATAATAACTTTAATTGCTGGACATTCAGCCCCTCAGCTGTTGGCCTGCAGTAACTGTGGCCCCAGGAGAAATTTAGTTGATTAGCCCTGCTCTAAGCATTAATTGTCTAAATGTTTATTTTAGAATTTCCAGGCGTGATTGGATGCATAGATGGCACTCAAATTCCTATCACTGCTCCTGCATGAAAAGGAAATCCTTCCACAGCATCAATGTACTGGTAGGCCTGAATAGCGAAGCAATCTAAATCTAACTGACATTGTGATTTACTAACTGTATATTAGTACTGTGAAGATCATACGTGATACAACCTAAATTATCAGTAATGTGGAAGCCAAGCGGCCTGGGTCTGTGCATGGCTCACATATACTGTGAGACTATTCCGAGTGCCAAGCTTGCCTGTGGTGAGTTTGTTATATCTATGTATCATATTTAATTAAACCTTTTCCCCCCTATGCATATAAGAATGTAAAATGTGTCATTTTATGATTCTAGGAGAGTACAACAGCTACCATCTGGGGACAGAGGTTACCCTTGTCAGCCCTATCTGTTGACCCCATACCCGGAGCCAGAGCCTGGACAGCAGCAACATTATAATGTCGCTCACAGCAGGACATGAGCCAGGGTGGAGATGACCATTAGTATGCCAATTTCTGGGTCAGCCCAGGGAGAGCTGGACATCAGAGTGGCTTGTGTTATTCTTCATAACAAAGCCACCATTAGAGGTGAGAACTGCCCCACTTATGACAGAGTTCCAGAGGAAGATGTGCGCCACATTTCTGATATGAGATGACAGAGCAGTTAGAGATGCAGTATGTTTGAACAACTTCTGAAAACCACAGTGCTTTAGTTTCATCTATTTTTTATTGCCTGCAAGTGAAAATGCAAGAGTTAACATTTTGCTAGAAAATTAAACTCTGCCACTGCCGTGATCCCCTCACCCACATTTAACTGATGCTCCAGCACTTGTATTTCTAGTTAAGTCTTCTCTATTTACATTTGTAGGTGTTCTTTTTTGATTGCACAGGTTTCGATTTTTTCCTTCAAGTACAGTTTGTATAGCCGTTTCACAGGAAGCTTTAGGGACAGAAAAATGTTAATGTTTGTTCTGATCACTTTTTGAAAGAATACTTTTCAGAATTTGATAGGTAAAATTTTGATGTTTGGTGAAACTGTTACATGTTWAACAAAAGGGAATCAGTAAGATAACATTTAAGAAGCACTTTATTTTCTGGAAAAGTTGATCAATATAACAGTTTTGAGTAGGTAGGACCCAAGAATGCACACAGGTTCTATGAGCTAAAAAAAAAGAAAAACGTTTTTTTTTTTTTTTTTTAAGTGAAAAAAAAAGGCTGACATGGTACACTGCAAAAAACTGTCTCTCTTACCAAGTTTTAAAATCTTATATCCAGCCAAAAAGTCGTTTTGATCTTGTTTTGAGACTGATTTACTAAACAAGAACTGATTGTGTAAGAATAATAATCTTGTTTTCAGAATGTGTTAGATTATTTGTCTTGTTAGTCTGAAAATTTGACTCAAATTAAGTCAAAGATTTCTGCCAATGGAGTAAGAAAATTTTACTTGGTAAGATTCTTGAAATACTTGATTTGACTCAATTTTTTTCTTTTCAAGAATCTTACCAAGTAAAATTTTCTTATTCTATTGGCAGAAATTTTTGACTTAATTTGAGTCAAATTTTCAGGCTAACAAGACAAACAATCTGACACATTCTGAAAACAAGATTATTATTCTTACACAATCAGTTCTTGTTTAGTAAATCAGTCTCAAAACAAGATAAAAACGACTTTTTGGCTGGATATAAGATTTTAAAACTTGGTAAGATGGATATTTTTTGCAGTGTACACAATTTACATAACTGACCAACATTCACAAGACTCGAGTAGATACAAACAGGCACAGGTGGACTGGATGTGATATAAAACAAAGACTGGTGAGCAAAATGAAACTGACTGATTATAAAGACTGACACTGATGAGAAGATTGTCTGCAGCTGTGACTTGAAAGATGTTTGACCAGTCRTGGCAGGTTGACTGACGAAGCAGAACCTGACTGAGGAGAAATGAGTGATGGCTCTAATGAGCAAACATAAACTAAATCAACAAAATCTCAAGGGACAAGGGTGGCTGTGGTGCTGTGGTAGGACAGTCAGTCTGTGACCAGAAAGTCACAGGTTTGATCCCCCGCCAAGTCATGGARTCCTTGAGCATAACTCCTAGTCCCTCCGCTCCATGCAGAGCACACATTTTGTCCTGGTACATGCATTGTTGACAATACATAGCACAATACATAAATAAGCACAATAATTGCAAAACACAGAAAATGAAATTGAAATAAAAAGAAACAAACAATACTAATATATAAAAATAAAAACTCACAAAATGTGCAGATCATTTAAAGTGTTTAAAAAACAACAAAATATCAGTTTTATTAGGAATATGCAAGACTAGATGTAAATATACAGATTTAAAAACAATATATCAAAAGCTATAAAAATTTATTTTAAAGGTACTTTTTTTTTCTACAAACTTTTTTTTTTGCTTTGTGAGCCATATGGGTTCTTCACTTAGACATACATCCTGTAAATAAATTAGCTGTTTTTTAACTTATTTTCCCATTCAACAATGTTGCAATAGATAAGTTATTCTAGTAAAAATGTGCAAAGCTCACTTAAGCTTGACTTCGGGCATCTTATTTTAGAGTGCTGTAGATCACACTGTTTTCTGGTGCTGCAGTCTATAAAACAAAGAGACAGGACATGACCCACATAGACCCAAAGCTTTTGCTTCACTGACAGATAAATGACGTACAGTATTTTGTGGCTTCTATGAAACTGAAGTCAAGTATATTTGTACCATTTGAGCCACATTGTCATATGTGTTGATGTTGCTGTATATCTCACTTCCTGGGTGGATTTGCTCCTGCTGGAGAACATAAAACAAGAAAAATTGTTTTAGTTATGAAAATTTTCAAATTCAGAAACAGGACCAGGAGTACATGTATCGTCAGTTTAGCTTTTAGAGTTTTTTTTAACCCAATCAAACAAAAACAGACATGATTGTTCACAATGTTTACCTGAATCAGTTGAGGTTGCGTTTGAACAATAGTGCTGTAGAAAATTTCACAATCAGCAGGAGTCTGGGGTTCCTTTGAAAGATGAATTTACAAAAGCAACATCCGATTACTAAAATTTAAATATTGTGTGCTGATAGCTTTATAGTCAATTACATATGTGAATTGACTTCATACTTGTTACCTGACAACAAACACACACACACACACACACACACACACACACA
>NW_013952402.1:10004755-10006589 GCF_001266775.1 Austrofundulus limnaeus | reverse complement strand
ACAGTGTAGGATTCAGTGATTCCAGTGAAGGCTTTTAATGCAAAAAATTGAATAAATAAATACAATTGTTTTGTAAATTATTTCGCAAGATTTTTCTGATTCTGAGGATGTTTTGTTCTGCAAGTTTTGACATTTAAATGTTTTACTTGCATAGAGTCCATTCACCTACTTTGCTACAACGTTAAAAAACAAACAAAAAAAAAACCATGAATTTTCTTACTTGTTGTGCTGGGACTCTGTGTCGTAGTCGACACAGTCGTTGTCATGACTGATTCATAAACTGCAACATGCACTGGCATCTGCAAGTTTTCAGTGGCACAGTAGTACCAGCCGCTGCTCTCAGTCCTCAGCTCACTCATGGTCACATTGAACATTCCATAAACACTTGAATTTAATTTCACAGTTGTTCCATCTATTTGTCCGAGCTGTTCTTTTACACAGGTGCTGCTCAGTCTGCACCATCTGATTACTTTTTTATTTTTGTAGTAACAAATGACAGTTACACTTCTTTTCTCAACCGCGGCTATTTCCTGTTGCTCCACATACAGACTTGCAGAACCTTGAAAAAAAAACCCAAACAAGAACAGTATGATACATCATTAATCATTTAATTGAATCATTTGAGATAGATTGTCATAAAGGCTTCATTTATTTTATTAAAGATGTTTTACCTGAGGTGACTGATAGCTTAAAATCCTGTTTGACATCCATTCCTAGTTTTTCAACTGCACACCAAAACGTCCTATCCTTGTCTGTCAACTCATTTATTGTGACATTGAAGATGTTTTGATGTCTGTCATCAACAATAGCATATCTTCCAGTTGTTGCTTGACTGGTGTCAATAACTTTTTCACAAGACTGCCATTTTTTTCCTTTACACAAGTATTTTACATTTTTTTTGTGTTGTTCATTATAGAGACAGGGGATGGAAATCGAGCCCCCAGCCTTTACTGGCACTTCTGTCACTGTACTAATTTGACAGTAAATTCCTGAAAACATAAACGAGAATCTCAGTAATGCCTTCAAATGCAAAGTGTCACATTAAGATTTATATATTAAAGCCAACATTTATTTTTCATTTTGTTATTTCAATTAACTAAAAATGTCATCAAACACAATAATACCATTTATATTAGCAATAGTGATCCACCAGTTTATAAGACTCAATTAATTTTACTCAAAGTTAATTGGCTTACCTGCAAGTCCGGTGAAAATAAGGGGAAGAAAAACTGAAAATGTCATTTTGGCTGCAGGAGCTGTCAGCAAATGAGTCCTATTCTAGTTTCTGTTGCGTTTTGTGTCTCAGTCAGAATTACTTCCTCATATTAACACTTTACAGCAACCGCTGTCCTTTAAAGAGAAGTTTAATAGAACATGAAAACAATAACTGAGAACACTGTGGGTTTGTTTGAACTGAACTCTCTGTTGTCTCCAGTTCAGCTGAGTTCAAAAAATAAAATTAAGTTAAACCTTTTTCAATCTGAACTTTAGGAAGATTTATTCATGCTTGTTTATAAATCTTTATAATTACATGACTCTTTTTTGAATGGGGTGGGGTGAAGGCGTAGCAATTCATTTTTGTGCACCGTAGTACACGTTTGTTTAGCCTATATCTCTCATAGTACACGTGACACACAAACTTTTCTTTCTTAGAGAGGACACATGTAACTTTAAAATGATGTCACATGCCTGGGAGTGTGACTTTACTGTTTCTTTTTCCTGTCTTTTCAAAATGACTGGCCTCCCAACAAGCTATTTTATGGAAGAAATAAATGTAAGCTTGATATTTAGATTTAAAATCTTATTGAATGTTATATGTTATGTTCCAAAATAA
>NW_013952402.1:9994212-10002266 GCF_001266775.1 Austrofundulus limnaeus | reverse complement strand
GGTCAGGAGGCATTTGGTTGATGCATTGCAAACCCCACCTACCCATGCGCCGTTTTGTGCGCCGGCGTTTGATATGGGGCGGACCCCCGTCGCTGTCGCAGCACAAGCTGTTGTCCACTGATGATGACGTTTATAGGAAAGTAAATAGCTTTTTTGCGCGAAATGCGCGACAGTGCAGTTTTGGCGCTCTCTCTCTCATGATTATATTTCATCATCTTTAGTGTTCACTACTATACATACTTTTGTCTTAATTGACATACTTTTTTCATATTGTCGATGGAGTACGGGAGGGAAAGAGTGGTTGCATTACTGGACATGGACTGCTTTTACGTCCAGGTGGAACAGAGACTAAACYCAGCTTTGAAAAACACTCCCTGTGTGGTAGCACAGTACAAGACGTGGAAAGGAGGAGGGTGAGTTTCTGATAGTGAGTCAGTTTGATTTTTATAATGAGAAAAACGTAAAGTTTAATTGTCTATATACTCCCGTGACATAAAACAGGAAGTTATGCTTTTACTATGGGGCATGTTGTAACCAGAGACACCATAAAACTAAGTCCTTATTTTTAAAGCAATCTAGATTTTTTTTTTTGTCTCCTCAACACACTATAGATTTTCTTTTTTTTAAGATGCATTGGCCATTTGTTGCWAACTTTGCACATATTTTAACCACTTGCACCTCAGGCATGTTTATTTGACTAAAAAAAATCATGTGTTAAAAATCTAAACTAATATCCTCTGTTTAGTATCATAGCTGTGAGCTACGAGGCCAGGGCCCATGGTGTCACCAGAAACATGATGGTGGATGATGCCAAAAAGTTGTGCTCAAGTCTCCAGGTGGCCCGAGTGCGCGAGTCTCACGGCAAGGCGGACCTGACAGTGTAAGTGCAGCTGATATMCACCCTGAACTTCCCACTTTTTATTATCTGAATTAATAAGGAATCAAAATTCATGTCGTCCTTGCAGTTACAGAGAAGCCAGCGTGGAGGTGATTGAGGTGATGTCGCGTTACGCTGTGATTGAGAGGGCCAGCATTGATGAGGCCTATATGGATCTGACAGCCACAGTGCAGCAGCGGCTGAAAGACATGGCCGATAAACAGATAGATTCCAGTTTGCTTAAGACMACCTACATTCAGGGGTATCCACAAAGTAGACTGGAACCCTCCTCTCCAGATGGTTCCAGTCTAGGTGAAGTTTCCATCTTGGATAAAGGTAGGCTCTTACTAAACATTTACTAATTAGCTACTAATCAGTGTTAACAGCTGCTAAACACATGGTGGGATTTATCTCACAAATCATGATGTTTTTTGTTTTCTCAGAGGAAGAGAGGTCCAGAGGTCTCGAGCAGTGGTTGGCATCCTTTCCTGACTCCTCTCCAGGGGAGCAGAGCTCAGCAGAACTGCAGCTCACTGTGGGGGCGCTCATTGTAGAAGAAATGAGAGCCGMTGTGGAGAAACACACAGGTTTCCGATGCTCAGCAGGCATAGCCCACAATAAAGTAGGAGGAACTTTCAAATGCTTCTAATGCAAGAGGAGTGTTTGTTGTTAGAGCTGAAATCTTTACTGTCTACTTGTCAAGGTACTGGCCAAACTGGCCTGTGGTCTGAACAAACCTAACAGACAAACCATTCTGCCTTTGGATTCTGTGGCTGAACTTTTCAACTCTCTGCCCGTCAGCAAGATGTGAGTTGAACATCACTTTGCCTCACAGATTTTAGTTCGGACAATTTATTGATGTCCCGATGTCGAAGTGCAAAAGTAAAACGTGACTTGTAGAGTTACATACAGTTCACGTAAGGCTTATCTCTCACATGCAGCCGTAACCTTGGAGGTAAGCTGGGGGTGTCGATTACTGAAACTCTGGGAGTAGAGAACATGGGAGATCTGACTCGCTTCTCTCAGGCTGAACTGGGGAACCACTTTGGAGAAAAAACGGGGTAAGAAAATCCACTTTGACTAAATGACTGACTTGAAAAAACTTGGTCTGTTTATTCTGTTAATTACTGCACCATTCACGTGTTAAATAAACACAGCAGTTCATCAGACTTAAATTATTAACTATATTAATACATACCTCAAATGCATCATGTTTTAAGTGACACTTTGGTTTAAAAATGGTACGTTGTTGTTGCATCTGATCACAGCATGCAGAGCRTCCTGTGCTCAAACAAAGAACTGTCAGTTGAAAGCTTTTTAGAAATAAAGTCAACTTCAACTGAATATATATTTTCTTTATTCTTTCTGAAACGTTTTGAATGTTTTTGTTTTGCAGCCAGTGGCTGTATGACTTGTGTCGAGGGATTGAGTTTGAACCTGTAAAACCCAGACAGCTGCCCAAGTCCATTGGTTGTAGTAAAACCTTTCCAGGGAAGACGTCACTGACTACTAAAGAGCAGGTACAAGTCATCACTTCCTGTTTGTTACATCAGCATTTTGTCTTCACCATTTATTTGCACCAGTCATTATAAGGTGGGCAATCATGTTTTGCCTGACTGTGCATGTTTAAAGAAAAATTATGTTTAATGCTGCCAAACTGGTGATGTGACCTTTCCGTTTTCACCCATAATTTCCTGAATGAAACTGCTACTTCACATCACTCAACATGTTGTTGCTCACCAATAAGTGAATTAGTTGATGCCACCGACCTTGCTAAGCTGGGCCATGAGAGGTCGAGCGGCTAAAGCCTTTCTTCTGCCTACATCCCCCAGAATGCCATGCAGTTCTGGATTGGAGTTCAGTGAAATTATTAAAGGGGCAATATTATGTGTTTCTCAGGCATGTATTGAAATTCTATACCATAATAAAGTCACCTTTAGTTGTTATTAAGATGCTGTTTTTATGTTTAAATCAAAAATAAACTTGACTTCTCCTCATATCCGTTTCTAAACACCTTGAAATTGGCCTCTGTCTCTTTAAGAACCTCCTTCTGATCCCGACACGCCCATTTCAGCATGTCATCGCAGCCGCTTCTCTCTGCTGTTTACAACCTGGAGCGTTGTAGCATGCTTTGTTGTAATGATAATTAGAAAAGCAGCAACATTACACAAGATCGGGTTTGGAAAATTGCATCTCTGGATACATATGAACCAAACAGAAAATAAAGTAAAATTTAAGAACGTTGGCAACATCAAATGATTTTAGTGAAGGGTGATGGGCGGGGCCTTTACTTTTCATGTTACTGTTTTAGTGAAAAGACATTTGACACAAATATTTACAAAATGATGCTGACATTAACCTGTTTGCAGGTGCAGTATTGGCTTCAACAGCTGGCTCTTGAGTTGGAGGAGAGACTGACCAAAGATCGAGACGTGGTGAGTAAAAGTTGTCGTGTGTCTTTTTCCACATTTGGATTTTCCATTAAGGTCCCACAGCATTGCTGTTTGTTTAATATCTGTTTTTTTTTTGTCATCTTGCAGAACGGTCGGGTGGCAAAGCTGTTGACAGTCGGCGTGCGTCATCTTGGCGATAAGAGGCCGAGCAGCTTCTCTCGGTGTTGTGCGTTAGTGCGCTACGAGGCGACCAAAATATCCAGCGACAGTTTGGCCATCATCARGAGTCTCAATACAGCAGGAAACCACCAGGCCGCATGGTAATTAAAGAGCATGAATGCAGTGAGGTGTTTACAGACACAGGAATGTCGTGTGATTTCCTCCCTCTCTTTCTACACATTCGCAGGACTCCACCGCTCACCCTGCTGCACCTCTCAGCCAGCAAATTCAGCGATGCGCCGTCTGCTGGAGGAATCGCAGGCTTTCTGTCCAGTGAGGTCACTTCAACACAACGTCTTTTCTCYTCCCCTCAGCCACCCTCTGATTCAAAAACGTCAGCTACGTGCAGTCAACCTGGGACCATTCAATCCTTCTTTCAGAGAGCAGCGGGGAAACAAAAACAAGCTCAAAGAGAAATCGAGGAGGAAGATGACTGCATGTCCTCTGAGGACGTCCCAACTCCAGTTGTTGTTGATAAAGAATCTGCCTCTGAGAGTCAGCTGGAGACCAAAACAAACTCACAGAAATCTCCCTTTAAAAGTTTGTGTCACTCTAAAGGGAGCTCATCCAGCCTCCGTCCTGGAATCTCCTCTTTTTTCCAGAAGAAGAGCTTTGAAAGGAACTCCGCCTCAACGAGCATGCCTGAAACAGGACCGAATCCTGGAGTCGTAGATGCAGACGACTCTAATGACTCTAATGATGTTGGGTCAGAACCAAGCTCTGAGGTTACAGCTCATCAGGCACCATCCAAAGATATAAAAAAGGAATCGGACACTGAACAAGCTCTAAAGCTCTGCCCTCAAAGTGACGTTGGACACCTTGTAAGCTGTGAGCGCTGTGGTCAGGACGTCCTCGTCTGGGAGATGCCTGAACACGACGACTATCACTTTGCTCTGGACCTCCAGAAATCCCTCTCCTCTACGAATTCGTCAGCCGTCGCTTCTTCATCTTCCTCCGGTCCTTCTCCGGCCCCTCTCAGATTAGGAGCAGCAGCCCGGCCATCCAGGGGCAAAACAAAAACCAGAGGCCAGTCCGGTCCTGCAGCAAAAAGACAGYGCTCCCAAGGTGCAAGCGTGGGAACTCTGGATTTATTTTTCAAAAAGAATGAAAAATAAAGCCTAGCTGAATTTTTTTCATGAATATTGTTTCTGATTATGTTTACAGACTTATTACCAATCTGTAAGAACGTTCAGCTTTTTTTAAAATAATTTTATTGTGTTTTGTAAGAACATTTACACATCTTAAAGTTATTTATTCTGGACTGTGTCGATTCTAAAAGGTAGTTTTTAAAAGGAGTAAACTAGCATTAAAACCTTTTCACTTCACAGCAGTGTTGCATTGTAATGTTTTGACTAAACAGAAGATGTCAGTATTATGCTGACAGCAGAGTCAGGGTTTATTTGTCTTCATAATGTTTTGAGTTAATGGGTTTTACGCTTTTAAAATCTTTAGAATAAAATATGTAAAAAAAACATTCATCTAGTGGTAAACCTTTACTYTTAGACATGAGCCTTGCAGAACCGGAAAAGTATTGCACTGTGTTGCATCAGATGAGCAAAACAGGAAGTATCCATAAAAGTTTTTAAAACACCACCTTTTGTGTGTTACTGAGAGCATTTGTGTCATTTTTAAGGTTTAGTTTTAAAAACAAAACAAGGAGACAAAAGTTCAGGAGGTTATAAAAGTTTTATTTTTCTTTTCACAACACACAAATTGGATCTGTACATAAATATTGCATTTAACCCAAAGAATTATCAAATATATTCTGAATTTAAAAGAAAGGCAGACCTTTAATTCAGAACAAGTGAAAATATGTCAAAAGTGAAAACTGCAACTATAAAAACTAGGAATCAACTGTAAAATCTGAAGATACAACAAATCTATAAAATACAACTTTGGTGCATAAAAGCAGATCTAACACCTGAACCCCTTATTAAAGCTTTAACGTGGTTTGGTTTAAGTTTATTCTTTTTTTTAACAACATGGGAGCAATAGAACAGATAACGTGTGGACATAAAGTCCAACATGACATTTYCAAAGATGTCAAACATTAAAACTTCTTTTTAGTAGTAGCACCAACCTAAGTATATAWTTTTTCAAAAGTTGTAAAACTTTAGGCTGAACTGGAAAACTACTCAAAACGGCAGCTTCACTAGGCACTAATTTAAATTCTTTAAACTTGTAACAGTAACTTGAGAGACAACATCAAGTACCTCCAATATCATTGCTTTGAAGCAGAGCTGGATCAGTATTCAGCTTCACGCAAACACACAAAAACATACCTTTGGAAGTAAAACTACTATATATTTTTCCCTCTAATGYCTCCATCTACCTCTACATCAGCAACAAACCTCCATTAAAGTGGTTCTGTGAAAAGTGGAATGCTGTCTAACTTCGTCTGCACTGCCCTGAGGAACTAAAGCACTTGAAAATGACAAAGCGAGACTAYTCAAATCTCGCCGCGCTATCGTGAGGCATTACTTGTGAATCGAAATCAACTCTAATAACAACACGTGACAAACAGATAAACGATTGCCGTTTTAAGTCATCTTCTCAATTCATCTTAAAAAGTCAAGTTCGCATTCCTCACACGTTCTCACTTTTACATTTTTAAAGTGCCTGTGTCAGCAGCACAGCCTGAAAGGCAAAAGGATTTGGCTTTTGTTTGACATAAAAAAATATAAAAGCCATCAGCAGTCTCAGAGAATGGAGTTTAAGGTGACTTATACACCAAGCCAACAATCTGCAGTCAGAAATGTCAGGATCACTGAACTCTTCAGTGTGTAGCAGACTCACAGATGCTGTCTGTATGTTTCCCACCCCCCTCAGCTGATGAATTGATGTTGCGTTGACCAGTGAGAGAGCGCAATCCAATTGGCTGATTACTCTGTGAAGTTGACAAACTTGTAACATAAWAATGTATAAATGGCTGCTTAGTTTCACATTACCAAATATCGATTTGTTTGGATGACGTTACAATGTTTCTCAATACCAAGTCTGTCATGATATGGTTTTGATTCTATCCAATTCACAAGTCTGCTATTGATATGATGGAAATATATCAATCCACATTAGGCAAATGATGATGATATGGTTACTTTTATTTTTTTCATGAGACAATACTAAAAGAATGACAGCAGAAGCATCACTCTCGTTTTCGATGTTGGTTTAGTGTATAAAAGCCTTTAAGAGTATTAAATAGCAAGGTTAGATGGTTTTCAGGCTCTGCTGGTGCAACACATTAGCTGCTATGGACCCACTGTTCTTGTATCACACTGGTACTGGTTCCACTTGGATGTCGAAACAGCCACGTGAGTAGCTACAGTGGCATTTATCTTTCAGTGCAAAAGTGTGTGCAAGCGTGTTGGGAGTGYGTTTAGGTGTAAACTTAGTAAGCAGCACTTCAACATAGATAGGAACATGTTTCACACTTATTCTCTTAAAATCCCTCCAAATAAACATTTCTGTGGTGTTTCATTCTACATGTGATTGAGAGAATAATTCCTTTTATCACAGGCGTTAAAGGCATCACACTCTTAACGTCAACACCAGTGAGTGGAGAAAATTGTCATCGGGTGTTTAAAAGGCAGAAGCAAAATAGACAAATGTCATGGTGACGAGGCTTCGGAGAAAAAAAAATAGTGACAAAATAGCACAAATCTGCAGAAGAGAAACTGTGCAGAGAGGCCATTTCATAAAGGCAGGATGTGGTTTATAAAGCACCTGGTTTTGGGGGTGGGACGGAGTTCTCTGCTGTAATTGTCTAAGAAGAACCCTTTAGACCTCCTAGTCCCCCCCAAGGGATGGTTGGTACTGGGCGATGGGCTGCAACTTGGTGACATGACCTATTCCTTTGGTCAGCCCCTCCCTGAACAGCACTTTAGCCCCCACCTTTAGATATTCTGGATGTTTGAGGAACTTGAAGAGAACCACTGCTTTTTCGCCTGTCCTCAGCTCCTCCTATGGWGCAGCAATAAAAAATATATTAATACACATATATATTGTTATTTAAGGTAATGTGCTAATTAAGTCAAAAATCAGAAGTTAAAAGGTATCTTGTGTGGATTTCAGGTACAGTTTCAGGCTAACAACAACTAAAAGTACTAATTTAGCTGTACGGTGATAAATGGCAAAAATTAAATTTTTAAAATGAGAGTTCAAACACCATTGGGCAATCACACAAAGTAATGAATCAAATCAAACATCAATTAACTGTGATTATAATATTTACTGAAATCATAACGCCGCTCTGAGGCACTGAAATGGTTTTTCAGAGTAAATCACTGAACAAACTAACCTTGCCATAAACAGCTTCCACTGTGGCGGTCTGTCTCACGTTTCCAATGTGCACAGTAACCTGGAAGCCYTTGTGAAAGGTCTTAGCATGGAAGAGTAGCACAATCTCAGCTTCAAACATCCAGCAGATGGTGGGATCCATCTCTGGACTCACCATCACCATGCCCTGTTAGTGCAAGAAAACACAAAATGTGTTCAAACATGCGGAATATAATGGTGGGCTTCGTACGATCACATATACACTCACCGGCCACTTTATTAGGTACACC
>NW_013952402.1:9986641-9991162 GCF_001266775.1 Austrofundulus limnaeus | reverse complement strand
TAGCAAAAGTATTACCTTGCGTAACAGTGATCGGTCAAAGTTGCCCAGTGCAAGTGTAGCTGCCTGACCGGCCCTGAGCACTCTGCACGCTGAACGATTCCTTTGGATGCTGCCGACGGTCAGCTTGTGGAACTGGCCCAGTTCTGTGGGCCCTACAACAAGATKATCCCCTTCACGGCAAATACCACTGCATGAAAAACAAACACAGATTTCATGATTAGAAAAATCAAACAAGCAAATGAAATGCTTTTCACCACACTGACCTGTACAGAGTGCCTCCCACCACTGTTCCCACCTCAGGAACTGTGTAGATCTCATCTACCTGCAATGATGCACAGGATCAATCATCCATTTATTCTGCACCAACAAGACAAGTGTGGACCACAGCTAGCTCGCCGTGTACTTGTTTAAAAAAAAAAAAACCTGCATGTTCGACTCACCTGAAACTCCGTTAGCTGCTGCATGAGCTCCTCCTGCTCCTTGCTGTTGCTGAGAGGAGGGATGATGTTGAAGAAGACTTTGAGCAAATCTAAACTCTCACCAGTCACACTGGATAGAGTGAAGATGGGTGTTATACTGCAACAACAACAAAAAAAAAGAAAACAACAGGTATTAAAATTTACAGATACAGCACCTATTTTATTACACGAGGCTAGAACAAAATGTTGGCTCATGTATTCTGGAGACAAAGTACTGCGTTTGCATCGTACTTGGGCAACTGTGCGAACTGCTGCGCTGCTGTGACGGCATCGTCTGCACTGCTAATCACCGTGGGCACTTTGTTGCAACCTGGCTGTTTCAGGACACGCTCCAACTGCCGCACCGTGCGCTCCACAGTCGCTCGCGTGCACAGGTCCACTTTACTGATGACAATGAAGATGGGCACCTTCAGAGCCATGGCGAGGCCCAGATGCTCTCTTGTGGTACCRGCTGAACAAGTCAGAGAAGACAGCAAAGCACAGCAGTTAATTATCAATTTGATGTGTCTCTTTGTAGCTCAGGCCAATAAAAACTTCCCTTGAYAATTAAGTTTAGACCAAGACCATGTATACAAACTAATAATACCAGAATTTCCCACAAAGTAYATTTTTAGGTTGTTTAGATAGTATAGAAGTACAGAAACATTAGATAACTAACTACATCCCTACTTATTTAGAATGAAAAGTAGTAAATGCTTTTGAAATAAATTACTTAGTTACATGGCAGTGATTYAACATGGTTGGTAGGCTGAGTTTATTTGTAAACACAGCTGACATTTGCACTAAAGTGATACTTGGAGTTGAGTTATATCACAGTTTCMAATATAGGTCTCACTTCTGAGCCAAAAGATTAAAGAGTAATGTCCCAATAGATCTCTTTACAGACTTAACAGAAGCCTGAAATACTGACACTTCCTATCAGATCTGCAACCATTTATTTTCAATAAATCCAGAGTAAATATGGAAAACACAATATTTAGTATTTTATATCATTTAAATGAAACAGGGGTTAGAACGTTAAAATATTAACAAGAAGCCTTTTTGACTTTTGGTTTGTCACACACARCCTCAGATGAACTCTGTGCCATACAGAGATCTATCACTGTTTTATAATTAAAGCTGTAGCTCTTAGGTTGCAAACAGTATGTCCCATCCTGTGCCATAACTAAGATAGTGTTCATTCATGACTCAGTTTCGGACAGAATGGCCCATTTCTGTGCAAAAATAAACACAATGCAACAAGTATGGAACATAAAAATTACTTAACAGGCGGACAAACAGATATATTTGTTTGACGTCATTTTGTTTGGATTTTTACTCCAACAATAACAGTTTCCTAACATAAACACCATCTAAACATAGTTAATATCTCCAACAGGCTTTGACCTGAAGTGCTACCTGTTATCTCAGAGGGTCATGTTTCACTCTTTGCCTTTTGCCTAAAGAACAGGTGACCACAGCTTTCATAGCAACCAAATGACATTTAAAGGTTTTGCTTTGAAACAAACAGTCACAGAATGCCTCAGGCTTTTTACATCATGTTCTTATTAGTGTTGACCTTCATGTTAAAGTCCCCTCTTCAAATAGAAACAGAGATATAATAGAGTCACCTGATAGGGTGGTTTTCAGATGCATCTTACATAAATATTTTAAGTAGCAGATGTTAGAATTTCTCTCAAAATATATTTATTTTTATTTATACAGYAACAAAAGTCAATAGTCTTTATCAGCGAATGACTTCCTTGTTGTTCCATTATCAGCTGCTCAGGTTTCAGAGTACTTTTCTGTGTACAGGCTTCCTGCTTTCAGTCTTCTAAAAGAACATGTCTGGCTTGGTCAAAGCACGATAATGTACCTACGAAATATCAAACAATCAAGGCCTATTGTTTTTGTTTTATTAGTAAAAATGCTTGTATTTCACTGTCAGTAATGATAAAAATTAATATTGATTTAGGTCTTTTTTTTGCTTTGGAAGACAATCTTTAATGATCAAGATTTTTCTTTTCATTGTAGTACATTCATCTGAAGTTAGTTTTGTCACTTTTATTTAAACAGGAAACAATATATTTTGAATATCTAAAATAATTATTTTCCACTATCTACACACACATACTGTACATATGTACGAATTAATCTATATGTTACTCCTAGCATGTTCAATGCTTTCTAGCTCTGGGTGCCTAATTCTAAATGAGGTTGTAATGTTGTTTCTGCAAAGTCAGCAGATTCATTTTTACGAGTCAGCTTTAGTCAGATCTGGGTCAGAACTACCTTCTTGTTGTCGAATAACAATTTTTTTTTAAATGTACTCTGAGATATTTTGGGACTAGAGAGACATGAGGAGGGGGTTAATGGAGGGAACAGCAATGAAGGCCAGGTTGGTTATGTAAGCTCAGATAGCATGTCTGCAATGTATCAAGCCACAACTGAAAAGGTCCACTACAGAATGGAGGGGTGCTGTTCAGATTGAGATTTAGTCTTATTTAAGCCTCTATGTTCAGTCAAGTGATAGTCGTGTACATTTTAACTGGCCAGCAATGATGAATTACATTTAAAATCAACTCCTAGTCAAACTAGATACCGCATAGCGGTAACATAATGACCCCCGCACGCACAAATGCACCAGAACTCAGAAGTATTTATTCCTAATAAATGTCACACTACTACTGTACGTGCATCCCAAAATTGCTTCAGGTGCGGGGGTCATAATAATGCAAACAGTGCTCACCTATTCCAGTGTTTGCACTGACGACCAGCATCGCAAAGTCTGGACAGTAGCTGGTAAGTCCAAAAATGGTGGTTTTCAGGTACTTGTGGTGACCCGCCAGATCAATGAACGTGATCATTTTAGAGGCACTCTCGCAAATTTCCTCCGCAGTCCGAGACTCACTGTAATTTACAACCTAAAAAACAAAAAAGATGAAATAAAACATCACTTAGAAATCAAAAGCAGGAGAATATAAACTTTGCAGACGTTTTGAAAGCAGGCGGTTTCTCACCTCTCCTTTACTATTGAAGCCAAGGATCTCAAAGCTGATGCTTGAGGTGCGTCCAGTCTGGATCTCATGTAGATGTCTGAAAAGGTTGAGCCTCGCTCTTCCCCGTCCATTGTCCAGTTCGCCCTGAGTTAAAACACCCAACAGGGTGGACTTGCCCGAGTCCACGTTACCCAGCACTGCCACTCGCAGGTCTAAGAACTGGAAAAAGAAGAAAATAAAGGGGGAAAAAAGTAATTTAAAATGTAAAGACCTAAAAAATATGTAAAAAAATAAAGACAAACCGTAAAAATAAAAGAGAAGTTTTGAAGTTGTAAAACTCACCTGCTGGTCATCTGGAACTTTTCGAAGGAGAACTTCAGCGATCTTCCGAGGCACATCTGAGTCATAATCCACCTCCCGTTCTCTTAAAACTGCTATGTCAGCTCCAACTCTGTGATAAATAAATAAATATATTTTTTTATTTGTTTATGTAATAGCATAATGTATTTACATCGAAGACCAACATGTTTGTTCATTTTTCAGTTTTTCAGTTCAATTCAGTGCTACATTCAAAATGTTATATACCTGAAATCAAAGACCTCCCATACTATGTAACCTAATATTACAAATGTTCACACTTTTAAATAATTAAACTATTTTCTTCCCTTTATGGCATAGGCTTATTAAATATGCCAGATTGAATATTTATTTACATCAAATTGGTAAATATTGACTCTGGGAGAAAGAAATATTATTTGTACAACAAGTCCAGATTTGAACCCATTTGATAATCCTTGAGAAGTTCTAAAAACAACTTTACTAAGTGAACCAACAATCTCATCATAAGTTTAAGATCTTGGAAAAATCGAATCCATCTTTGGATGGAACTAAATCCTGACATTGAATACAAGTATTTAAATTATGTCTGAGCAGATGTGTGCAGCAGCCAACTAAAGTCGGTCCTAGGGCTGAACGATTAATCGCATTTGCGATAATCTCGCGATATGTTAAAATTAGATTTTCTAATCGCACAGGATGTGATTTGACTGGTCACGTGACGGGAA
>NW_013952402.1:9983289-9986631 GCF_001266775.1 Austrofundulus limnaeus | reverse complement strand
ACAATCACATCATTATACACCATAGACACAAAGACAAACAAGCATATCAAATTTCAGGAAGGCAGCATTTGCAAAATAGGACGTCTAAATAATCGCATATTAAATCGCAATCGCAATTTATCGATAAAAAAATCGCAATTAGATTATTTTATAAAATCGTTCAGCCCTAGTTGGTCCAAATATGTGTAGGACTTGTTGTTTTCTTTTTTGCCAGGTAGTAAACAAAATTAGATGTCAAACCAAATAACATCTGTTACGTGTCTGGCAAATTGTTTTCTTCCTCCTCTTTTTCTCCTCTCTTTTCAGGTTCAGTTTGCAGGCTGGAGCCAATTTGGATCTTTAAAACCTGATTGGATGGAATGTTTTGAACAGAACCAGGACTCCACCACACCTATTTAAGAAGCTCACCTGGAGGACTGGGCTGGCTCTTCTCCTCGCTGCTGCTGCACCTGTGGAGCCTGCTCCATTGTTTAAAGGTTTGTGGTGGGAGTTAAGAGGATTAGGTAAGTACGTAGGTAACTTTATGTTAAAAAACWCTAGGGTAAATAGGTTGGTGCCACCCATGTAATGTTTTGGTAAAACACTTTTTTTAGATAAGTTTATCGGGGTGTTTTTCTTTCTTTGTTTTCTATTTAGACCAGACYGTAGACAGGCCCTGTTTTGTTTTGCTTGTTTCTTTTGTTTGGCATCACACCTAATGGTCCCTTTCTCCCCCACAGTTTGTGCAGCCTTTTGGAGCAGAATAAAAAGAAACTTTTTTTTACATCTTTGCAGTGACTCTTTATTTATTGTGGTTGTCGTGTTGCTGTGTTTAAAGAAAGGGGTCGTAACAACATCTAAAAAAAAAGTAAATACAGATATTTTCTGGACTCACTTCTCTGCCAGCCTATAGAGAGTCTTTAGCGATGCCCTCATGTCTTCCTCTGACAGTCCCACCAGCATGCCGTTATCCTCCACACCAATTTGATACACGGCTTCACCTCGACCCTCCTGCAGTCGCCATTTCATTTGTGTCGCCAGGTGCTCGAAGCGGTTTTGTGTGGGGTTTACTAGCTTCAGCTACAAAAAGAAAAGACAAGAAAAACACTTAAAAACATTGCTCCACATAAACCCAAAGGGCTGAAATGTATATTATATTACAGGTACATGTTTGTTGTGAAAATGAGCCAAACACAGCTTGTGTAAAACTCAGTGAACAAATATGGAATAAAGCTGATGATGTAACTGAGAAGCAAAGGTTGGCTAATAAAACTGCTGTCCACTCCACTCTGATGTAGACTTCCAACATGGCACATAGACTTTTACCCTTCTGACATTTTATTTTATATCATTGCACATTTTTCTGACAATTAGTAAAAGTGTAAAAAAACACAATGACACCAATAAGTCGCTGACACAGTACATTCCTAGAGTAAACATTGAATAAGTCCTCTTTAAAGRAAACCAAAACAAAGCAACACTCCTACAACAAACAGACTTGCTTACCTTGTACTCTATATTTCCCTCTTCAGCCTAAAAGACAGGGAGAGAAACAAACAGACCGATGAGGTACAACAGATGCTGTCAGACAGGGAAGTGTAAAATTTGTTTAGACAAAAAGCAAAGCAAACCTCACTGAATGAGCAGTAAGCTGTGAATAGGCAGGCAGCCCTGGCAGCTAAACAAAGTGACTAAATGCTTAGTTAGCCTTAATACATAACCACTAACTGTGCTGTTAAAACAAAACACACATCTAAAACTAAATAAAATTATGTGGACAGACGAGCCTTTTTGTTATCACTACAGTAAAGTTGTTTTTTGCTTTGTCAATAAAAAGGGGTTAAACAAGTCGAGATAAGTCAAAGATGAGTCTCTCTTTAACTTTCAATTTATTCCAAGTCAAAATATAATGAGCTTTAATGTATGTGGAGTTATAAAGTATATGATAATTGAGACGAAATATAAAAAAAACTAAAATCAACATAACTTATTTTATGAGTGATGTGTTCAGGCTCAATAACAAACCCGCCCCTCTATTTACAAAACACAGCTGTCTCTCTCCTGCTAGCTTAGCCCAAGAATAGCCGCCGAATAAAACCGAGCTTTTTTGTACTGCACATGACACATATTTCGAGTACAGACTTGTGTTTGCAGTAAACATTAAGTGTCTCGTGAATAATAATATGCTAACCTCGGCCAAGCATAGCTTTCATTCATTGTCTTTTCGACTAGCTACGAGCTCGACGTGTCACCGCAGGCTCTCAGAGAAAAGTCAAGGGGGTAGCGCTAGCCTCAACGACAGGAAATGCAATGAACTACAAAGCCTTTAATATCCYGAAGCAAAGAAAGCCAAGCGTCCGTTATTTATTTTTTGTCTCACTTTGTTATTGTCCGTACACAGTATTTGATTTAGCTGCACTTTCTGAGAGTRGTTTCCCTCTTACCTCTGGCGGTAGATATGGGGTGTTATTGCTTGGTTTGAAGTTGCGGGAGAATCGAGCTTTCGCCTTCTTGTTTTTTGCACAAGTCTTCTTCGACGCAACACCGAGGCCATTTCCCGGTTTGTGGTTCGACGCAGCACCTTGAGACCCAGAGCAGTGTCCATTTCCTGACCCAAACAACTCCGAAACCCGCGCATCCATTGGCTTGTTTGGGAACGAAACTTGTTAGCTTTTGCCTCTATGTACTGCTCCAGTATCGAAATACAGGCATATATGGGCTTATATTTTAGTTAAATAAAGCTGTTATTGGTAGCTTGGGTCCCTCCATAAAATAAAGCACAACTCTAACGTCCCACAAACTCATAAAACCGAACAATAAGAATAAAGCCGGAGTTCGACCGCAGTTTTTAAGTTTACAGTGCAGTGCGCCTACGTCACAGCACTGAAGGTATTAAGGTCCGCCTGTTTTGTTCAGTAGAACAGCCCGATTGAGCGGTTCTCTTTTGTATGTATGTATGCAGCATGTATCGGTGTAAACCCCGCCTGTCTAGCTGCTAAGGTTAACAAAGTATTCACACATACGTTCATCGCCTTGCATCGTTTTGCATCAGACAAAAAAAGGAAATACGTATGCGTTTACAAAAAAAACATGATAGACTTTTTATACAAATAGAAACTTAAAAATCCAAAAGGCAACATTAGTTTTTAGAAGAACACTCTGTAATTTAAAATAAAAAATAAATTTTAAGCGGTTTACTTGTGTTCAAGCATTTAAATAGATTTTTGCTCAATCGAGCTTTATCTGCTGATTTTTTTACAATTTGTTCAAAAGTCACATTGTCTATCAGATAGCCTTTGATTGAATTGTTGTACGAGACTGTGACGTTTTATTTAATCACACCCCATCTACACACTACAAAAC
>NW_013952402.1:9981507-9982724 GCF_001266775.1 Austrofundulus limnaeus | reverse complement strand
TGGTGTACCTAATAAAGTGGCCGGTGAGTGTATATATATTAGGAAGTTCTAATAAAACGATGAGCTCTGCACAACATCAAATCTGTGCCCAGACGTGACCTTTGAAGGCCTTTGTAATTTGGACTGCAACTAACTTTTGAATGTCTCTGTGCCATGTTATAACTTCTAAAGCACTAAAATTGTTTCCTAATTTCCTGGTCATCTCCAAGTTATTCAATTGCCATTGATTTTATACATATTATTGATTGCTAAGTTATTGCTTAAATTAAACTAGTTGTTTTTTTATTTTATTTCCCATTATTGTCATATCTTGTACACACTCATTCACCTATCTATATTTTAATTTGAACTAGCATGCATGGTCTCTAGACCCTTGTTGCCACATGAATAAAAGAGCTTTCTGAAACTCATTTTGGAGTTCTAACTTGTTTTAAAGAAAGTCAGAGCATTCCCTTGAGGATAATGATTAGTCTCAGAGTTTGGTATTTGCAAAGCTTGGCACTGATTGGTTATGTATCATGTGATGTTTGGGGTTCGGCCCTTTCAGGCTTGGCTGGGAGGAAAAAGTCTTTTGGGATTTTAAAGACTTTAGTTCCTTCAAAACACGCTGACACACAACTCTCCTTTATTTTTGTCTCAGTTTTTATTTTTGAATCAGCATGACTTCTTCACTGGTGATTCTGTTCTGTGTGGGAATACTGCACCAGAGCACGATGGCTGTCCTCATGGATAAACTAGCAGACAGTAAGATCTGCAAAGATGAAGAATGCTCATGTAAGTCGCAACTTTAAAGTGAGRCTTTGCTTTGTGTGCAGCATTCTAAAAAAAAAACAACAACAAAAATCCTGTTTTGTTTGTAGATGTTCTTTCCATGGCTACAGCTTTGGACGACTTCATAGCTCCTGACTGCAGATTCATCAACATCAAAAAGGGTCAGATGGTTTATGTGTATTCTAAACTGGTACCAGGAGATGGCAGTGGAGTCTTCTGGTCTGGAAGCGTATGTTAATCTTTGTTGTGTTGAACATAAAACAGCCATAACTTATTTTAAATATGTAAATATGTTGCTTCCTTTGTGCTTACAAAGCAAAATTTCTACATAAAGTTATATATTCAGTTTCATTGTGTCTGAAATGACCAGCATTTTATCCTGTAAAGCAGAGAACAATGTGAAACGTATGAAACAACATATTAACTGTCTTTATACTATATACTGT
>NW_013952402.1:9979018-9980850 GCF_001266775.1 Austrofundulus limnaeus | reverse complement strand
ATATATATATATATATATATAAACAATTGTTTATTTTCGGCAGGTTTACAGTGATCGGTATGTGGACCAGATGGGTAGAATTGGATATTTTCCTGCAACTGTGGTGAAGGAGACACAGACATTCGCAGACAACACGGTTCAGATGCAAACAACTGTGAGTGTGTTTTTACAGAAACTTGTCTTTGTTCATCCTCTAAAATATTTTATGAAGTGTAGAACGATTAACTTTTTTTTTCACTTCTCTTTCAGAGCATGGACTTCTTCTGTGATTAGGACATGGCAGATGGAGTATTTAACAATATTCTAACATTGTTGGCTTGAATAATAAGACCCAAGCCCATTTGTAGAAAAAAATGTATCATTTCATCTTGTCATGCTGCCTTTAACTGAACTCTTTGAGTATCGTCTTGCTTTGTAGCTCTACTTGCTGCTGAGTCAGCCACTTACAAATGTTGTCAAGACAGTATTCATATATAATGTAAGTTACTGACTTTCTATGTTGCTGTGTCTTTACATGTATTTACTGTGACTTCATTGTACATATTTGGCCACATCTTTTTCCTATCATATTATATATTATCAAATATAAAATGTCATGCTGATGCAGCCTTCTCATTAGACAGTTAGAATGAAGAATGTTACGTACTGTAAGTGTTTTAGACTAAAATTATTTTGCCTRTTGTATAAATGGTGTTATTTTAAACTTTTCGGTCAAACCTGGCAAATGATGTTAAATGCAGTGTAATGTGAGGCTGTGAAATCACACGAGATGTGTTAGCACTTGCAGTGCACGTTAAAGATTCTCAGCCACTAGTCAAATTTCAGTTCAATATCTGATATCTTGTTAGTTAGTGCTGATACACACAAACACACACACAGACACTGGTAGACACACAGGGTTCTGACAGCTTAAGACAAATTCAATGTAAGAGTTTTTAAGACCTCTTTAATGCCTCTTGAAATTAAATTTCAGACAATTTCACAATAAAAAAACAAGTGGAAGAAAAAAACAATCAGCAACAATTTGACCAAAATGATAAGTTTAAAACAACAAGAGGCATTCAGTAAATTATTTAAAAAAAATAAATCAATGTTACAAAGTATTTTAATATTTTTAAATTAACTACAATCATCCTTACAATGTTTTAACATTTTTAAGACCCCTGAAAGATTGATTTAAGTCATTTAAGGCTAATTAATGCCTTATTCTTGAATTAATGAATTCAATGCCTTTAAGACTTTTTAAGGATGTGCGGAAACCCTGACACGTTATCACCTTTCATTATCATCAGTGGGTGTTAAAATGGACCCTTTGAAAACTGACAAAGATGAGCAAAGCTCATAAGTAAGAAAAATAAGTTTGAAATAAGTAAAAAAAATTCTGCAGAACACATGGTGGGAAAGATTCAGAATCTGTAAAGCAACACAAGAGAATTTTGCTAATTTAGTCAGCTGTTTTTTATCTTTTTCATTTATTAAGTCATCTCTGTTACAAAGATGAGGAATAAACTCATTGCATTGTATATTCTAATGTGGATTGCACAAAACATCTCCAGCCTTACAGTGTGATAATTGTTTTTAATGAACCTTTTTAAAAATGTTTGAGGCAAATCAAATAAAACCTACTGAAAATTTTCAAAATGCTGCTTCACACAGTTTCGCCTCAAACTGTTGCTGTTAATTTGCAATAAAACCAAAAACTATCAGAAGAATTTGTGCAGTTATCATGTACCCAAGATTATTTATCAGTGCGTTTGGCTGTCAGCATTTCTCATATGCATCCTCCTACTTATCCACCCTTACAACCTAAAAAAAAAAAAAAAAAAAAAAAA
>NW_013952402.1:9975828-9977903 GCF_001266775.1 Austrofundulus limnaeus | reverse complement strand
ATCCTCCTACTTATCCACCCTTACAACCTAAAAATAAAAATAAAAAAAAGGATTAAAAACAACTTCACATATTTTTACAGACTCTTTCAAAAGATGCTTATGCAAATCTTTATTTTTGATCATCAGTGTTTTTGGTATCCTGTCTTTATGTGCCAAAGCATCCACCCACATTAATGCATCTTAATAAAATCTCCCTTGATTGCATCAGTGGATTATGAAAGCCTTTTTTTAAATAATAAGACTCAGTCCTGTCTGACAGAGCTGCCATTTCATTCCTCTGCCACGTCATCCAACTTTCATCAGACAGATGGGTTGCACTGGTTTTGCGGTCACATCAAACAGCTMATTTTCCTTCACTTAAGCCAGTCTGAGCCGAGGCATTCCTGGAAAGGTGCAAGTTTAGGAAACAGGGGCGGTTGTCACACGTCCAATTGATCGTCCCCTGTCCTCTCGCAACCAAAATCAATAAACTGCATTAAATGTTCTCCTTCAAAATGTCACTCAGCAGAAACCTGGGGCATGTCCAATGAGTCTGGGTAAAGCAGAGACAACTTCAGAGAAGAGATGAACCCTTTTATTTAGAAAAAAAAAAGTAATGCAGCTTCTGTGTCTCTGGGATTATTACAGATTGCTGAATTCAGCGGCAGCTCCAAACAGTTGTCCAAAAGAGGCAGAAAGCTCAGCGTCTTTTCAGCTGATTGCCAATTCAGGCTGCGAGTGTAGGCCTTTGAGTGAGAAATACACAAATCACAGCAAGTTAAGTCAATCTTCCAGCAGATGGCTGTAGCTTTAGGGTGTTACCATGGTGACAGGAAGTAGGGATAGCGTGACAGCAGAGATTGATGCATGTCCAAACTTGGGTGTGTATGTGCACTTCCTGTGTGAGCTTAAAAGAGCAGCTGCCACACACAAGCTACATTAGATTTCACTCTCTCCCCCTCTTCTTCTTCTTCTTCTTTTTTTTTTCCATCTAGTGTCACGCTCACACCCACACCTCTACAGCCAGCAGCGCRGCGCCCTGTGGAGCTGAGAGAGCAGCAGCTGCAGGTCTGATTAACATCCGAGGGTGACATTTTAGGCCTGGAAAACATGAGTCCTCTATCCTAAATCCCCCAAATCTCTTGCTTGTCTTGTCTTTGTGTGATAATCAGCAACCTGTATCCTTTAGGCGCCCTCTCTGAACTGCAAGATTAGTTATGTCTCCTCTCTCTTTGAAACATTATACAAGTTAGATGGAACAGAATGAAAGAGACGGAATAACTAAAAATTGAAAGGGACATTTAAAATGCAAACATGCTGCTTWATTCCCCAACCACTGGATGACTCTTTTAATGAGCAAACAAGCAGCTTTCTTTTCCTAAGAGGAACAAAAATAAAATAAAATATTTACACAGAAAAAAAGACTGTTTGCTATAAATGCTCAAATAGGATGGAAGGGTCTGTGTTTTCTTCACAGTTTTTCTAACCGGAGGCAAAATTTCTTCAAAGTACTTTAGCGACAGATTTTGTCGGCTCAAGTTCTTTTAATGAATGTCAGAAAATGCCAGTTCCCGGATTATGCAAACTAATCAATCAATCAGTCAGCACGAATCAGTCGTTGTTAAAGCCGGAGGCCCAGCGGTGTCCTTCTCACCTGATTACTGGCCTCCACGCTTCAAAATGTATTTGTCAATCTACATTTGTGTCAAGAAAGCAGGCCTGTCAGCGAGCTGTTCCTGCTGACAATCAGTGGCGGCTACAGATTTTTTTTATGGGGGCCCATTGAAAATCTAGGGGTGGCACACCAAAACTAAAATCCACAACAGCTTCAGAAATTCTATCAYGCTGTTGTAAAACAACAATTTGAAAACTATGACATTAGYTCAGTTTCCATCGSAAATGTGAGCAAAACTTTGTCGATATTCTGTTAATGTCGAAAAAACATAGTTTCGCAATTACGATCCAATCCAATTCAATCCAACTTTATTTGTAAAGCACTTTTTGCACCATAGCAGACCAAAGTGCTGTACAGAATCAGCACTGCAACACAGCTCATACAAAAACAAACTCAATCACAATTAAAATAGGAAAAAAAT
>NW_013952402.1:9972647-9974338 GCF_001266775.1 Austrofundulus limnaeus | reverse complement strand
TTCTATCCAAATTTATAATAGAACTCTAGCAGCAGCAAGCAATCAATCAACACTTGCTATATTTTCTATAACAAATAGTTTTTATTCATTATTTTAAATTTAGTAAGTGAAAAACACATTTTTCTGTGATTTTACTACTACTACTTCATATTTTCTTCTTCTTCATTATCTTTTCTCCAGTAGAAAGATCCGGTTCTTGATCACGTGACTCCCGTGATGCGAAAAAAGTGTTTCCATTGCAGTTTCCATTGAGTTTAGTATTCAAGAGGAAAAAACTGGCAATGGTGTCTCTGGTGACAATTGAAGTGATTCACTGAGAGAAAAAGTGCAGCTCTGAACAAAAGAATAAAAATAAAAAAAGATAGTCTATCATTGTTTAGCTTATTTCACTGTTACTTCTCTGAGTTTATGTTTTTATCTCTGACTCATGTAATTGMACACGCTTGTGTAATTCCCTCCATTTCCTCTGTCACACAACTGCACAAAGAAACCTCTGATTTTATTTCCCACGAGTTCAACCATCCAAACAACTCAAGACTCTATTACACGTTGTTTGCTCTGTTCCAGTGTTGAATAAAGAGAGATGTTTAGTTTGTGTTTTGGAGCAAATTATTAGCAATTTACAGTGAAATGGGCTCCCTGCAAAATGACCTTCTAGGTTATACTTTCCTCAACAGGAAGAACTGTGTGCATATGCAAAAAGCGTAAGGATTGTCAAGGTGAAGTGGAAGAAAACCCCCTGACAGTTTGGTTATTGATGACTCTTTTTCCTACATGTCATCTGCCACCTTCATTTCTGCCACACTTGAACAAACCTATTCATCTAATGAAGCTTTGCTCTCACCTTCTCCGTTAGAGAACTTCCGTCCATTCTCCAAAAGCGCTTTGTTTTGCCTGTCACCATGGTCAACTTAACACAAAGATTCAGGCAGAGGTTAGAATATGCATTTTGCTGACAGCACATCCAAGAAACCTGAKAACCATAATCCAACAGGTACTATATGTACACTATCAATAACTGGCTAATAAAGCTTTTTTTCTGGAGGTTGTTAAGCTAAAAATATACAATATAGGAAAAAAATCAAACTGYATTTTGATTTTGCTAATAAAAGCCAAAAACACTTCATTATGGAACATTCTTTACAGATGGATGGTATAGCATGTACACAACAAAGTCCTGCATATTGTTCTTGTTGGACACTATGTAGCATCAAACAATGAGAAAATAGTAATTCAAACGTCATCTAATATATATAAAACAAATCTTGTTTATAATGCTTCTAACATCAAYAGGTCCTTTGAAGTGTGCCTGCAATGAATCATTCATTGAACAGAAATTTCTTATTCAGATGTATTCAGATGATAAAATCAAACAGGCTTGTGTTGCTGCTCACCATCGAACACTGGGCGAATAAACAGTAGGGTTTTAGAAAGCTACTGCAGGTTCAACCCTGACAACTTAAATAAGGTGATGTTCATTATTTACAATTCTAAAACAAGACCAAAATGACAAGTCAAGCTAATTGTTTTGCACAGTACGTGCCACTGATTCTAGATAAATAGTTTATTTTTATACCCAACCCAACTCACGAAACTGATTGTACCTCTGCTGCTGCTGCTGCTGCTGCTGTGTGTGTGTGTGTGTGTGTGTGTGTGTGTGTGTGTGTGTGTGTGTGTGTGTGTGTGTGTGT
>NW_013952402.1:9963846-9969755 GCF_001266775.1 Austrofundulus limnaeus | reverse complement strand
ACACACACACACACACACACACACACACACACACACACACACACACACACACACACACACACAGGTTTGTTTTTATATCCCTGTGGGGACCATGGATTGACCCGACTCAAACTGTCGAAGCTGTGCATGGGTGTGTGTTGTGAGTGACCATGTTAGAAAGAGAATGTGAACTCATGTATCAATATGTTAGTTTCTTACTGCACATTGTGTGGGTATGTGTGTGTGTGGGGTGGGGTGGGGGGTAATGTCAATGTGTTATCGACATGTTTGTATGTTTAACTGCACATTGGAGACTGGTGAAACACAATCTCAACTTCTGTGCTAACCCTGTTACATAGATTTTGACAATAAAGCACACTTGAACTTGAACTTGAACATACAGGCAAAGACCATGTATTGACTGGATGTCAAAACATAAAGCAAGGCCTAGCACATCAGAWTGCAATTTAAAAACAAAACTCCCTTTTCATGCATTTCTGATATCAGACAATCCTCTTTTTTTATGCAAGCGTAAGTGCTTGAAATCACACATGATTTGTTGCTTTGCATGTCAAAGTTTTGGAAATTTGTAAAAGTCCTGACCTCAAAGAAATGTGAAACGAGTTTATAATGTAGGAGAATGAACGCCCTCCTGGAGGTGTTTCAAAGTATCTCATGAGTGTGCAGGACTCCAGTTTGTGAACAATGTTCAGCTCCTCCTTTGGTCAACAACCGTGCACATTAGTGAGAAAAACCCTCCTGGCGGTTAGATCTCCAGATTCTTGCTTACACCATGGTGTAGCAGAGTTGTGAACTAACTAAGTACAAATATTTTGCTACTGTACTTAAGTAGAAATTTTGATTTATCTGTACTTTACTTGAGCAATTATTTTTCAGCCTACTTTATATTTCTACTCCTTACATTTTTAAACAATTATCTTTTATTCCTTACATTTTCTACAAAAGGTAAGAAGTAGAAAGTCGTTTATTTTATTTCATTCCAGCTTGTTGTTGTTAAAAAATACTTTCCTGATAAATTGCACCTCCTGCATAAAGGGAATGTAGTTGTGGTTGGATGAGAAATATAAATAGCGCATAAAACAAATTTTCCGAGATGCTGAATTTGGGATTTTCATTGGTTGTCAGTAATATTCATCAAAATGACCAGAAATAATATTTGAAATCAGTGTTTAATGAATGAATATAATATACAGGTTTCACTTTTTGAATGGAATTACTGAAATAAATAAACCTTTTCATGACATTCTAATTTTATGACCAGCACCTGCATGTGCAGCTGAAACAGACTGATGCATCCTCAATTGTTTAACATTTTTGTTTGACGTTATCATCATTTTGGCCTTTAGAAAAATGTCTCATGAGGGGGTCACCTTCCAATAAATGTCATTTTGGAAAATCYAACTGCTTATTTTTGCTCAATACTTTTACTTTTAATACTTAAGTACATTTTATGTCAGAAATTTGTTTTGATACTTAAGGTCAACCAGTGGTGGGCAGCACTAATCTAAATATTAGTTGCACTAACCCTAAAGCACTAACTAAAATATTTCGGTCCCCTAATTCTAAAGCACTAACGTATTGAAAAATTTAGCGAAAACTAATTCTGAAACACTAAAATAATCCAGTTGACACATGGAACATTCTTCAGAATCAACATAAGACAATATGTACTGTGTGCAGAATTTTGTCAATTAGTGCCCTTGGCGGGCCAAATGGGAGTCCACATTTGGCCCGTGGGCCTTGAGTTTGACACGTGTGTCCTTGTAGATAAGTGACACACATATGAACAAAATATGTGACAGCTTTCACCCTCAACTGTGAACAACAATGTTCACCAATAACATTTAAAGACCTCAGTTACTCTAAATTTAGCCCAGAAGTGCTAATCCACTGAATTTAAAAAAATAGCAAAATCCCTAAAGCACTAATCAGGAAATTAGTTCCCCTATTAGTGCTTTAGTCTTTTAGGGGAACTGTGCCCACCACTGAGTACAACAAATATCAGATACTTTAAGACTTTTACTCAAGAAATGTTCTTGGAGACTTTAATTTTTGTCAAAGTCAGATACTTGTACTTAATCCCTGAGAGCTATGACTAGACTCTGTCATGACAGCCAGTTACCCATTACCAAATAACAAGGTTAAGGTAATTACTGTATGTGTTGAAGTAAAATAGACTATTGTGTGTGCTTGCTAACAAATATGTCAGGGCAGTAAAATGTATTTTTTTTAAATAATGTTTATGGTGTGCTTGATTCCTTTTTTTCCTAACATATTAAACAAACATGTTTTCATGTCTTCATAACTAAAACGGAAACTTCCTTATTTGAAAACATAGTAAACAGTGAAGCATTTAGGCACAATCAAGGTTTCTGTTAAGTGATAACATCATTTAAACTGTCCATAACTGACAAGTTCATGTCAGAGGATAGTGTGTCAAATCAAACCTTCATCCTGCTTTGCACAAACCACCTGCCAGTAACCTTTTATATGTAGTCAGGCTATCCTGGAGTGCCTGCAGGCAGTTTAAAGACAAACCTGGTTTGTTAAGCCTAATGGTCCTTGTATTGATTGCCTCGTGTTTCCTCACAAATTGTGGGCAGTAGAATGACCGATGAGATGCTCACTCAGGGTATCTAAATGCATTTCAGCCTGGACTTTTATTGACCATCCTGGAGCAGCCAGTGCGGGGTTTATTACACAAGCCTGTTTTTACAGCGACACGATGGATCAGTGTGTTGAAGGAAGCAGCGTGCATTTCTGATTGCACAGATGACTGTTAATAAAGGGAGTGATTGATTAGTTGGTTTGTGTAGTTAAACAGTTGAATCATGGTCAAAGCACTGACTTTAACAGGATTAAATAAATGAAAAAAATAATGGAAATAGAGGAATCAGCACCGGACAGGATTGCTAACACACTGTGCTGAATTCACAGCAGGCTCATTGCTTGTCAGTTCAGTGTCGTTACTGAGCTACAAAGAAATGGTGGTCCGTCACTAATCTGATGCTGGATCAAACTGACGCAGCTTCACACATCTGCGTTGTTAGTCTGAGGAAAAGTGCTGAACTTTGTGTTTCCAGGAGACTTAATGGTGCTGATTAAAGGATTAATCAGAACACCCAATCTAACGTCAGCAATGTGGAAAAGTGCTCACACGCACTACGCTCATGCACCTATAACAGGTTTCTTTTCCTTATAGTGCTGTCCTCTTCAATCAATGTGAACTTGTGTGCTGATTCCAAAAAAAGATATAATAAAATAAAATAAATAATAAAAAAATCATACAAATGCCATTGTTAACATTTGAACCCCTTTTTAAGAAGAACAACATTCTTCCTGGGAATTGTTCAATCAGAGGATGTCAATACAAAATGCTGCAAAAAGTAAATAACGTGCAACAACGTGCCGTGCAACTCTAACTTCCTTTTGATATTGAGCCTTTGTTTACTTTCTTAATGGATTTAAGTCCATAGAACTGTACTAGAAGAAAGCATGGGAACCTCGGATATGCCATTGCCATCAGCTCTAATGTACTTTTAAAATGGAAAGAGCATGAGAGCCCATGCACAAAGTGACTTCTGCGGATGCTGTTTGCGTGATACAACCTATTTGTCATCCCATCCTGCCAAGGTCACTCTACCTGTTCCCTTCATGAAGACACAAATATTACTAATTAGTCTATTTAAAAAACAAAATTCTTGCCAATCTAGCACGTTTATAAAATTGATAGATGGGTTATTTTGTATTGAGTTTAAAAGCTACACGTTGTTTAGTTTCAACTTTATAAAATACAGTTTTACACTCTGAGTTGTAAAGTGTCACACCCAATTGAAGCRTATGGAGATCAGATTAAGAAAGGCTGGCGTTCCTGTTTAGCCAATAAGTGAATTAAAATAAATGAAAAAGTTGGCAGTGCAGAGGAATACTGAGGACTGCATCCAGATCAGGAGGGTCGATTAGAAAATAATTCAATTTGAGGTAATGCTCTTGTTTTTACTGTGTCAAATCAAAAATCAGCAGCAGCAAATGAGTTCAAGGTGTCTGATTTTGGCATCATGAGGCAACCTGGCATCATCCACGCTTTGCTTCTAAACCTCAAACACCTGTTTTATACAAATTATGATATCAAATACTAAGCATTTCCATGAGGAAAGCATTTTTGCCTGAAGTCCATTTAATATAGAATGACAACTGCACTGATAAATAATAAGGTGTTTTACAAAGTAATAAAAACTGGTGTTATTTTTGGAAAGCTAAAAGGTGTAAGTAGTTTACACTCATACTGAATTTGTTAAATCAAAATGAAAATTTGTTTTTTTTTTCTTTTATCCTCTTTCCCTCAAATGACTCATCTCTAAGAGTAATTTACGTGTCCTTTTATTTCCTCCAAGGTGATGCATTAATTAGAAATAGGTGAATACTCACCTCAAAGTATGCAATGCGCAGAGGGACATAATTATTGTGATTATGCATAATCCGCACACGCTCTGTTGTTTTTCTCTCCCAATTAAACTCAATTTTTATTCAGACTATGCCCTGAATATTAAAGCAGGTGGCAGCACTTGGWGCACATTCACTGGCGTTTCTGAGAAAAGCTGCGTAATCCTTCTCCGCCACAGGCAGCAGCGTGTCTTGTTTCTCCAGTTGTTATTACAGTGCACATTTCCCTCYATACTGATGCTAAGCCTGGACAGGGTAACAAAAGAAGTCATTTCATTTCCACAAAGGTTTGTGGTAACAATTAACTAAACAACTTAACAATTAATAAACTTAGCACAGCAAGTAAATTTGTGTTTTATACTTTTGGGAAACGTTAAACTCCCTTTTAAATGGTGGCACATTTGTAAGGAACATGTATTTGTAGGATGAGCAGTAGAGCTGAGTACATGTAAATTATATACTCAGGTGTACTGTAAATAGATTAAAGTTTACCAGGTACATAACTTGGTAGGTACCTGGTAAGTATCAGGTTACACCTGTTACATACAATTTAAATACTACACTAGGTATCTACCTGTACATAGTAATTTATCCAATTATTTAAGTCAAAACTTTCCATTTAATCACTCTTCTGACATCCAGATGTAAATGGGCTGGATAAAAGAGATTAAATGTGTTTATGGATGGATCTTTCTGCAGCTTTTCTGCTTAAAATATTTCCACCATCAAAAAAAACAAACAAACAAAACAACAACAACAAAAAAACAACAAAAAACAAAAAACAAAACAAACTTAAACAAGAAAAAACACAACCCAGAAATACTGAGATTAAATAACCGTTGGCAGTAAAACATTGACAATATTAACATTGACATGTGTGTTTCTGTTAACTGGGTTCTTTCACAATGSTTTCAATGCATATTTTGTTCTCAGCATGCTGAATGTGTAATTAGACACTATTGTGCAAAAATTRCTATTTGCAAATTCAGGAAGTTGGTGAATGGAGTGGAAGCCCAAAAAGAAATTATCTTCCTTTGAATCAAACACATGCGTAATTCCACTTTTTTTTTTTTAGAGGAATGACCCATTTTACATTTTTTTATTTGATGTGAAGTTATTCTTGTTTGGTTGTGTTAAATGTTGGTAAAACAGGCTTGCAATGAAAAAAAAAATTAGCTAAAAGAGAGAAAGGGATAACAAGAAATGACTTAATGAGTTCTGTTTGAATCTTGCTCAGTTCTGGGTTGTAGTTTATGACAAATCAAGAACTTATTTATTTATTTTACCTGTTATGGTTATACTTACAAAAAAAAAATATTTCAGACTTTAATTTGAGGTACTCAGAATGTTTGATCCATGTTACATTACCATGCTTTTGTATGTTATTTCTAGCTCTGAAGCCTCTTTATGGAATTCTGTGCATCATCGTCTGGCCTCCATTATTGGGAGCACTGATGCCATCAATG
>NW_013952402.1:9962478-9963571 GCF_001266775.1 Austrofundulus limnaeus | reverse complement strand
CTGAAATATTAAGGATAAATAAGATATGTAATAGACATGACATTATAATTTAATAATAAAATATGCTCATTTATACAGAGGTACAAGGTACATCCTTCAATAAACAAGTAATGTTAAATGTGTACATATTTTATATCTTGTGTTCTTTCAAATAGTTGCCCACTGTTTCTTGTGCCTGATGTGTGTTGTAGTGACATATAAGAACTCAGTTCTTCTTGCTCTATTTCTGTCATATTCTGTCCCCACTACACTTTCCTGACAAAAACTCATGCTTCAACCTTGTGGAGTCCAACCAGGGCCGGTGAATTTTGACAAGATTCCTTTAGATGAGCAGTCGCTCTGCTGCTGCCTTCTGCTCACATCCATATGGCAGCTTACACCCCAGAAGGCCACTTCTTCCTTTCCACTGAGAGGCCAAGCTGGTCATGGCAGCTGTTTAACGAGACAACAGTCCGCTGACAAGCGGTTTGCAGAACCGTGTCGAAGGGAATGTGTAAATATGCTTCAAGTGACAAGAGTGACAGGTTTTTGTTTATGATTATTTACTATGAGGATGAGTTTGATTGTCCTATAAATCAATTAATGGCTGAGCACACTTTAAAGAAATGCACATCTCTCACTACCTTCCATAAGAAAGGTTTCGATTGAGATCATCTTGTGTTTAGTCAAACCCTAAAAATTTCCTTGATGTGAAATGCATCCTAGCAATACTTTCCCAAATGCTCATTTTAAACTCTCTGGAGGTTCACAAGATAATTAACCAACAAAGAGGGTTGACTTCAATCATTAATGCTAATGTTAAGATCTCACAGTGAGTAGAACTTAAAGCATGTGTTGTGAATGATTCTCAGCTAAGACCAGACCAAATTTTAGCACAATTGACTGAAATCTATCTGTATTTTTTTAAGTCAATAGAAAATGGGAGTCTGAATTAGGTTAACTGCAAACAGTTCGCTGTAAAGAGTAATTTATTATTTATAAAAATTTTTTTACAAAAAACTTTCAGGAGTTCATGAGGTATTTTGCTAAAAATTAGACCGACCGATTCTAAGAGTTATTGGCAAAATTTGAAATAAAATCCTCTGTGTAATGT
>NW_013952402.1:9961011-9962388 GCF_001266775.1 Austrofundulus limnaeus | reverse complement strand
TTTGTAAACAGTAACTGTTTCCTACTCCTCCTCCTCCTCCTCCTCCTCCTCCTCCTCCCCCCTTATCTATCGAGGAGATATCCCGCACTCTGATTCCTCCTCCAACGGGCAGAAGGCGCACGGCTCCCAGGAGAGGAGAGGACTGACAAACAAGCAGGACACGATGCGTGGACCCCCGTGTCTCGGGACAGCCGTGGGATTCCTGGCGCTGCTGAACGCGCTGCTGTTTGCCACGCAGGCTGCAGAGGGGGTCTTAACGGACCATCTTGTGGTGCAGCTGCACGAGGACGCACAGGACGAGGCGCACCAAGTTGCAACACAACATGGGCGCCAGGCACGAAAGGTAGGAATGCTCTGATGACAAAAAAAAAATATATATATATATAATAAAATAATAAAAAAAAAACCTGTCAGGCTGCCCTTGTAGTTAATGCTTAATTTGGCTCTTGGTTAGTGAAGTCGTGAATAAACAATTACTGATCTGAAGTCAATAATTATATCTGATTTAGGACATTTTAATTCTCTTACCTTAAGATTAGTGTTCAGAATCACATGAGGTAAGATTACATTCAAATTTGTTTTATTCCCTTTTTTCCTACTTCATTCTACTTTCTGTCCAGTTGATGACATCATGTCCACTAAAAATACAGGCCCTGGGTTTGTGGGTTCTCCACTGGCCTGTAAGTCAAATTAGATTTTCAGGTTCCATGCCCTTCAAAATGGAAGAGACTCCTGTGAAGCCAAACAGATCAAACATTACAGCTGCTGGCTTACTCACAACACAGAATGTGATCTTTATTGCCTTGTTACCGTTCTWTAGCTCCAGGTTCTAAATTTCATCAAACTATAATCTGATCCCCCCCCCATCCCCCCCACACACACCTCATATGATCTGTTTGAAAAGAAGTGCTTGCTCGTTTCAAACAACACTGTTTCCCTCCGTTTCTGACACAAAAGAGWACACAGTGTATCATAGCAATCTCACCTGAGAGGAGTAAATCTCATCAGATGGGCTGAAATGAAAAAAAAAATGCAAGCCATCGCACATAAAAGACCATAACCAGGCATTTACAGCAGACAAACAGAAATAATTACCTGACAGTGTGTGTTCCTTGTCACATGTCAAAATAAGTGGGCGGGTGAAATTGGCTGAAGCCTCAGCCAGTGAGGCGTAGCAGTAAACATCCTCTGAATGAGGATTTTCTGTCCTTCCTTTTTGAAAAATTTCATCTTTTAATAAACACTGTTTCCACTTGCAGCTGACTGGTGTAGTCTTCTGTGCAAGATCACCAGCTCTGTGATGTTGTAGGTGCTCAGACATCTCCTGCTTCCCAGGTTATGTAATCTGTGGTTATATTTGTCTTAAAGGCACAAAGT
>NW_013952402.1:9958126-9960240 GCF_001266775.1 Austrofundulus limnaeus | reverse complement strand
AAAAATATTAGATAAAGAAATCAAACTGAAAACACAAAGAGATTGGAGAAGGGTATGTTAGAGCACATCCTTGGGAAGGACAGTGTTTTTGTTTTGAGGTTTGTTTGAAACAGCAATAAAGAATAGATGAATTTAATCTTCATCCCTCCATCTGTATTACACTGCCACATCGGATCTGGCAGGCACATCTGAAAGCATTTATTTGGAGGATTGACCTGCACCCTTGCTGTTACCAAAGCATAAGGAGGTCTTTAATCTGTGCACAGTGCTCGGGGGGAAAGCTCGGAATGATGCATCTCATTTCCCTGCCTGTGTGATTTATCATGGTTGACTCCAGCACTGTTTCCCTCAAAATAGTGTTTTTTTTTGTTTAAAAAAACCCTCTGTCTCCATTTGAATCTGACCTGTTGCCCCGCTCTGTCATTTCTAATCTGCTATATTTTGATTTATGCTTCATGATTGCTGTTTCTTGTGTTCCTATTTTAGCTTCTGCTCCTGATACAATTCTATGTGCTTTTTTGTTTGTTTGTTTTTCAATCCAGATTCCCTTTGCAGATGGCCTCTTTCACTTCTATCCTCCAGATACGTCAAAGAGGCGAAGCAAACGCAGCAGTCGTGTCAGAGAGCACCTCCAAAAAGACAGAAGGGTAAGTGTAAAATCAAACTGGGACTACTCTTGGCAAAATCATCGGTCTGCACATTTCATTTTGTGCTGCATTGTGTGTATAATTGCAGCATTTATAGCAGAAAACACAGTCCGGGCATCACAATGATGTACAATAGTACCGTAATAAGCTGCACCACACTGGGGCGGATTTGACGTCTTTGGAGATTTATTTTTCTGCTGTCTTAAAAATAAGCAGCAAATACATTTATGTGCCATGCAGGGAAAACCTTGTGGAATTTAAGCATTCAACAACAAGAACTAAACTATGTACTGAAAACATCCTCTAAAAACTTTATAGTATTTATTTATATAAAATCAAATACTTTGTAATCCCATTTTGACAAATAAAAAAGAATGGCTGATTATAATAGCACTGAATCTTGAATATAAGCCTTAAAAATGAATTGGTTTGTTCAAACATTATATTCATTATTGATTTTTTTCTTTATAAATTGTGAAAATACATTCATATCAGAATACTTCATGTGATGTGTGTCAGCCTGCATGACTAAGATGTAATGGATGGTTTTCCTTCTCTATTTATATTATTTTTTTTGATTAATCATAAAGCATTTGTAGGCACAAATATAAAAAGCAGTGCAGTGGAGCCACAGTAATTCAGTTAAATTGGCCCATTAATACAACCTGTACACTGTTGCTTTGAAGTAAGATAACCTTTGGTTTGAATCACGTTTTTGTTGGTTGTGCATTTTCTTCTCATGCGTACTTTATTCCCACGTCTACCGGAGATATTTTAAGTAGACTTTAAGAACGTCAATGTGTGTGTTTGTCTCTGTGTTGGATGGACCAGCAACCTGTCATCTTTGCAGCCAGCCCCTGGCTTGTGGACCACCTGCTCCTCTGCCACAAAAGATGACAGAGTAAGAAAATAGATAGATGAAAATAAACATTATCAAACAAACAGATAGTGTATTCTATAAATTTCAACAAATCCACAGAGAATAAAAATACTAAAATGTGTTAGCAGTAAATCTAGCTTTCGGTTTATTAGATTTCCCTACAATAACCTAATTATCAAAACGTGAAAGCAGAGCTATGAYGTTTTTACCCATGGTGGTTGTGGTCGGGGGTTACATGTCTCTGTTACTAACAGCAAATTTTACAGATTTTAATTTTACTTTTTCTTTTTTTCCTTTTAGCTGCTCCACTCTTCAGAGTTTGCCATAGCGGGTGAATTCACTTGAAAATTTGGCAACTGATCTTAATTTTAAATTCTGACAGGCAGTTGACAACATTACATTCCTTCTTTAGTACAAACTAATTTGTCATCAGTATATTACTACTTTTTGTGATTATGTCAAATAATGATTAACAGTTTTATATAAAAATATCTTTGACGTAATCTTTAATGACTTGAACTAAAAATTCAAGACAGTCAGGTTGATTTACGAGACCACATGAACAACAATATTGACTATATATATAT
>NW_013952402.1:9947496-9958041 GCF_001266775.1 Austrofundulus limnaeus | reverse complement strand
ACAATGTAATTGTAAAAATAATAATTTCTCACTAACCTTCTGCTACACAGTTATTTCAGAAAAAATGGTGCAAAATAACAAAAAAAAAACAATGTATCAAATATATAAATACAACAATGTCAATAACAAAACAGCAAAATAACTTCCATTGCACGCAGGCATGATGTAACAATTTGGAGACTTTATTTTTCACTTTATTTGTGAAAAATAAAGTCAGTAGTGCAAACAGAATGTAAACAAATAAATCAGTCTCATCATGTTAGTATCAATTCAATATAATGCTCATCTTGGTATCGATACGTTAACCCGTAATGCTAAGTATTTTGAATTCAGACTAAAGCGCCCCTACCTTATGCAAYTGATTAGAAAAGCCTGTTCAAATAATCACCCAGTCACAATTATTCACCTGTTCTTGGTTTGATTGTCTTCCTTGTGTCTGCGCCCACTATGATGGAGACGCAGCTGTGTTGAAGCATTAGTCTGTTTGCACAATGAACACATGTGAGAGAATCTGTTTGTTCCGGTCCCATTTGTCTTCAGTAACTCAGTGCGTTTAGCTCTGTCCGTTGTCGGGGGCGGTGAGAGTGGAGGTCCTGCTGCAGACAACCAACTGACCTCTCTAATTACAGCTGTGAAAGGTGCTAATGAAAATAAATGTGAGCCGCTTCACCGAGCTAATGCAGCTAATGGAAATGAGACAACATGGACACGGACAGGTTTATGTTCCAGATGCTGTRTTTTATTTTGATGCTCAACATGCTTGCATCCTGAAAAATGTGGGTTTTGTAACAGCACACTGCACAACCTATTCTGTATTTGTTAAAACAGAGTTATTGTCTGCCATCAAAGCAATAGCTGAATAATAATCTTAAAACATATTGCTGTTGACCTTTTTTTCTGAGTCACACAGAACAWATTTAATGGACAGTGAAGCTTTTCTTTTACATTTATTCATTCTAAACAGTTGGTTTCTGAAAAAAAAAAACTGATTTAGTAAAAGGACAACGAGCTTACTCCCAGAGACTGTTGAACAAATCAAAGTTGATGAGGACTGTGGGGAGCCCTTTCGATATTTAATAATTTGATTGAACAGATTTTGCAGAAGTCAGTTTGAACAAATCTACATGCTGAATATTTAGATAATTTACTGTACTTTTTCATGAACTTGTGACAACACCTTTTCCTTCACATGTTAATTTATTTAATAAAATAAAAATATATAACTCAGTAATTAATATCTATTAGGAAAAATTTTCAGTTCAGGTTCCTTTGACAGAAGATACTTTTTATTTTATCCTRTATTAGATTAATTATCAGAATTTCTTAGTAAATATGATGAACTTGTATCACAAACTGATTTTTTAAATACGTTGCAATAATCCCAGCTTTTATTCTCCATCAAAAGTGTATCCAAAGGCTACAGTGACTTTGTGGCAGTAGCAGAGACTTGTCATGCAAACATGCAATGGTACARCAACCGTATGGCCACCACAAGATGCTAGTCAGCCATGACCGAACAACCCGAGGCCGATTCTCAAATTTGGCAGGGGTTTACAATGTTGCAGCTTGTGCACAATGTTAGCCGCCAGGAAGAAGACGAAAAAAAAATGTTTCTATCTCTTGTAATTTCCTGTAACAAATGGCTTGCTGGGGTAATTTCCAGTAGGAAGTTTCACATTGCACCTGTCTCAACTCAGACCAGTCAAAGAAAACTTTTGTGAAAATTGGCATCTGTCAAAACGGACTCAGAGAAATAGCTCAGTTTCATCCTGGGTGTTCAGAATGATGTTATGTGTTGTAATGGGTGTCAGTGAGGCAACAACACGCAAAAATCAAGGGCGGCACATACTGAGTGTTGACAGTTGTCTCACAAATTTATGGTTGCAGAGATGTACCACATTGTAGCCAAAATATTTCATTTTCTTATTTTTTTATTTTATTTTAGGACAGTGGTTCTCAATTCTAGTCCTGTATGTTTTTGTTGTTTCCTTGCTCTTCTGTAAAGCCTGCGTCACACGGCAGGATAATTGTGCAAAATTCTGGCCTGATTTTGCCCTTCCATCAATCTTAAGGACATACATATTATCGAGATGGCTCTAAAGATCATATTAGGGTGGTCTAGTCGGCTCGGAAGGACGTCAGGACTGCTCTGATCTCAAATCAAGGATACTCAACTTGCTAATTTTTTTTGCCCGATATCACAGCGTGTGTAGCCTTGCCTTCCTATGCAGTTCCACTCAATTCTAGTTTCCCTCCACTCCTCCGTCTGGGATTTCTCCCATAGACAAGGATTTCTCCGGGAGCATTTTACCTGGGCCAATCAGCAAACAGAAGGAGGAGTTTTGAACGACATTGATTTTCTGCGCAGTGTCTGCTAGTTATTTAGCATACAGAGGAAGTAAATGAAGCCAGTCCATGTTGAYAAGGCTTCCAAATTAAATTAAATTAAACCTGCAGCACTCTTTTACAGCCGTCTCGTTCGGCTCGGTACTTTTCTCCTCTCAGTAGGGTTGTTTACAGCGCACGCACATTCCGTTTAGTCTCTTAGCTTAGCCTCCTTCACAGCGGAGCTGGCGCACTACATACATCGCAGCCTTCAGTTAGCTGCTGGGTAAAATCAGATCCAGTCGTTTAAAACTTCAACAGAGGCCACGCCTCCAGCAAGCAATCACTTTTCAACAGGTGAGAGTCCAGACCCTCTGTATGAAGCAAAGCAAAGAACAACTTTTTTTTATTTTACCAGGCTACAGCATGTATGGTGTTCACCCGAGAACTGGCAACCTGCTAAATGTGACATGTAGCCAATCAATCCTTCTTTCAAATCAGGGAAACTAGAACATTCAGGATAGGAGTCGATGAAGACCAGGATTGAGAATCACTGTTATATGATTTATGAAGTGTTTTGTATTTAATTGCAAAAAACTGTCTGGCAAATAACAATGTAAAAAAATAAACTAAAACAAAGGAACAACACATACTGATAAAAGTGTTATTAACACCAAAGGCCTTGATTTTGAATTAAGATTACTCAAGAAAGTTTTATATTTTTAAGTGGACTGTTTCAATTTGAGTTCACAAAATTAGATTACATCACCACAAAAAATCAAAAGTATTRGCCTTTCATACATTTACAAGACTTAAAACATTCTTTTGACAAAGAAAAAAGGTTCTTTAACAGAGGCAATGAGGATATTGAATGCTTTAGAAGCCCTATTTTTTCTTGTTCTCTAACTGAATAAGCTGACCCATTTCTGACTCACTGTTATTTTCTTGTGTYTCTCTTTTGCATCATTCTTTGTGCTTTCCTGACCTCATCCTGTCTTGTCTTCTTACTGTACAATGGAGACATCCACTCATCCTCACAACCATGTCTTCCCCCAGTCATTCATCAAACCATCCATCTTTTGTTCTTTTTGCTTTTCACACACAGAAGACAAATTCAAAACCCAGTCAATGTCATGAGAGTAAAGAACAAAAATGTGTAGAGTTGAAACGTGAATGAATGATTGTGACTGCCAAAGTGATTCTTAAACCTTAAAAACGTTATATCACACACAAGCATGAAGAAGCCAAGAGGAAAATAMGGATGAGGGACAAGAAGAGCTGTAGCCCTCTAATTTAAAGTGAAATGAAGTGTTGTGAGCAGGCAGCTGGCAAAGGCGGACAGTGACGGTGGTACATGGGAACTGACTGATGTAGTGAGTGGGCAGTATGACATGTTGTCTCGAGGGAAATACCAGCTCTTCCACCAAGTGATGGAACAAATTGATAATGGAAAGAAAAGGAAGGGAGAGGATTGGGGAAAAACAAACAAACAAACAAACAAACAAAAAGGTAAAATAGCACAATGCAATTATTCCACACATGTACCTAATGATTCAAACAGGAGAATGTTGTGTCAATGCAAATAAAGCTGTTTGATCTTGAGGATTGACCTGCCTTTTAATGGGCTTCCTGATGTGCTGATTTACAGTGCGTGGGTGCCTTTTGATTGCTTAGAGTATACCATAAAAGAGACACCTAGATGAAYGAGCTTTGGCCATTTTAGAAAGGCTTCTTAAGTGCCGCTCCACTCTTTTTTTAACTGAAGTAAACATACCTGAAAATGCTTGTTTTCTGAGACACACTACAGTGATTTTGACGAGGGCAAGCAYGAAATAAAACACTTAGACAGAAACCCTTTTTCAAAATGTTTCATTGCTTTTACTAAAAAAAAGGTGGCTCAAAGAAAATACAACTAAATGAGCATTTTTACAACTTGGCATTTGCAAAATAGATGTTTCTTATTATGCTGACAACTCATAAGGAAATTCTTTTCAGAGTTTATGACAGAAACACGAAATCATGCATACAATGAGGGACACACAACAATTGAAAACTTGAGTAGTAATTTTTAGATTGACGAGCCCATTTAGACTAAATCAAAAGACTCTTAAGTCAGCAGCCATAGCAAATATGCTTCTAGTGGAAGTTTTACAANTATTTCAAGGGCAGGTGCGCAAGTAAAAAGAGGGGCACCTTGTGTGGCACATGGCATCACCAGGTGTCTTAGTGTTATTTATTACAGGCGCAGCTTGTACATTGTGCATATGTTTCTATTTCAAATCAGTAGCCATATTCTATCTGATGCAGTTGTTTAATCAATTCTCCACATGTTGGTTTTGCTTAAAAGACCAATATTATAAAACATGATGTTTATTTGGGTAGACCTCTTTGGTGACAGGAGTCAAAGCAACAAATTCCAACATTTAGACTCACCAGACTGTAAGTGACTCTTATTGTCAGAATTTAACACCCTAACACGGGGGGGTCAAATTAGGTCACACGAGAGACAAAGTTCAAAACTTGGTCCAGACCAAGGACAAATTACTGTCAAGATTTATAGAAAAAAAGTTATAGAACAACTTATTTTTTATAGAAATACAAATTACTTTTTTATAATTATGGTTTATGGATACTTTTTGTGGCCACAGGTACACTGTTTTTCTAATTTTTCTTAGTTTTTCTTAGTTGTACACTTTAGGGTTCTAAAATCATACTATCAGATATATTTAAAAATAGAATGTATGTTTTTCTTCATCTCCCAACTTGTTGTTATTACCTCTTTTCAGAGGGTCCAATTTTATTTGGTAGTGTCAAACCCTCCCTTTACCCATTCTAACTCAAACCGTGCAAAAATATTTGTATGATGACAAAAAAAAAAAAATACCTATTTGAATTAGAGCACCTAAAGTTGCTGTTATTCACACTACTAACGATGCAATAAATTAAAGTTCAAAAATATTGCAGCATGTGTTGAATGCCTGGCACCAGCTACTGTAATTGAGACGTCATTTTAATTTAAGTTATCCATCCCATCATTTATCCTCCGTCCTGTTATTTTTCTTTGTTCAAAACGWTACTGTGGCAGCATTCATAAAGTGTTTCCAATCCAAAACACAGCTGTTCAACCACCTGCTTTCTTTGATAATTTGGGGAAACACAGACGTGTTTGTGGGTGTAATTGCTGTGGCTTTTAGGCAGACTGGAGAGAAAAGAGGCTGTGGCTTTGTGGCAGGTGAGTCTGGAAGCCTTGGCTCCAGCTGCAAACCTTCCTATTAGGAGGAAAAAGAGTCGATGCTTTGGTTGACATGAAGCAGTTTATTATTATTTTTTTGGGTGGGGGGGTGTTCAAAAAAGAACCTAGCTGGGTTTTTTGATTTCCAGTTCAAAGAGCAACAACATTCAAACAGTCAGGAGCAATCCTGTTGTTGCTTTTTAACTCTTTCAGCTCAGACGCTGTGTGCATTGACTCCATTGTGATTTCAATTGAACCCTCATAAAGTATGTTCTAAGATCAGGGTTGGTGTTAAACCGACATCGACATGTCATTTGTCTGCCTTTTTCCACCAGGTAAAGAATGTCTTTGAACAGGAAGGTTTCAGTCGTCAGAAGCGAGGCTACAGGAATATCAATGATATAGAAGTCAACATGAGTGACCCTCTATTCACCAAGCAGTGGTATTTGGTGAGTAATCAGCCAACTAGCTGTCTGCATGCTGCCTGACCTTTTGTGCCAACTCACATTCCCTGTGTTAATTACTTTGAATCCAGGCATTTTAAGCACTACTTTCTGAATCAACGTTGTTACTCACTCTTAAATTAGCCTGGCCAATACCAAGACATGTAATCTTTGCTTCCCTGCTGCCTATTGTCCTCCCTGCTTGTTTACTCCAAATGGCATGTTTTATATGCAGCAGCGAGCTTGCCTTTATTCATCTCATTCAAGAGGAACGTGTCATGTCAGTGACATTTATTCATCCGTCTTTTGACTTGCACTTTCTCAAACCCCGAGCATGACTTCCTTTTTCTTTTCTTGTTAATGCACCTAACCTCTCTCAGGACTAATATCATAATGGTGGCTCACCTGGGTGCCATGAGTCATGAATGTTCTTCATATTGTCTGTGTGATTAGATAAACACAGGCCAAGCAGATGGGACCCCGGGGTTGGATCTAAATGTGGCTGAAGCTTGGCAACTAGGTTACACAGGAAAAGGAGTTACCATCGCAATCATGGATGACGGTGAGTAATGAAATCTGCTTTTTTAGTAAATGTGTCTGAAGCATTTAATTATGCATTGACTGATTAATTACTGATTACATTTTGATGAGTAACGCATAGACTTTGACCAATGATATTATCATTCAGAGTATTAGGAAGCAGATCCAAGTCTGTTTGTATGATTGATATTATTTCTGTGTTCATACAAAACATAGAAGATAATGGATTTAGGCCTAAGCAGATGAGGAACTTTTCTTTGCAATATAGTTCTTAGATCTCCTACAATTAGCTGTACTTGGACTCTAAAATAATAAAATAAAATAAAATAAAATAAAATAAAATAAATTGGAAATGTTTCCCAAATGGAAACCAGCAATCAGTTTAAGCCACTTAACCTAGAGTGCACCAGTCAAAATAAAGTTTTAATATTAAAATGGACTGCAACCATTTTCTATATGTTTGTAGTTCGCAATAAAATGTGCTTTTTTTCAAGTGTTTGCTCAACATGTTTGTAACATGAGGTGCTGCAGCAGGCAGAATCAAGGCAATATGTTTCATCTCTATTCACTGATGTGCATATTTTCTTCAATAACTATCATGTTATTCAGAACATTTGCTAGCTTACAACAAAGCCTTGAACTCTTTGATATTACTCCAAGTATTGTGTTCCTCATTGAGCTGTACTGTATATGTTTTCTTGCCATTTCTGTGATCCAAGATGACATTTGTAATTTGACTGAATAAGAAACGATAGTATTGACCTTTGGTCCCAAGGCAAGATGCAGAGTCATTTTGGTCATCTTTCATTCCTACCACTGAATTAAACACTTTAGAAAATGCATCTAATTCCAATATGTTATCAGACACAATCATTTTGCGATCATAAATAAAAAACACTATTTTTTGTGACACAATTTTTGTCATGTCTAACACTGAATTGAAAATCTATGACTTTGTTTGCATTGCAGTAATAAAAAGAATCTTTCAATCCAGCACTACTCCATATTAGCTGGTATTTATTTATAAACAGTACAAAAAGAGGTGCTTTATGTTGCACATTGTTGCTTCTTGGCAATAAATCTTATACCTTTAAAAAGTCTGTTAATTTCCCTTTTAAATGGTGCCAGATTTGTAAGGAACATGCAATTTGTGGGATGAGCAGTAGAGCTGAGTATGTGGGTTGTGCACGAGAAAGATTTGCTAAATCTTCTCTGTCATTGGCAAACAGCTAATTTTGCAGTTGCTATTGACACTTGTTTTGAACTTCTGCTGCACCCAGGTGCTGCCTAGTATAAGATTTATTGCCAAGAAGCATTGTTACAACAAATTAATAATCTAACAAACACATATCCTTGTGCTAAGTAACTTTTGTACATGATTAAAGAGATTTTGGTTTGGTTTCACAGTTATCCAGAGAAAAACAGAAAAAGTTAAATGTCATTTGTTCTGCACTTTTTCTGAAGCTTCATTATGCCACTGATTAATGTTAGAAATCACATTTCAGGTATCGACTATCTACATCCAGACTTGGCATCGAATTATGTGAGTACCTGAGTGTTACTGAATGTCCTAATTTCTTTAATTTCTTTCAAGTGCTGTTATAAAGCAAAGCAGGGGTGCAGGGTTTTATGGGCTGCACRTGACTTCTCATCGACAGTGACAGGTGCTCTCTAAGTTGCCTTCATGGCTGCCGAGTCTCCTTGCGTCCCTGGAGGACACGAAGACAGGCAGACGGCCAGCCAAGCTGTTTAATGTTAATGCATGGAGTGCCGTCGCAGGCACAAAGGCAGGCCGATCTGTCACAGGCAAAGATAATGCCAGGGTAGTTGGCACTGCATAATGTGACGCTTTATCTCCAGAATACTGATAAAACCTTAAAGGACAAGAGGGATTGTTAAATGGAAAACAGTGATGAAGGATCAGTTTGACTTCTCTACATTGTTCACAGTTTTACAACCTATTGATTTTGAGAAATCTCCTTCCATGCTGTATAGTCCAAGTCATTTGCCATTGTATTGTACTGATAGTCTTGCACATGTGCACCCATTGTTTCTGTGCATGTTTTTCGACCACCATGTTAACATGGYTTTGCGTACGCCTGCCTCCAATCGAAGATGAGCTGTGAAATGGTAAATAAATGGCTTGAACTTATATAGCGCTTTATCAAGTCCATATGGACCCCAAAGTGCTTTACACTTCAACCATTCACCCATTCACACACATTCACACACTGATGGTGGTAAGCTTCAGCCACAGCTGCCCTGGGGCACACTGACAGAGGCAGGGCTGCCATGCACTGGCGCCACCGGACCCTCTGACCACCATCAGTAGGCAAGCCGGGTTAAGTGTCTTGCCCAAGGACACAACGACGGAGACAACTGGACGGGGGATCAAACCGGTTCGAGACGACTCCCCTAACCAYTCCACCACAGCTGCCCAATAAAAAAATGTATACAAATAACACTTTAACTCAGCTRTGATGCAGAAGCATCATGTTGTGTTTAGATGTTAACTACATGCAAAAATAACAAACAACTCTGCATGTCTAMTCTTAGTTTGTTACAGTTGTCATGGTGTTCTTCAGACTGCATCCTTCAAATGTGAAAATGAACAAAAGGCTTCCTTGGCTTCATAYAACTGCTTTTTTCTCTAAATCTAACCAACCACTCATTTCCATGAAGGTGTTTAGTTGTGTTGATGTCTTTGTTGGTTTGATAACTATGCAGCAGCAGCTCAAAAAATACATTACGATTTGATGCATTACTGGTGAAATTATGAGAGGTGAGATGAAACACTGAAAAAAAGAAAGTTTAATTTTGTGGCACATTTATCTACAAGTACAAACAATCCAATTACTTTAAGGGCGTTTGCATAACAACCTGTTCAGGGTGTACCCCATCTCTTGCACAGCGACAGTTGGACATGAGCGCCAGCAACCCTTACAATCCTGAAAGGAAAAAAGAGGGTAAAAATAATTGATGGTATTGTTCTTTACATAAACTACCAGTTAGATTTTAYAGTAAAACTGTTATTTTTTATTACATTTTTTTACGTTTTAATGAATAATATGTTGGTGCAGGGAGAGTTTGAGATAATTCCTGCACAGGGGGATGCACTTGTTGTGCAGTTGTTTCTTTTTTAGCTCTTCACTTGCCAACAWCTGATCAATACTTGAAGTGCTTGGCCACTGTAGACATGCAGGATTTCTCTTTATCTTGTTTTTCTTCTAAATATAACTGCATAAAAGTGTAAAAGGTGAGCTGTTAACTTTTATATTACCCCTGTTACATTTTACATGACTATAAAGTGCCATCTGAAGAGAGAACAAAGAAGATTGTCTGTAAGCAGCTCCTTCAGGTGATTCTAAGAGAACAATACTCATATTTACTGTACTTTTTTTACTTTAACTGTCTTCAAAGTKTTTTTTTTTTACTTTAAGCGAAGTCGCATTTGAATTTCTACATTAGCTAAATCAGAAAAGGCCATCAGCACATAATGGACGTAAAATTGTCACAACATCTTGATAAACAACACTGAACGATTTACAAAATGTCATTAACTGACATTCATGACTACCACACAATAATAAGTCTAACCCAAAATGTGCCAAAAATAATAAGAACAATCAAGCTAAATAATTGTGCCTTTTTCACTTCCAACAGATGAGCTTGGATTCATGGTGCAATTGAAAGAAAACACTAAAACAAGACAAGTGCAGGTTAAGTTTTATGAGTGTAATAGGTTTAATTCAAGTAAAATTTGTCATTTTTGTTATTAGGATTTTATAGAGCTGTATGCATTTGAGTATTGCATATTTATATTGGAATTATTTGATTACTAAAAGTTAACTTGATCTAGTGGTAATAATCAAAACACTTGTATCATGAAACAAATGACGGATCTAAATTGACTTATTTGCTTTCTTTTTCCACCTAAACTTTATTAGGATTTTTGACAAATTATTGACCATTTTAACATTTTTCATGTAGAAGTATCTTTAAATG
>NW_013952402.1:9941423-9945155 GCF_001266775.1 Austrofundulus limnaeus | reverse complement strand
CCTTAGTGGAATGTTGTTATGGCAAGCAGCCTGATTTGCTATCATGCTATGATTAGGTTAACAGATCAAAAATACATAGATGTTTGTATGTTTATATCACCACATGGATTTGGCAGTCAGACGTCACCTAAACAATGAAAAAAGAGCTTTTTGTTTTCTTTTTCTATCTTTTCATTGAAGGCTGGGGCAGGACCTGTCACTATGCCAGTCAAGGAGAAGCCTGCTGTTTACCCTTAATGCTATTATTCAGGAGCTAGATGCCTCTGCTTTGTCACACACTCTGATTAAGAAGATTTGACATATTAATCTTACAAAAACATGTCACCGAAATTAAAAATAATAACAATAAAAACCTGGTAACATCCTTGTTTAAACTAAATAGTATTACATCTAAATTCAAAGCACACTGGCCTCAATGTACCCGTTTGAAGTTTGTCTTCAGCCAAGGTTTGCCAGGAAAAGGCGAGATGGATAAGGCTCAGCACAATTATTCTGTGCCTGGTTGCACACATGACAGCAAGGAAAGWGTAGTCTGATTGATGGCGAGCGATATGAGCTTGTGAAGTCCAGTAAGTGATCCATGGATGTGCTCCTGTGTTATTTATTACCAGGGCTCAGGACTTCTTGTCTCATTTAATGAAAAAAAAAAAATACGGTAATGCTCTTGCCTTTGACGTGAGCTCAGGAGCCGATGGGAACGGCATGTTCTCTTTTCAAGTAAATGTCTTGGACTGAATTTTAGAGTTTTAAAGACATTTTTTTCATTTACCAAGCTTCACAGCTTTTAAGTTGAATGTTCTAAACATTTTAAGACATAAAAAAGAGGAAAAATAAGCATGCAGCAAGACARAATGCAATTCCCATCAGTAAACCTATTGGAAAACTTCCTCATGTACGCTCTGCTGCTGTAACCTTTTCTACCTTCCTCTATGGTTACCTGCTTCACTTCTTGATAATTACAGTATTTTTCCTCCGGGTCAATAAGCATGTTTTGTTTGCCTTGTTGTTTTGTTGCTGTCTGAGTCATCTCTCCTAAATGCCATCCAGTTGTCTGACAGTGGCGACAAACYAGCCACAGATGCAGTTGCGATGTGCTTGGCTCAGTGGCTGATGAACATGGGCTGTGGCTTCTCTGTTCTCAACCACAGCACTTGTTACTGGTGCTTCTGGTGCAGAACAAAACGAGTAGCACCCCCACTGACCTGTGTGACAAGTAAAAGGAGAAACCACAGGAGATAGCAGCAGACTGAATGAGCTTTCAAAGGCAACATTACAACAAGTGAAACGAGTTAGACTTTTACTGCTATTGCTTGTGATCAATCTTTTGTTTGACCTAATTGTTTTTTTTCTTGTTTATTTTATCTTTTATTTATGCTTATTATCCCACATTTGGCCATGTGGAAGTAAACCCTGAGCTATTATCATCACAGCTTGAAATCCCTGACTGCACATCATGCCAGCAAAATCAACACGTTGCTTCACTATACACAAYGTTAAATTGCCTATTTTAGACCGTCGGTTCATTAAGAACAGCTAGGTGAAGTTCATAATGTTCTTCTTAACAGGAAATAAATGATGTCTGAGGCAGAATTGGTCATTTTGAAGGCAACAGATGCACAATAAATTTACCCAAATAAGATGTAAATTGATCACAATGGCAAACAAATTTATTAAGTGTGGGGAAAATCACGAGAGAGAAATTGACAACCATAAATACTGCAAGTTACTTTTTTGGTKACACAGTGATGTCACAAGGTTTTGAGTTTAAGAATCAGAGGAACCATAATATGATTTATTGACCAAGTATTTTTACATAGAAGAGGAACAGAACATAAAGAACATAAACAAGGAATAAAAAACAAAACTGCAAGGTTTAAAAAAATGTAAGATACAAGGTGTATTAAAATAGAACATTCTGATGAGACTATTGATTAAGTAAGCTTAATGTAAAATAGCTTAGAACTGAAGCTATGGACTATTAGTGCAAAATAAAAWAAWAAAAAACAGCAAGTAAACATTCTTCCAGATGAAAAATGTTTTGTGTATAATAATATAATTGCAGTCCAAAAATTGCATTAGTGTAATGCATAATGTCCAAATGTTAATGTGTAATGGAAGTTGAATCAGTGGGGGTTCCTGGACTTGATGAGACCAATTGCAGAGGGAAAGAAACTGTTCATGTGGTGGAAGGTTTTGGTCCTGATGGACTGCAATCTCACACAGACTCCAATGGGAAGGGGGGGCGGGGGGTCTGCACAGCTGATAAACTTAAAGCAAACAATTAACTTTGAAGGAAAATAAATGCAAACTGAACTCCAAGTCACAGAATTGCTACAAACAGATGGACATGACTGTAAAATATGGTATCAATTTTACTGAGATGCAAAAATGACCAATGTGCAACACAAAGYACTTTTAAAGAGAATCAGCATTACCATAATTGACACGAAACAACAAAAATTACAAACGAAATGACAGCTGGGAGACACGGAATGAACCTAACGAGACAAAATGACCAAGATGAAACAAAACTACAAAGGCACATTAAATGACCAAATGAGTCAATRCAATTTAAAATATCTTCAAAATTAATGTTGAAACAAAATACACCATTACAACACAGTAAATGTTCAACGGACAACACCAGAGAAGAAAACAARTTCTCCCTTTGGATGACAGAACAAATAGTAATAATCAGCTCTTCTATGAAATGCTCCTCACTGCCCTCTCCGCATTGTTTGGTCCTTTCAGAATGCCTATGCCAGCTATGACTTCAGCAGCAATGACCCGTTCCCATTTCCACGGTACACTGATGACTGGTTCAACAGGTAATGCTCACCKGGGCAACCCCTGTTTATGGTGTATRTACATGTTGTGTTTTATTTGTGTGCTTATGTGTGCAGTCTGGTAGCTTTGTCTATTGATTTTCTCTCCACATACTTCCATTAAGACGAAATGGTGCTGTATAAACAGTGGGGTTGTCCAGCCCAAGACAAAAAAACCCATCCACAATGTCTATTTTTAAACAGACAATTGGTGCAGATAACTCACATAAAAGAGGACCATCACTGGTCTCGTTCCCTCTCAGGGATTATACATAGTGATGACCTTCTGTCTGATAAAGCCTTATCAGCCTCCTGGCTCATGTGATCCACTGGCTCTACAGGGGGGAGTAGACAATGATAATTACAAATCTATTCTTACGACTCTTTCACAAAACACCTCAAGCCGGGACTTAGATAACTTCTGGTTGCCTCAATGTGTTTTCTGAGTGGACCAAGCCAGCAAGGGGGGTCGAAATCAACCCACTCGTGATGAGTCTTTGTGTCACAAAGCGAGGTAGTAACTGAGCTGTAATGGTCCACATGTGTAAACCACAAAGAGGATTGTTTTTGTCATGGATAGAAAAAAATATGCCGGATACATTTGCCACACATTTCATGGGCTCTAATATGTCAACCCAGCTGAGTTTGGCTCCATGTGTCTTTTGGTTCAGTAATGCTTGCCATGTGGGACATGGCTGACTTCCTCTGTGACTTATGAACAGCCAGAGGCAGCATAAAGACTGTCTGGTGTTTGCAGTCATGTTATGGAACTATTTTGTGAAAGTGAATTTTTCTTCTCTGCCTTCACCTTCCCCTGATTGTGTGTGTGTGTGTGTGTGTGTGTGTGTGTGTGTGTGTGTGTGTGTGTGTGTGTGTGTGTGTGTGTGTGTGTGTGTGTGTGTGTGTG
>NW_013952402.1:9937512-9940813 GCF_001266775.1 Austrofundulus limnaeus | reverse complement strand
GGGGGGGAGGGGGACGACTCTGAAAGCAGCTTACATAAAACATAGGTTGTTGTGAACGAATGCAGTGTTCAAGCACATTTAAATGGTGCACCACTAATCCCAGAATAGCTATTTGTTGAGGTGGTTTGGTGGCATTCAATGCAGAAAACACAGCTTTGTGTTTTGTATAGATTTCCACTTAAATAGGCTCTGGCTGTTTGTAAGTAGAAAACTATAATTCAAAAGTGGTGGTTTGATTTGTGYGCTGATATACAAGGGCACACATGTGGCTTTGTATGGTCATCACAGAAATCTATTCTTTTATTGCTCATTTCTTGCTACTTTCTAGCAGGAGGAGCAGAATGGGTGGATCAATAAAAACTGGATTGCTGTTCCATCAGGTATAAGGATGCTGGATCAACCTTTCATGACTGACATCATTGAGGCATCATCCATCAGCCACATGCCTCAGATTATTGACATCTACAGTGCCAGCTGGGGACCAACAGACGACGGCAAGACGGTGGACGGACCCCGAGAGCTAACACTGCAGGCCATGGCTGATGGCGTCAACAAGGTAAACTGAAATTCTATACACTAATGTTAAAAACAAATAAAATGTCAGGGTAATTTCAATTAGCTTTACGTTTTGAAGTAAAGGGTTTTGTTAACGTCCGTCAGTTTTTTTACTCTCTTTGAAGTGACACTATCAGGTATATTAGTTCCTTAAAGTGCCTGTGACATGCCTATTCTACAATTACAAAAAAAAAAATAAAAAACAATCAAAGAAAACGTTTTATTCTTAAGAAAACTGGCACAATATATATGATTTAACACATTTTGTCTCACAACTGACCTATTTTTGTTTGGTTTTGGCTCAGCCAAAGTGAAACAGGAAGTGACATCAAAGTGGAACTCTTTAATAAAATAAACTCTCTGGTCTTTGTTTATTAAACAATATTATTTAAACTTTAACTCTTCTTCATCTCTCTTTGATAGAAACTCAAAAATAATCTAAAGAAACATCAGATTCTTCTCCACAGTCTCTGTTGTTAGCTGTTTTAACAAAGCGTTGTTTACATGCAGACGTTCCCCTTTGACATCACTTTCTGTTTCTTCACACGCAAATAACTCAACAACCATCTCAGTGGCGTGAAATTTGTTTTGCAATATTTTATCAATGTTCTCTTTCCAAAAATGCATTCATGTTTATTACAAAAAAATGATGTCACAGGCACTTTTATTCCATCATTGGAGGTTTTTAGGATGATGCTAATTAGCCACAACACAATAACCTCTGACAGCTGAAGTGAAGATCAATTTTCAGTTGAAATTGAAATGCCTTGATTGGGACGCGTTTTATTTTTTCACAACAACACCCTTTTCAGCAAGATAAATAAGCATGTTGTCGACAGTGACAYAGAGCTCAACAAAGCCCTTCAGATGGCACTTTAAAACCCACTTAATCCAAAGGATCAGCTGCCAATCAACCTGTGCCAAGCAGTGCTAGAGATGACGTCCCATTAGCCCCATTTCTGTTTCATCAGTTCTGAAGGAGAAAGACCTATATTTCATGTCATTGAAATCCTGTAGCTGATTTAAAGTCTAATTAGGCTTTTGACCATTCGCATGAAAATTATTGCATTTTGACTTCAAAGTTACTTTGTTTTTTGTCCTAATCGACACAAATGCACTAAAGTGCACTAACAGTTTTTTAAAATCAAATAATAAAAAACTCTGCTAACAGCAAGAGTACAGTTTAGGGAATGCTGGTGCTAATTTCACGTTTTGTATTTTGTCCTGCTCAAGGACACTGCAGCAAGGTGAAAACTGTCTAAAAACTGCCAAAGACTTAGATCTAAAACTTTGGACACACACACATAAAGAGTTGCCATGCTAACAGCTACACTGCCAATTACTTGCTTGATTAATCATCATGTGCTGCGTGCAGGCAGGTGCAAGCTGGTATAAAACAGCCCTGTCTAAGGTGAATAAAAACAGAGATCTCTGTTATATTTGRTCAAGTACGCATAGCTAATCAAGTAGCCACTCTGCAATCTGACACTAAGATTCTTSATGACTTACATAAGCTTCTATGTGGGCTGTGCATGATATGCACTGTGCACAGAAGAAAGMCTAAAATTAAGAAGCACTTTATGTCCCAGAAGCACACGAACAGACAGAGAGGTTTTAATGAAATAAAATTACACAATTCCTTGGAAAATGACACTGCTTTGTCAGTGTTGTGAGGGAGGCGAAATGCTGAAGGCTTAAAGCACCGAGGTAAGCTCAGTGATGCTCAGACCTCTATTTTTATTTAATTTTATTCACTTATTTATTTATTTTTGCATTTCAATCAGATGGACACAAAACGAGCAGGGAAAGAAAGGGACATGCCATTCCTCTTCCGTTTGATCATCTGTCTCGTGCAGTCTTTTGTAGTCACAGGTGCAGCAGAGAGTGGAGAGGATGCTGAGTGCGTGGAGCCACATTCAGTTGTTTCATGCTTTAAGGCACAGTTATCAGCAACAAATGAGACATTTCACTGTGCATTTTACTTATTTTATGGGTGAGATGATTGTTTTCAGAACTCATTGTGTGTCATTGCTCAGTAAGTGAAAGAMAGGAGACAAAAATAGAAAATCTAAATAGGAAGGAATTAGTTTGTGTCACACAGCTGTCAGAATGTGTATCTGCTGGTGCTAGGAGCAAGTTTGAAATAGTTTGACCTTTGTATTACCTAATATAAGACTTAAATAAGTGTTTCACCCCCCATTGAAATACTAACATGAAAATATTTATGTTGTAATTATTTTTTCTGTTCAAACCATTGTATTCTGGCATCAGTTTTCTGCATGAAAGCACTAGATAATGTTAACATTCATGCCTTATAGCAGACCAATGGCACAGGGGCCAAACATCCAGCAACTAAAGTCATTATGTAAATAAGTATTGCAATATAAACAAGTATTACAAAGATCTTTTACCTCTGAAATAGTTTATTTTGCCGAATTTAATCATGAATACAACATACAGAACCCTATGTATAGAAGAAGTTGCACCTGGACCGGTCCCGGACCAGTTCTTCTGTGTTTGTCTGTGTCTCTTTCCTGTCCCTCAACCAGCCGGTCGAGGCAGATGGCCGCCTGCCCTGAGCCTGGTTCTGCTGGAGGTTTCTTCCTGATTAGCAGGGAGTTTTTCCTCTCCACCGTTTGCTAAGGTGGAGAGGTTTAAACCAGGCCCTGACCTTCACTTTGATTCGTAAAAGGGTCTGGACTTGATGCATAGAGAATCGATTTCTTGCAGGAGGCGTGGCCTCTGC
>NW_013952402.1:9935710-9937420 GCF_001266775.1 Austrofundulus limnaeus | reverse complement strand
GTGCCCTGAGACAACGTATGTTGGCGCTATATAAATAAAATAAACTTGAAACTTAAACTTATGCAATAAAAGTAGTGATAATAAAACAATATCAAAAACAAAAAGAACACATTCTTCCTCCTATTTAACACAAATAACATTTGACATCCCTGACTTGACAATTTTTAAACCAATTTTATTGTCACTTTCACAGTTTTATTTTCAACTGCTTGTAGTTTTAGCCATCTTGGATGTTCATGGAAATGGTTTTTACCAACTTGTAGCCAAGATTCTGATATTTCTGTAGATACCAAACATGTCTATGTTTATCTAGAGGAATTCAAAGTAATTAAAGTAGAAAATGGGGGTTTGGGTTTAAGAGATGTATGAACCAATTAGTGGGCTGCATGTTGGTCACTCACATTTTGGTGGCCCGCGGGCCGCCAGTTGAATAGCTCTGCCTTATAGCATCCATCAGGGTTGCTGCAGCACCACCTGCATCCATACTTTCCTCGGCCTTGTAGCTCAATAAGTTACTTTTTCTTTTGCACAAAATTTGAAAATATAAGTAACAGATTTTTTTTTATTTGTCCATATTTGACATACAGTGTTTTCTGTGTAGATAATTAATGAAATAAAACAAAATGTTAATAATGTTGCTATCATATATCTGCTTTATATATTTATATATTTAGCTGGAATGTTCAACTTGTCCTGCAAGTCTGTCACAAAAAAACAAATAATGAGAAATCACAGTTATGATGTTCCTTTTTGAATGTAATAGTAATAATACTAATCAAGTGGAACTCAAAAATGTTGACATTAAATGCATTTAACATTTTATTTTTATGTCTCTTTACTTTTGAAGGTGGCAGACTAATTTAGATCTGCACTTTCTGCTTTGGTGTGTGTTAATGCTGTGTTTTGGAATGTGACTACAGTTGTGACAGATCTCATTAGGTAGTGTGTGAACAGGCAGTTTGTTCCACAGAGCGGGACCRAAGAGGCTAAAAGCAATTATTCCAGGAACAATCAGAAAACCACCACCTGGTGACAAGAGACTTCTGATTGGATTTTAGTGCATGAGCAATTTAAAACTGCACAGAGGAGACCAATTTGAACCACTTCAAAGACAAACGCAAATAGCACACACTGATACCTATTGTTTAATTACAGTCAGATTAAACTCCCTTATTCCCATTTAGGATTTCTGCTGTGTAAATCCCAGGAGAAATAAGCCGAGGCTGCTATATGTTTTCACTTCACTGCCTGTGTGATAATATTGTTTTAGGGGCGTGGAGGGAAAGGCAGCATCTACGTCTGGGCGTCTGGAGATGGCGGCAGCTACGATGACTGTAACTGTGACGGATATGCATCAAGCATGTGGACGATCTCCATCAACTCCGCCATCAACGATGGGCGGACGGCTCTGTACGACGAGAGCTGCTCCTCCACCTTGGCATCGACATTCAGCAACGGACGCAAACGGAACCCAGAAGCTGGCGTCGTGAGTGTTTATCCTATGCATATTATTATATCATATTTATTATCATACTATTGTTAATGTAAGATTTTTTTAGTAAAGGAGAAGATGTGAGACTAACTAAAAGTTTTAACAGAGTTTAACAAAAAATGGAAATTAAAGAAATCATGTAGATCAGGATTATTCCACTGGCGGCCCATGGGCTAGGTGACTTTCATCCGGCCCACGGATAAGGCCCAGCCCCACCC
>NW_013952402.1:9927091-9934895 GCF_001266775.1 Austrofundulus limnaeus | reverse complement strand
ATAATAATAATAATGATAATAACAAACACAAAAAACTATACTTGTTTAATATAAAAATCAATAGTCATTTTTAAAATTCATGATTCAATACAGCAAAATAAACAAATTTAAATGGTAAAATATAATAATACTTATTCTTCTACATAATCCAGTGTTTCATCTACCATTACTAGGTATTGTATATATAAATTTATACTCATGACTATGCATACTCTTGACTATGCTGTTCACCATAAAAAGAAAAGGAAACATTTTGATGTGATTCTCATATTTTCAATATCCCCTATTTATGGACGATGACTCGGTGATTTATTTCTCAGCAGCAATTTTTTTGTTTTATATCTAAAGATACTCTGTTATTTTCTTGGAGCTTTCAGGAGATTGAATGAATGCAGGAAATTGCTCAAGGATTGAGATGAATAATACAGGTGCAAAAAAACTTGTACTGCATGATTATTTWGACATTTAGTTTTATATTTTTGCTTTATTGTTGATATAAGCATCTGAGACACAGTGGAATCACTGTTGTGATGAAATCTTGTCTCGTGTTTTTTATTAGTCTTTCTATTTTTCATTTTTGCAGCTAAAAAATGTCATGAATGTACGAATAATTTGGCAGATTTTGTTGTGTGTATACAATACCTTTGATATTTAGCACAGTTTTTGTAAAATTGGCCAAATTGGAAATGTTTATTTTTAAAGTTTGATTGGTTGTAGTACCCAGAATGAATAGTCGACTCCAAAAATAATCCAGTTGTAGATTTTATCACCCTACTTTGCCTTACGACAGCTGCTATTAAAAAAGCATAAAGCACAATTTCTCTACACTGAGGCTCCTTCATTTTTTTTCATGTGATAAAAAAACTAGCAAAGTGGACATCAAACTCGGTTGGAGAAATATTTTAAATAGAAATTACCGGCATTCCCAAAAGAAACCGGCAGAGCTTGAAAAATTGGAGCTTGCTTTCATTAGCTAAAGAAAATGAATGACCTCGTTCAGAAAATAATTTCTCGTTCCATATCCAACCATGCACATGAGATCTACAGACCAGCAGTCTGTGGCAGACCTGATGGTGCAGTGTTTGAGTGATTATGCAAATCGCTTTTGGCTGTTGACAAAGCATAATCTTCCCAAGAGTCCCCCTCCCTCTAATTGCTGTTAATCTGTTCTTTCTAATTAAGGACCATATTTGATGGGGAAAAAAGGAAATTTGTGGCAGCTTAACAAATACATATCTAACTTGGAACTATTCAATTTAATAGTCTTTGCCACAGTCATTGCTAAAATAGAGAGCACATCTATGCTGTGATTTAATCTTCTAACCTTGACTATGTCATCAAGAAAAAACAACAACAAATAAATACATAATGCATTTAACATGCATGAACTCCTCAATGTGTCTACTTACTTTTTGTGAAAAAAAAAGTGCAGACGAGATTTTGTTAAAGCATGGCTAAACATTTTGTTGTAGTTGACAATAAAATAAAATGAAAAAATAGGTGATATATTTGGTGGTTTGGGACACCAATTTAAGTGTATTTCATTACATTTAGCTATAATTACACATTTCAAGCACACGTGTCCCTGTGAGTGACCTTTTACAGATCTTTGGAGGTTAGAATAGGGACTATTCTAGCATAAAAACACAGCTGTTTGTTCACTGACATCTCTTTATTTCCATTTGTAGCTCCATTCACCCTGTCCTCTCTCACCTTACCTACTAATTGTCCACCTTTTTTTGCTGTCTCACACTTTCTCCATTCAACATTGGTTTCTGTCCCAGCTGCCAATCTGTTCTACAACCTGTTTTAAATCCATATAAACAAAAATCAGTATACAATGTGTGCAAGCTGAGGCTACCTCTGCATGCATCAGTACTATTAGCTTAGACTTGCACTACTACCATCCTAAACATTAATTTGCTTCACTGCTGAACAACATTTGGTTTAAGCCTATTATTTAATGCATATCCTTTGAATAAATAAATAAATAAATAAATAAATAAATAAATAAATAAATAAATAAATAAATAAATAAATAAATAAATAAACTGTTGGGGTGAAAATTTTACCCCTCATTTCAGGCATCTAGTGTCTCCTACATTTGCTTAAAAGTTGCCTTTGGCATTTCTGTGATTCTGCTTTGACAGACACGTGTTTATTCAAGTTTTATGTGAAGACATTCGTGATAATTTTTCATTTTGCACCCTTTATTGCCATCCCATATTACCGGAAACATGCTGTCTTAAACTACCACACTTGAGACAAAAAAAAAAAAAAAAAAAAAAAAAAAAAAAGGTACAATTTGTATAAATCTTAAGACAGTTTCAAAACAATACATCTTCATTTTGACACACTAAAAAATCTTTTACATTAGTGTATGATTAATGCCTTTAGTACATAAATCATATAAATGTTACAACCTTCACGATAAAAACAGCCTATAGCATGTCTTCTCTCTCACCTTGTGTTCATGGATGAACGTCCTGTTCGATTCTGACCACATCCCCTGTGTGATGTCATCTTTAGCTATGTCATGTGACATTGGTAATATTTTATCTATAATATCTGAGGCAAACATGAAAAGTGTTGAGCTGTCTTATATTTTTTGTTGTCTCAATAAATCAGTAAATATAAAAGTCTGACAAATATTACTTTAAACTCCAACTCGTACTTGATTTTCCTTCTTTTCTGTGTGTAATTGTGTTATTTCAGGCCACCACAGACTTGTATGGAAACTGCACGCTGCGTCACTCTGGAACATCGGCAGCAGCGCCGGAGGCAGCAGGCGTCTTTGCTTTGGCTCTTGAGGCTAAGTGTGTACTCTGCAGACCCTTTCACAGACCTGTTATAATTGTGATTATTGATTTAGATGGCCTGTCTGCATAAAGCATTATTAGGTTACTTCATTGAGCAACACAACTGAAGAAGGTGGCGGTCAGCGGGTACAATTTGTTTAGTAATTTCTTTGAAAGAGAAACCTTGAGCGTTCGTGTCGATGCAGTGCGGTTTGAGACTTCCCCTGTCAATATCAAGATGGAAAAAAGGAGAACCCTAAGAATTTATGACAAAATCTACTTTACAATAAAACAAAGAGCAGAAAATCTTGAACGCAAGTTGTTCATTTTGAACCACGGTGCTTCATTTCTCACATTAAAGGGCAACAAGTCTCTGCGGGCAGCAGCTGATGAAGCTGAGTAAAGAAACACTGTTTGCTCTGCACACAAAGTAATGATGTTGCTGTTGTGAGGACCGGATGTTCACCCCGTCYGGTGGTAAATAACCCACAAGCCTTTTTACTGCCCAAACGCACTTGAACCAAGCAACAGCAGGAGCCAGTGACTCAGACAGAATAAAAAATGTCACTAAAAGCAGACAAAATAACAGAGGGAGACACAGTATAGGAAACCAACACACTCACACAGATGCACACACTGTATGTTGCTGAAAATGAAAAAAAAAAAAGGCAGAAATGATTGATAATCTCCTGTAAGTGTGTGTTGCCCACCCGCTTCGGATGTTATCATCCATTAAATGGATGTTATTAGCGGTTATCAGTCCCATAGAATGGCTTCAGACTGTCCCGACTGTGCCGCCTAGTGGGTTATCTGTCCAATAGAATGGCTTCAGACTGTCAGCTGGTTAGTATGAGGCATAAAGTCACTAAGGTTTTTTATGCAATCTGGTTAATATGAGGCATAAAACCACTAAGGTTTTTTAAGCAATCTGGTTATTATGAGGCATAAAGCTACTAAGGTTAATTTTAGAGAAAATGACATGGGCTACGATAAAGTAGACCAGACTCCGGCGGTAGCAGATTGTTGAATTCCAACGTATATGGCACTGGTAACCCACTAGGGGGCACTGTCGGGAGAGTCTGAAGCCATTCTATGGGACTGATAACTGCTAATAACATCCATTTAATGGACTGATGTGATAACATCCAAACCGGCTGTGTTGGCCATAAATTCATCTCTAATACTTTTGCATCCCTCTGTATATCCACTCCAGCCCTAACCTGACGTGGAGAGACATGCAGCACTTGTCTGTCCTGACCTCCAAGCGAAACCAGCTCCACGACGAAGTCCACCAGTGGAGGAGGAATGGCGTGGGCCTCGAGTTCAACCACCTGTTTGGGTACGGTGTGCTGGACGCTGGGGGCATGGTGAAGATGGCCAAGGACTGGAAAACCGTACCAGAGCGTTTCCACTGTGTAGCTGGATCCATTCAGGAACCTCAGTAAGTTTCTACAAGTTTGTGGTTTCTGCGTCATTTGCACGTTACAAAACCTCTMTGATCTGTTGCTGTCTTTTCAAGATTTTTTAGTAAGAAAACCCCTGCTGAGCATGAGAGACACTGATCTGATTACTACCAATCCCAGAGCGACCTGATTCAATAAAACATCTGCAATGAGAGCTTCCACTTTACTCCTGGATAATAAGATCAGCTGCTCAATCTAATAGTCATGCAGATATAAAATAAAGAAATGTTTCTGTTTAAGTGTTGATGATAGCAAATAACAGAACAAAGTTTAATTAAATCTAACTAGTAAAATCAGGTGTTTTTAAAAATAAGACTAATGATTGAAGCACTTTTATTTTTAATTTTAACAAAAATAAAAATGTTAACATTTGTTCTCTCTTTTTTAAAGACCACAGAAAAATGTGAATATATCTTTGATAAAAGATATCTAAATATTAAATTCAAAAAAATGCATTTTTAAAAATACAAGTAAAACTGTAACATTATTAGAATACATATATCAGGTACCAGAAAGAACTATATCATTCTTTTCATTTAATGAAACTTTGTAAACAAAACCGCTGATTATTCGATCCAGTTCAGTATCGCCGCTTTTCCTCACATCCTCATCATCATCATTTGATGTTTGCATCTCTCCCCATTGTTTTACGTTTCATCCTTTATTTCAAGCCTGCATTCCCTTTATCCTGACATTTTCCATTTTGGCTCCTCCTATCCCTCCATCCCCAGTGAATGCTTTGTAGAAGGTTTAGAGTCAACCCATCTTTATATGTTGTGACAAGGAGCTTCACTGTCAGGAACCACAGTGTCAAGATTTGATTTGACACTGTGGTGCTTTGTTTCCATTTCAAATAAAACACCACAGATTGTTTTTCTCATCAGTTTAGACAAAAAGGCAATACATTTTTGACCTTTATTAGATAATTACCTTTTGTTCTTTCCAGAGTATAGTTCTTGTGACGAATAACTCCAAAATCACTCATTTGTTGCTGATTAACTGTCAGAAAAAAACATAAACAGTTGAAAGCAAACATCCATATGAACTCATCAAATTATGTCGTAAAGCATGCATGAAAACAGCTAGAACTGCTTCTAACTAAAATGTAAAATATGTCATATTAAACACTGTAAAAGAAACTCCATCTGAAATATGTGAACTAAAATTAAAGATCAAAAAGTAAATAAAAATTACGTTGATGGCCATATTGTTTTCATGCTTCTCTTCTGTGTAAGATTAAGACTTTCTAATTTGAATTTGGTTGTATTTTAGTGAAATACATAATGAGAATAAGAAAAAATGCATACTGTAGATGATTTCCTGAAACCTTTTCAAGTTACTCCTTTCAGGTGGAAGAGTTATCAATCTCAAAATAACTCAGGGAAGAAATGTAATGTTAAACTTTATAAACGATGTACTACCACTGGATAATTAAGGTTCTTGTAACTAATAATACTTATCTGTTTGATCATAGCTCATTTATCTAGCAGGAATAAATAAGATACATCGCTGAATTAGTCTAACATCCTGTGGTGTGTTTAGAGGTGGTCATATAAGAATGTTTAAAACTAAACCAAACTACAGCAGCTGAAGTGGTAATTTCCAAAATAATAATATATCAGAACTGCCTGAATTAGAAATTATGTCAACAGAGATAAATATGAAGGCGCCAAAATGCAGTATCTTTTTAAAGTGTTTCTGAATGTGTCACCATGTTGACCATCAAAACTATCCATGCTTATTTTGCTCTCAAGGTGATCTCACGCCTCACTCAAATTCTTGTGCTAAATCGTTTTTTTATGCTACCATAAAATTCTGGGAAAAATGTTCTAATCGACATACTCGCCACCAGAAAGTGATTCAAATCATCTCCGAGTGAATGTGTCTGATCTGACTCTGTGCGTTAGCATACATAGTGAAACTTACGAGCACATAAAGCTAAAAATAACCCACTGAAAGACGGTCTGGTAACATATTCATAAATTAACACCGTAGCTCTCCTCTGTCTCAGTGTAATACAGACAATGAAGTCACGACAGCAGTGACGTAAATGGATCCCTGTATGAACGCGTCCCTCCCTTGGGTGTGGTGCTGTGAAGATAAAAACAGAAATGTCAAACGTCATGTGGCATGACCTGCAAACCGTCAGAGAAGACCTTGTTTCTACAGAAAGTTTGTGAAATAAAACATTAACCAGCTGCAGAAAGTGAGTTCTGCTCTTGTCAAAAGTGGTGTTTATTGGAGAGAAATGTCAGCAGAACCATGTCTCTGTTATGTAGAAGCTGAATCACTGGCTGTGCTTCTCCTTCTTCTTCTTCTTCTTTTATCAGTTCCTTGTTTCCACAGCAGCACTGTGGGGCTTCTGCTGCCTGCATTGTGGTAGAGCTATATATACAACAAGCCCACCTCCGATGATAGTGTATCATCAGAAGATAAACCAATAAACACCAACGTAGCCATGCACACAAACTCTGCTCAGCACTGATCTGATCGCAGTTCTGGCTGCCTCTAGCTTACTTAGCTGCAGGAAAACTTCTCATTATCAGCTGAGCCAGCACACAGTGTCCCACTGAGCAGTGTGGTTGTTTTTTTTTAATTCTCCACAGGTCCTGTCTTTCAGAGGAAGCCCTCTCCTCACTCTCTGGTGTTGTAATTACCCTAACATATTATCTGATGGGAAATGTGCATCTGCTGCACACATCTGTCTGAGGAAAAAAAAAACAGTCTCACGCCTGCACTTAATGATACACATGTGCAGTTTAAATAAAAACATAAATAAAAAAGCCTAAACAATAATTCATTTAGAAATAAATTCACCAATCCATCAAAAAGTAACATTCTGATCTGTCGCACTAAAGAGGACAAATATAGTGTATTTCCAATTTTTAAGCTATCTGGGACTTTTTTGAATGTCTCTAATGAAGTGAAATATCTTGGTCATGTGTTGACAGACCGTCTGTCTGATGATGAGGACATTTCCCGTCAAGTTCGTATGATATATGCTCAGGCAAATATCCTTKTCCGTAAGTTTGGATTCTGTTCTGATGAAGTGAAACTGAACTTGTTCAGATCATATTGTATCTCACTGTGAACGGCAAATTTGTGGTGCAATTAAAAAAAGATAGTCCTCTTAGATTGAGTGTAGCTTATAATGATTCACTAAGACTTTTGTTAAAGTACCCCCTCCCCCCCCCAACCGTTAAAAGATAACTCCGCCCCAAGGCGAAATTTGAAAAATGCATCAAAGTGGGTAGGGGAGGGGGTGTGGGTGGGGAAGGGGGGGTTAGAGAACGGAGGTGTGGCCAGGACGAGAGAACGTGACAGGCAGCTAGCATTAGCATAATTGATACTACATGGAGAGTGACCACAGTATCGCAGAGAGTTACATCTCTGAACGGTCTGAGGTGGAGGATTTTCACCCCACACCAGCCTCGGACAGAGGAGGAGGAGTGCTCCGACAGCCTGACAGAAAAAATAGCATACAGCTGCAGCTGCTCACAAGATCGCTAGTTTAAATCAGGAATAAAAGTGTTGGGTCTTGTT
>NW_013952402.1:9921298-9927012 GCF_001266775.1 Austrofundulus limnaeus | reverse complement strand
TAAATAACTACTCAAGTAAAGTACAGATACTCAAAAAATGTACTTAATTACAGTAATAAAGTAAAAGTACTTTGTTACTGTCCACCACTGCAAAAGACTAACTGTTATGTACCACTCTTTATATATGTTACTGTTATTTATATTTCTGTGGGATTTTTAAGATGTATCTTGAGTGAGTTGAGATCATCTATTAACATGGTAATTTTAAAAATTCTATTAAAAAAACTTGTTTGTACAGTTTGTTTTAGCCTCTTTCTATTTTACAGTATGGCCTGATTTTCTTCAAATAAAGAAATGCAATAGAAACTGAAGGCAATCTCAAACTTCTGTTAGTTTATATTGGAAGTTTAGATCAGTTTGGGCCTTTTTATTCTCAAGATTTTTTAGTAAACAGGTTCTTTAAACTTTCTAATTAAACTGGCACAATAATTGTATAAATTGTGTAAATAAATAATTATACTACTCATGTTGTAAATTAACAGCAACAATTTGGGATTATACTTGTACTACTTGGGTTTAACTCTAGAATTACTTTATTTAGATTACTTTCAAGGACATATGGGGTTATCAAAACACTTTAAACATTTCTAGACTAAAGTTGGATGTTTCTGCCCAGCGTTCCAATAATAATTATTCTGTTCATGTGGGAACAATAATTTCTGTTGCCTGTTTCAGGCAGCATCTCAACACACACTTTCCTCATACAATACTGTGCACATTTAATCTATTTGTTTCTGCATGTTGTTTTGCACGCCTCTTTCACCCAGTTTGTCTTTTTTTTCTCTGTTGCTTTTTCTTCATTTCCATCTAGTGGTGATGTGGCTTCAGCTTCTAATGATGTTATTAAGCCTCTTCACAGCTTTTGGCCACCACCTCTGCCCTGCTGCGCTCTCTCACACAGTCATCCCATCACCTAAGGAGATGGAAAAGCAGTGTGTCTTCTCAAACACCTGCAACACCAAGAACAGCCTTCTTTTTGCACTCTTTTTCAAACCTGTAAAAAATGTTATACTGAATTCTGATTTTAATGATGCTTTTGTCTGATTTTTTTTTAAAGCAGAAGCACAGAGTTCACTAATTAAAGTGAAAACAACAATCGGAATGTTGTTGTTTAGGTATATAAACAGTGGTGTATAATAAAAAATCAGCCATGTGCTTTTTGTCTGATGGCTGAGATACCTTTTCTAAATCACATTTATTCACCAAAATGACCAACACGAGCTGTTTTTGTCTYAACCATTAAAGCTGTTTCTATTCTCTTCAAATCTACCAGCTTCTGTTTTCATTTTAATCCACATAATTTTGTTTTTCTTTTTTTTCCTCCAGTAAAATCCAGTCTGGCAACAAGCTGGTGCTGACCATCACCACTAAAGCCTGTCAAGGGAAGGACAACTTCGTCCGCTACCTGGAGCACGTGCAGGCCGTCCTCACGGTCAACGCCAGCCGCCGCGGGGACCTCAACATCAACATGACCTCCCCCATGGGTACAAAGTCCATACTGTTGAGTCGAAGGCCCCGCGACGACGACGCCAAGGTCGGCTTCGACAAGTGGCCCTTCATGACCACCCACACCTGGGGGGAGGACCCCCGTGGAACCTGGGTCCTCGAGGTGGGCTTCCAGGGTGAGCAGCCACAACGGGGGGTTCTGAAGGAGTGGACTCTGATGCTGCACGGAACACAAAGTGCCCCTTACATAGACCAGATCGTGCGTGATTATCAGTCCAAACTCGCCATGTCCAAAAAGGAGGAGCTGGAGGAGGAGCTGGACGAAGCTGTCGAGAGAAGTCTGAAGAATTTATTAAGTAAAAACAACTAAAAGTTCAATTCCATGCATGTTGCCAGCTCCGTCACTTTCTCCTGTATTTTATCTTCTCCGCAGTCCTGCTCTGTTCTCCAAGCCTCCAAATCTCCTTAGTTCCTCTTGGTGTCCTTTTCCTTTTGTCTCCTTCTATTTACCTCTTCTTTCTGCTTTTAGGAAACAAAAGCTTCAGTTTTCTCTGTTCAATGAATGTTTATTGTACAATCTTGAGAAAACTTGTAACCCTCAAAAAAACCTGTTGGACATTTAATGTGAGATATATCAGCTGAATTTTTACACTACAGAACTGTACATAAACCAAAAATATAAGCCACATTTTTGTTTGCTTTGCTGCCCCGCACAATTTCTTCTGCCAAATGTTGTACACGTTGTGGTTGTAAATTATTTTTTCTGTCATTCTTCTTAAAATTGAACCTCTTGCAAACGGAACAGTGACACTTCTTTCCGTTTATACTTTTATTGTGAAATGAACTGTTTATATAAATAAGGACAGAAGTGTGTTATTTATTTTGAAGAGTGTGGTCATCAGTTCACATTTCATTTTCTTTAACATATATTCTATAATAAATCTATTCAGCTATTTATAAACGTTTACGAGTGATTTGAGACGCACCTCCCAGGATCCTCAGGAAATAGCTTGTTACATATATTTTAATTAAAAATRAAGAAAATCAATGGATAAAGTAAAATGGAAAAGATTGTGTAATAAATTATTCCCACTTTAAAGTTATGTTCTCTCCTATTATTTTATTGCAGAGAATACATTAGATTTACTCACTGGGGATTTAACGCCGCATTTTCGAGGCACAGTGGAACAAAAGCCAACATATTTCTGGTAATTTTATGTTTTTAAAAACTGTCTTGCAAAGATCGGAGCCAAATGTGACAAACTACTATTACCAGCAAGAAGTGGAAAAATAAGTTATACTTGAGTGAAAGTAACTGAAAGTGAAAGTATCTTACCACAAAATTACTTTGATAAAAGTAARGTCTCCTCTAAGAAAATTATTTGAGTTAAAAGTTAAAATAGTTGACATTTATTGTACTTAAGTATCAAAAGCAGTTTCTTATTTTAAATTCACTTTAGTATTAAAAATAAAGTACTGATTCAAAGTGAGCGGTTTGTACAAAATTACATTTATTGGGAGGTGACCGCCCCAGTGTATTCATTATTTTTTCTTATGGCCATAATGACTACACTATGTACATTATGGTACCTATTTCAGGTGCATGTCTGTGCAGCATTCATCTTAATGCTACAAACCAGACATGCAGTCTGTCCTGCTGGAGTGACATGATTTGTGTCATGTGCATGTGTGATGGATCATTCAAACCAATAAGATGTCAGAATAGTGTACATTTATTCTTCTTATCTAACCACAACTAAATTTATTATATCAGGGAGGCACAATTTATCTGGATTTTTTTTCTAACAATACCAAGCCAAAATGAAACAGGAGTTACAGCTTTTATTGCTTCTTACATTTGATTACATTTAAGGAGTAGAAAGTACAGATAATTTTGGGAAAATGTAAAGAATAGAAGTAAAATGTTGGCTGGTACCAGCTGAAAATTAATTGATAACCAGAATTAAAACATATTTTTCCGTTGTTAACTTACCTTACAACTTTGAGTAGGACTTGCATCCATGTCGCAGCAAAAAGACAAATCCTCTCTCAAACTGCTCCTGAACTAATTGTTGGATGTCCAGACTTTAACTCTCTTACTTACTGAAATCCCAATGAATCTAAATATATCAAGGCTTTATAAAGTCTACATTGCAAGCACAGAATGAGATGTTTAATTTTGACTATAGTCTGCTGACCAATCAGAGCAAAGGAGGAATTTCAGAAAAGAAGTTATTTCATGATAGTATAGATATCTTACAAACCTATTCCAGAAGAGTTGCAAAAAACACGAAAAAATACTACTAATAATAAAAATTCTGTATATATAACAGAAGAGTGTAATTTATCAGTCCCTTTTCTTTATTTTTTTCTTTTATTTTGTTTTGGTTTTCAAGTGCGCAAACATCATTTTCTGATCAATCAAAGACTTGATCAAAATTCTCCTGAAACCGAACAGAACACAACATTAGTTCATGTTTGAATCCTTTATTATTCCATGTATCAAAGCAAATAATACACAGCAAAACTGTGCTGAGGGTAAATAATGGCATCCAACTGAACAAATGAGCTCAGAGGGAAAGTAAAATAAAAAAAATGTTCCTAAAGAGTTTCTGCAAAGGGTGGCACAACTTCATTCATTCTTTCTAGTTTGGTTTTACTTGTGGCGTAGATATTTGCTTTCTTTTCTCTTCCCAAGTTTTCTGACAAAAAAAGGCCTCATCCCATGGGTGCATGCTGAACAACAGCAGCAGGAGGACTGATGGTGAAACACATCCTGGACTCATTAGCAGAAGCTGCAAGCAAATGGGAAAGATTTAACTATGAGAGCAGTAATGTGTTTGGTTTTAATTGGTCTCCCTAAGAGACAGAATCATTAGTGTTAATATGGTGGTTTGAAAATTAATTTTATTCAAGCAGAGACCAATATTGGCACCGTCTTTCTATTTGGACCTGGTGGTTTCAGTGTTTCTTCTTTGTCGACTTCTCAATCGTGGTCTCCACTACCATGGACATTTCTTCATAACYTTTGACTCGGCGACCGTTGGAAAACTTCTCCACAGACTCGACCATCTCCACTTTCTCGTAGCTCATGGTGTTGGGGGAGAAGCTGCTGGAGCTGGTGGTGCTGGTGCTGCTGGAGCTGGTACTGTCAGCACGAAGTGCAGGCTTTGGAGTAGGTCTGCTTGGGCCATTGTCGTTTTTCTTGGGCTTACTGCCAGGATGGRTGGGATCGTGGGAGCTTGGGCCAGGTGGGGGAGGATTAGGGCTTGGGTATTTGGGGTAAGGACGAGGGTCTCCATCGCTGCTTTTACCTTTTCCTTCACTATCTTTAGCTCTACCGCCCCTGTTGTCAAATTTTCCTTCTCCGCCACGAGAAGGAACGGTGGGGCTTAAAGGCCTGGGGTCCACCATGGGCAGTGGGGGGACAGGAGAGGGTGTGTTGCGTCCATAAGGGTCATAAGGAGACATCCTTCCATCTCGGATAGTGACAAAGATGCGGCCGGCTGAGGGTGTGGAGGTGTAGAAGCTAGGGTCCAGGTAGCTGCCATCACCGGTAACAAGAACGTATCGACCCCTGGTGTAGAAGTCCGCTATCGGCTCTGGCCTCTTGTACCTCCTCATTCTGTCTCTGACGATGCTGCAAAGTGTGTCAAAGGCTTTGCTGATCTGAGCTCCGTCTGGGACATCCTGTGAAGGCACTCCGGCGAGAAGCGGCGTCTGCTCTTTTCTTTTCACCCTCTCCTCATGCATTTCTTCAGACTGCGTCACCTTTATTTCATCCTCTCCACCCTTTCTGTCCTCCTGAACGCTGTCGATGACGTCTTTTGGGGTCAGCTCTTTCTTCTTCAGGACCTTTTTGGCAAGTATCTTCTGCCGAGGCTTGATGCTTGTGATGTCCTGGAAAGCCTGGGTGATGTCTGGATGGAGGAATAAGCAATGTAAATGTCTGAAAAGTCACAAATCAAAAACACAATCTACAACATTTACAGTGAATGTCAGCTGGCTGTCTTTTTATTTTATTTTATCAAAGACGTTACCTTTGTTAGCTGTTAACCACATATGTAAATCTCTTAAAGAGTATACAGTTGTCACAATTATAATGACAACTGACTGCAGTTACCAGCCATTTTAACAAACAGCTGTGATTTGGCTCTTACCTCTTCCTCTGCTTAATGGGCTGGTTGTGTGAGTGTAGCGGCAATTAGATGAAAACAGGGTAATGGGTGTGCCAATTATTGCAGAATTCAACCTGCAGGGGAGAAAAA
>NW_013952402.1:9899099-9920588 GCF_001266775.1 Austrofundulus limnaeus | reverse complement strand
CCTTGGTACCAATTGAGCATCGTTGCAACGCCACAGCCTACCTGAGTATTGTTGCTGACCATGTCCATCCCTTTATGAACACACATCATGGATGTGCAGCCGACAAATCTGCGGCAACTGTGTGATGCCATCATGTCAATATGGACCAAAATCTCTGAGGAATGCTTCCAGCACCTTGTTGAATCTATGCCACGAAGAATTGAGGCAGTTCTGAAGGCAAAAGAGGGTCCAACCCGTTACTAGCCTGGTGTACCTAAAAAAGTGGCCGGTGAGTGTATATATAGTTCTCTAAATCAAGTCCTATAGCTATAAGGAAACTGATTTGCTGTTACACAGTACCATCTGCTGGTAGTGCTTGGTTGGTGTTGCTTTTCAGCATCATCAAAAAGAAAAAAATCTATATCATTCAGAATATTGAGAGATTCACCAACTCAGGAGATTTCTATTCTCCCATCTAAGGCCTTTGGAACCTTCAAGAAAAAACAACGTTAAATGTACCTTATTGTTCAGACCCTCTTTTTTATCCTTAGTTTTAAAAATACATTGTATTTTTGATTGCTAGATGAAAGGTTTCGGCCCTGAATAATATTTAAATTTTTTTTACATTGCCAGCTAAACCTTATTGTTCGTGTTTGTGAGTCTGACGTCTCGGTGTGACAGTCCACCTGTTGTCTTCATTCTCGATGATCCTCWTGTACCGCTCCAGCTCGTTCTCTAGTGATGTCTGGTACATGGCCAGGTGGCGACATTCACTTGTGAACTTTTCCAGGGACTTCTCAGCGTCCTCGATCTCCTTGCGTATGGATTCGATTTTTTCATTGTACGTCTGGATCTCGCTGTCGTAGCTCTCCTGAGTGACTTTTATGGCCTGCTCCAGCATTACAGTCTGTATGGAGAGACACATAGTTCTGAATTATTAAACAATTGTATTTAATGTAAAAAACTCTCAAAAGTATTATTTTAAACACCATCATTACCATTATGTTAGAAAATGTCACTAAGGCTCAAAAGAAGTTGCACAAAAGAAAAAAAAAAACATAATTAAGGTTGTTTTTCTTCAGATAGTGAGTACATTTTTCAGAGAAACATCTTTTCAGGGAGTGAAAAGTGGAGATTGTTATTTGAGGAAATGTCCAAACAGATGAGAAATTCACAATTGGATCAAAACGAATCACTATAGATTTATTAACACAAAAAGTAAGGGAATTTTCTAACTTATTTCTTTACTGTAACAATATTTCTAGGCAATAAGTCTTACACCTTTGAAAAGCCTGCACATTTCCATTTTAAACAGTGCCACATTTGTGAGGAACATGCAGTTCTGGGATGAGCAGAGCTGAGTGGGTTGCACATATAAAAAATGCACAAAATCCTCTCTGCCATTCCCAAAGAGCTTATTTTTTCTGTTTATATTGAAACTTGTTTTGAGCATCTGGTACCCCTCAGGTGCTCACTGTAAGATTTACTGCCAAGAATCATTGTTACAACAAACAAATCATCTGCCAAACACAAACATCCATGATTTTTATGCGAAGTGTATGTCAAATGAGGAATTCTGCAATGTAAAGAAAAAACAAATAAATAAAAAAACAAGGCAAACACAGTAATAATGGTGTCTCTTTAGGCCACAGTGCTCCATCACTGAACTGCTTATAAGAAGACATTTACTGCCCCCTACTGGCAAATAAGAAAGAGAGCTTATTTAGTAATTTAAAAGTATTAAATAGTATAAAAGGTTTATGGGATAACAAAAGAATAAATGTTTACTACGTAATAAATAATCCAAATTATGAACAGTTAGCATACAACTGAGAGATACCTAAAGGATCTAAAAAGCATTAATTTTTAYATAAATGGGGAGTACTTTTGTTAGTCTTGTTAAAAAAGTATAAACAGTGTTCAGATATAACTATTAGGAAACTTCCTGTTGTCATGGCRTCTTACCTCATTCTGCTGGCGTTGTTTCTGCGCCTGCAGCTGACAGAGGGTGCTCTTGTACTCCTCCAGCTGACTCTGCAGCTCCGGTACTTTCTTCTGGGCCAGGAGTCTCTCCTGCTCCTTCACACATTCAGCACAAATCAATGGAACATAGAATGTGTTGCACTTTTTTTGTTTGTTTTTTGTTTTGACAATATGTTGCTGAACCCCACCACACAGAAAGCAGTCCCTGATTGATTTAATTRTAAACCGAATGACATTCCATAAACTCATGCTTCAGCTATTAGTGAAAATTTCAGTTAATTTCTCAAAAATAAATAAATAAACAAATAAACAAATAAACAAACAAATAAATAAATAAATAAATAAATAAATAAATAAATAAATAAATAACAAATTCATTCCAAACCAAAAGGTCAAATACGCTTGCCATCTGCTCTAAAAAAGCTGAGGACGTTTGAAGTAAACCCAGGATGACATTTAGATGACTTTCAGTCAAAGCTAATATTTAAGTTTTTGTTTAATATTTTCTTTAATTACTTGGCGAATGACATAGGTGCAACAACTGAGCTTAAAGGTTGGGCATAAAAAAAACCTTGTAACCATCACGATGTTGAATGCCAGCTGGTGAATCACATGTTCTGAGGTCTTATTCAGTTTGATAATTTGTTTTTTGAGCCATAATAATATACAGTAGCAAGGAACTGATTTACTAGTGTTCTGTTTTTATTTTTTCTTTCTATTCTACCATTTTTTGTCAAAGAGTTACTATTTGATACTTAAACACATAAACTTTTTGCAAACAGAAGCCCTACTATGTAGAAGTCTGGCAGGAAATGATCTTATTTCTGACTTGATCTATGATTTCAGCAATCATTCCTGTAATGACTATGGGATGCCGGCCTGGACTTTTACTATATCTAATATGAAATTATGATCATTTTGTCAATTATGGCATCATTTTGAGAAAAGTTCATATTGAAGTCATGCTCAGAGGCAGATTACCTTGCAACTGTCATAATGATCAAACATCTATCACTTTTTCAGATCCCTTCATACCTGCCCATACTCAGGCACTTAATGCTGTAGAACTAAATGTTTTTTTTTATTTAAATGAAATTCAAGAAAGAATAAATAAATAATTGCAATCCTGTAAATCATGCATTAGGCTCTTAAAATGCTCTCAGTGCCTGAGCAATTGCAGGAACTTCTTTGGATGATTAATTTTATTTTTTTTAATATTCTGCAGTAAATGTTTTAACCAATTATTAAAGTGAGATTATCCAAATCATTTGAACTGAGTCAAATATATCAAAGACCAAGTAATGAAACAAAAATGATGCATTTTTCTACTTGTTTAAAAGTTAGACAGCCTGACTGTCATAGAAAGCTGGTACTCTGTGCTTGCAAGGTCACATTTAATTTACATCATCTTTCAGTCACTGTGAAGGTTTTCACACATTAACCCTTTGTTGCCCTCTATGTGTTCCACTGCTCTAAAAGACCAGAMATAAGCTCCTGTCCTTTGTATTTGTTGATGTCAACACAGAGCTGCAAATGCAAACTGGGCTCATTGTCGTTGCCCATGGAGACTTAACTCAACCAATTAAAGCACTTCTGCGCTAGAAGCAACCCTGCCTCTGAGAAATATTTAAGCAAACAAATCCCCAATCTGCTAGTCGAACACGAGCCACTGTGGCAGAGTAACGAAAAAATTAGCATGCGCAATCATTCCTCATAGCATTTGCTTCATTAGGTGCCCTGACACTTGCAAATTGCTCACCTGTACGCTTCTTGATGAATTGTTTATTGTCTGTTCTGACACAGCATGCGTTCACACGCAAACACAAAAAAACAAAACAAAACTCAGACTAATGCATGTGCAGAAAACCAATTGGACAGAGAAGCTGGTAACCTCATCAAGTGCAGACACAAAGCAGGACTGACACACATGCAAACACCATCTACTCCCTCAGGGGTGTGTTGCACAAACACACACACACTCACACACGCAATGACAACATTAGCACCCTTACCTCGGAGATGCCAACTGACACATTGGGAACAAGGGGAAGTGTCTGGTTTATTTGCTGCAAAATGTTGACATAGGTTTGGATTTCTGCAAGATTCTGGGAAAGAGGAACATGATATATAAATAAAAAAAGAAAGCATGAAAGACAAATCAAAAGAAATWATACCTTATCAACAAATGATTAAAACCAGGAAAAACGTTCACAAAGATTTAGACATCTACTTCAGCCTTCTAAGAAAAGATTGATGTTAAAAAAATACTAACTTTTGCTTAAATGTGTGGTCCAATAGTTGTCTAAACTAATAGGATTTATTCAACCTATTTGATTGAGCATGATGCAAGACTGACAAAGAGCAGCTGCATTTTCTCTCCCATGTGGGACACTTCAAAGCTTGGTGCCATAAACCTTACATTCACGTGAAATGACTCCCTATTCTTTCCTGCATAACCGAATAACAGCAGTGCCATTTGTTACGGTGGTTAAACATTGCAGAGTCATGAGATTAATTTGTCATCAAAAGCCACGCTGGCTGAAACAAAAATAAAAAATAAAAAAAGAGCATTGAACTAGAAAGAAAGTCTTTTGAAAGCCCCCGTGATGCACGTTACATTCTAGTCTTTTTTACCATCAGCATTTTTATGTTGCCATTGTGCTGGAGCTTCCAGTCATTTCTGCCAGACAAAGAAGTATTTGTTTTCTTTTGTTTGTCAGTTTTGTTTTTGTCTCTGTGCTTCTCAGTCATGTCAGTGACTGCGATGGCCAGTTTCATTTTTTGTGCAGAGCTTTCTTTTTACAGCTGCGTCACAAAAAGCAAATTGTGACAAAAGCCCTCAGGAACATCTCAACACATCTCCTGTCACTTATTTATAACTTTTCAGACTTAGTGTGAAAAAATATCCTATTTTTTAAAATAAAATTGGACTGAAATCATTTGTGTTGTAATTAAATCTTGAAGATGCATGAAGTCTTATTGAAAAACATCACTGATGAGAAGTAATGTGTTGTTATTTAGTATGTTTTCCCCTCATCACAGAATGTTTGAATGGAATGCACACTGCCCGTTACCTTTCCTATCAGAGAGGTAAATTAAACCCTTCAAATGCTGAGAAGGGAGTTATAGCTGTAACATTATGCACAATCTCATGCGATATTATAAGAGCAATCAGACCCCCACATATTAATTTCTACTTTGCAAGAGTTTCATGAAAATATGTATAGTGGAAAATTAGAAATTTTGCCAACAGGAAGACAGTGTTTTATAACAATTGATGACAAAGTTAGAAGCAAAAATGCTCATCATGTTGAACTTCAACTATTTGTTAAAGATGACTCTCAGCTACTAAAATACAAAGTTTTAGTGCAATAACTGGAAAATGGGACAAGTTAGCTGATTATCTGTTTGCTAAGGTTGCTTAGCCATGGCAGCCATTTTGAATTGGATTGACTCCAAATTCTCTCTTGGGTCATAGAATCACATCTYGTAATAATTATTGTCTGAGAGTTCCGTTAAAATGCAACCATTGTTTCATGAGATATTTAGCTAACGCTACAGACACAGTCAGGTAAAAAAAAAAAATAAAACATTACTGCCTGGTGCCTTTGGTGGGTGATAAAAATGTGCATTGTTTGGCTTCCTTTGTTTTTGTCATCATTAAAAAAACGTGACTTGTGTAATTATTGGTTGGGAATTTGCACAAAATTGAAAAAGAAAATATACTAAATAATTTATTTTGGAAGCTAATGTTCAGTGCCAGAATGCAATTTAAAATTGTGCACTCGTTACTGGGTTTAGGGTTTCACTAACAGACAGCAGCACAAACAAGCCTTTTTACCTGCTGAAGCAGTTTGACTCCAGATAGTTCTGAAATTTTACTAAAAGAATTTGATCCAAAACCAAGACAAACACAAAAATCAAATCAAAACCTTTTTTTTTTTTTGTTTCTTTGAGTCAGCTCGTTTTGTTTGTAATTGGACTTCACTGATTACTGGCTTTGTTCCCGGCAGCATCTTTGTCCTGGTTCTGCAYGTAGTGCTGGTGCAGATGGATACTTAGACAAGAACTGCAGCAAACACAACATTTTTGTGGTTGTATTCATGGAAATCAAGTTTCTCAAAAGAAATAATATCTTGTTTTCCTGCACTATAATATTGAATTGCTACATTTTATTCAGGAGTTGTTCAACTATGTCATACACATCACTGCTCAGTTCAAACATAGGCTACTGATAGTTTGGATTGTCATCATGTCAACTGTTCTTTAAACTCATGCATTCATTTCACCTGCATTCTTCTTTTAATTTTTATTTTCCTAAATAAAAAAAACATTTTTTTTCTACTTTTACTGACCTTCTTATGTCTTTCTCTGGTAGAATTGATATCATCCTGCAAAAACTGAGACTCGATCTGGTACTCCAGGTTTTTCAGTAGCGCACTGTCTGCCTCCTGTTGGAGAAAAAGGAAAAGGAGACTGCACTTGTACAATTAATGCAATAGGTATGGTAAAGTAAACCATTTGAGGTAGTTTTGTGTCTTTTGAATTTATTCTGTGCAAAAGTAGTCTATGCCCTTTATTTCTGTGCAAATTGCAGATACTTTTATGAAAATGAAATGTTTTTAGCCTATATCATGTCGTACCTTGTTTAAATTTTCCAGTGTGCCCCGCAGCTGCTCCTGATAATCACATTCATTTTTATACCTGGAAAATGAAAGATTGTGATGGTTTGTATCAGTGCACTTTTTCTAATCACAAGTAATAAACGGTTATGTCAGCTGTTTTTAAATTCCATTATTTTCTGAGGTTTTCTGAATGACTTGAGTTCTGTTCAGGGAAAAATTCTTCTTTTAATTATACTTTTTCTTTAGGAAAACACTGACTTCTTACAGAATTTTTTTAAGCATGCACAAGAAATAAAACTATAATACAGCATAATACACAAATCTCTGAGATGGGGGATATAAGACAGAACTTTGACCTTTAACTCAAAGACAAAGCCAACTTCACTCTCCCTTACTTGTTGGTGAATTCATCCAACATGCGACAGGCCTCCTTCAGCTCTCGCTCTAGTTTGGTGTGGTCGGAGTTCAGCTGTCTGATGCGTTGCCTGTTGATCCCGATCTGCTCTGTGAAGGTCTCCTCCAGCCCACTGGTCTCCTCCATCCGCTGCAGCGTCTCCAGCTGCTTACGGAACACAGCGTTGCGCTGCTCCAGAACCCGGGCCCTGTTGATGTACCTGGCGAAGCGGCCGTTGAGCTCTTGAAGGCTCTCCCAGCCCTGGATGGCTGAGATGCCCGCGGAGGTTTCAGAGTCCTCCGGTTCCACATCAAAGACATCGGAGCGCTCGTACTTCTCCTTGTGCAGCTCACGCTTGTAGCTGGTCTTGAACATGGTGGAACACTTTCCCCTGGGTTGATGGTATCCCCGGAGCGCTCGGTCCCCTTCAGCACCTTTAATGATGGAAAACTTGGGTGCTCACCCCTGGCTGTCTCATGCTAGACTAAATGCTGCATGGTATTGTTTGGGGCCATAATACAGTAGCCCCCCCCTCAGACCTCGTGGCTGTCATTGCCCATGATGTGAGCCTGGGGCCTTCCAGAGTTTGTTGTGTTCTTTGTGGCAGAGATTTGAAAGGCAGCATTGCTGATGACAAAGCAAAAGCACAAAACCAAACAGTTGTCTGTCCAGCGAAAACACTGGTTAGTCACCCGTCATTATTTTGGTTCATAGTCAGCTGCTTTCTATATCCATGGTTGATGTGGCACACTGGATGCTGGTGACTGTTTATAATAAAACAAAAAAATGTGAATTTTGAATTTGATGGCATTATTTCTCAAAAAAGTGGGGACAGATCCATATTTGTCACTGTGAAGCATCTCATTTTCTTTCAACAACAGGCTGTAAACATCGAAGAACTGAGGAAATAAGTTGCTGAAKCTTTTGGAGGTTTTTTTTGTCATGCTGTAGAAATATTTATTTAACTAGAAACAGAAATATGTGATCCAAAGAATAGATGCACTTTGTAGAATGGTCATCTGGGTTTGTTTACTGCAATCAGCAAGAACACAGAAACTGACACGGAGCCACCAGGCTGCGCGTTAACCCCTTCTCCCATGAGGCAGTTAGGAGGCCTCCTATATATACTGTATAACAAACACCATTATGTCATCTTAATAAAGCATGATTTCATACTTTGCTGGGTCAAGGGAAAACACAGAGATAAATACAAGTGATATCCAAGAATGACTGCTGTTAGCAATTTTTGTTCTGCTACAATTATTCTATCTACCGACAAAAAACACGGTACCATGAAAATCTGGGTCATTAAAGTTTGTCATGAATTTGAAATTTTCATGTCACAATGTGTCAACTTTTTTAACTGATAAGCAATCTAGACTGCAGGCAGATCCATTCAGCAGGTACGGTATATTGTTCTTTTCTGATGCCATAATGTWATGGATGCAGTATGCGATTTAGCAAGGTCTTGCTGAAATATGCAAGGCCTTCCATGAAAACAACAGCATCTGGATGGGAATATAYGACTTTCTGAAACTTCCATCTAACTTGTTTGCATTGATGATGCTTCTCCAGGTTTTGCAGGCCATAGGCAGATGCACCAAAAAGRCAGCATTACTGGATGGTGTTCACAWATGACTTTGTCCCACCCTGTACCTATGGTGGTTACGCCCATGAAACAGTGCATCATTTTTAGAATAAAAGAATAAAGCTCAAATTTACACACAACATATTCTGGCAATTATATTGCTTTGCTTGGATAAGCAKGGTATTTTTTATATTTTGCTATTTTGTATGAAATACTTTTTTTGCTTTTAAGTAAWGTTTGATCTTTATATGATCATCTATATTTGCTTTTTTATTCATCTGTTTCTATTTGCGCTTTTTGTGACCTTTCGCAGACAGAGTGTCAGAGAGATGAGGACAAATCAAAAGAGCTTCTTTCTTAACATGCTTTCCGGGTGTGAAACAAGGTCGGCTCATTGCTCAAAAAAAAAAAAAAAATCTGTCTAGCCTGCTGTAAAAATGCTGAACAAAACACATCAACATTTCATCACATTTTTGATCTCAGAACAAAAAAGCCACGAGCAGGAGGATATGCTACAGKGTGAACAATAAATAAACTGACAAGTTGCTAAGTAATAATGTTTATTAAATAGAAATTATTTTTTTCTCTCTCAGTACAACTTATCAAAGAAAACAACATTGTGTTAGGAAGTTGTCTTGTTTGTGTATGAAACCTATGCTTTTTATTAAACTTTGTAAGTTTGTTGTCTGAAAGCGTTATGATGTAGATTTCTTYTAAAAGCATCTAGTCTTTTTTTATTTTTATCACATAAACATTCTTTGGGCTTACAATATATTTTTAGTTTCACTAATCACACCGTGTTTGATCACTGGCTGTACTAGTCTACACATCCTTTCAAAAAATATGATACAAAAGAAGATCCAAAGAAACCAGTTGGTGCTGCTGGAGTTATTGTTAGCTTTAGAAAACCTCCCTTTATGGTGTTTCTGCTGCTGGTATTTAAAGCAATAATTGACTAAATCATGAAAAAATATGGTTATATGTTACTATTTATACTTATGAGATAACTAATGCTGAATAGATGTCATATGTTCTTCATTATGGTGAGCTTTTGGGAAATGTTTTTAATTCAGCCATTTTAGTTTGCACCACATGAATACAAACTTGAGTTCTACCATGTATCACGTACAAACAGCTCATTCATTTCACGATCGGTTCAAGGACTATGTAAAGCTCCTCTTCCTTGCCTTCAACAACCAAACACATTTTCAAGAAAAAAAATTCCCTGTAGGAAAAAAAAAAAAAAACAGAATCAATACTGAATTCATGACTGTGCTAGAGCTGCATCATGCCATAACCAAGAAAGCAGAAAAAGAAGCAGACATAAACGTTTCCGCTAATTTGTCTTGACCATCCATATTGGCAGGAAATGATTGACTGYAAGTCTTACTAAATAAGTTACCTTCCATTTCGGGGTGCTTTTAGCTCATTTTCTAAACCTTTTCAACCTTTAAGAATTTCACTAGACTGAAATATGATTAGAAGTGTGATGATGCTGCAATGATAATAAAAACTATCATCACTACAGCTTCAATGAGTTCAACGTCCCAAAGGTCTGTTAGGACTGAGAGGCTATAATGTGTTTAACTGGTTATATGATCTGATGGCAGTAAATTACTTAACCAATCAAATGGATCCTCATTTTCCTTTATTGCCACACCTGATTTAAATAATAGTGGCTGAGATGCTGAAGCACATAGAAAGTGTTGCGAGCGCAATAAAGACAGAAATCAAAGAAAAGAGCAAGGAAATTGTGGTGTTTATTTACTGCTCATTACATTATTGTTGCTCATGTTTTTCTAATATTGTGCAGTCCTTTGATTTTCTGCCCTCCTGAAAAATGTCATGTGATGATCTTTCATTATCAGCTGGTGCTAAAAATAAAACTCAGTTCGATTGCCTTTTGCCATATAGAAGGCAGGTGATCAGGCGATGGGCCGCCTGTTCATTTATCTGTCAAATAATATCTCTGGAGCCACCCAACAGATTTTTGTAAAGCTCTCAGAAAGTAATCATACATCTACGACAGATTAGCTGTTGCAATTAACCTGAGTCAACTAATTAACCAAAGAAAACACAAAAATAGTTACAATCCTGCCCGTTTTCTTTATATTTAGGTAAAATTTGGTGTGGTCACAGCTGAGAATCACCTCCATCACATACTATGTCCAAGGTTTGTGCCTAAAACAAATGGGTTTGTTCACACAGTTAGAATGAGTCAATGATTTTTATCATTTTTATTTCTTGTTACTGAAGCAGTTGACAGAAACAGTTCACAATCTGAAGGGCAGAGATGGGTCATCACTGAAAATGTGAAGGGTTAGATGATGACACAAAATCAATTTGTCTTATTCAAAAATAAAATATAAGTAGGTCCTCTGGATGGGTTTTTCTTTAATGAAACATTTCGTCTCTTCTCCAAGAGACTTCTTCAGTCTGATGAGTTTCGGGTGAACTCAGCCTTATAAGCACTGTCTCCACATGGACAAACAGGTTTGTCATATGCAAAAGAGGCCATCGCCTAACAATAGGCTTGATTATCTCTATTGTTCATAGAGGGTCATGTGCCCCATCACCTGACTTATTGGTTTGGATGCTTAGGCTGTGGTTATTTGGTGTTTTCTATGTGTATGTAGTGAGTGCAAGCGGAGTTCAACATCCCCTTGTTTTTGTCTCTCTTTCCCTATTTTTGTTGGGTATCGTTGGGGCCCTGATTCACACCTTTTGCTCACAAATTAGAGCCCCARTGATACCCAACACAAACAGGGAAAGAGAGACAAAAACAAGGGGACACTGAACCCCGCTTGCACTCACTGCATTCACATAAAAAAAACACCAAATAACCACAGCCTAAGCATCCAAACCAATAAGTCAGGTGATGGGGCACATGACCCTCTATGAACGATAGAGCTAATCAAGCCTATTGTTAGGCGATGGCCTCTTTTGCATGTGACTAACCTGTTTGTCCAGGTGGAGGCAGTGCTTATAAGGCTGAGTTTCACMTGAAACTCATCAGACTGAAGAAGTCTCATGGATGAGAGACAAAGCGTTTCACTAAAGAAGAACCCATCCAGAGGACCTACTTATTTTTTCTTTTACATTTTTTCTACCTGGATGACTGAGATGCATCAGGACAATTTGCCTTATTCACTGGGCTCAGATAACCTCAGCAAACCAGCTTCTTTTATTTTTGAATGACTTCCATTTTTGCATTTCCTTTTGTTCTTGATTTACCTYGCTGACCCTACCCAGAGTGTGCTGCTCTACGTCTGTACCCAGACACTGAGCTGAATGCTCGAAGACAGCAGCCCCCTGCTGTGCTTGTGTGCATCATTTGGATGCTTGTTGTTGTTGTTTTTTTCTTCAAACACAATGTGTTCTTTGCTTTTTTTAATTTATAAAAGTCGTACAAACCACAACTTGTGGAACCACTCGGAGCTGAACTGTCCTCTAAAACTATGGCTTTTGAGAATKGTTGAGAACTTCAGAGGGCAATTTTCTTGAATATTGCCATCTGTTGTTTAGCATTCACAGCACCAAAATCAAGAATGCCTCTTCCAAATAATGAGTCTCTAAGGAGAGTTTGGTTTACCTTTGATAGCCTGGCCCCTCAGCATCATTGACCAAAATTTACTTTCTTTTCTTTTCAAGTCCTCTGACTTGCAAAGTTTTAAACTTTTGCATGTGACAAAATAAGTTTTAAAACATGCCATGAGAACCTCTCTGGTCTGTTATAAATAACCATCTTAGTTTGCTTTCCAAAGCTCAGAAAGAGTTGACAAAGCAGACTCCATTTTAACATTAAATATAGATGAACCCTAATTTAGAATTTTTATCTAATCTGTTCAATKATGAAGTTTTACAAGAAGCAATGGGGCTGCTGATAAAGCTCATTTAGATTATCTTAATAAATATGACATGATAAACTTTTAGTGTGTTAATTTAAAACAAAACACAGAAGTGATCTGCAAACTTCACCAGCCACCTGTGCAACTCAGTCAAGCAGAACCCTTCATCAGCCCCCCGCTGCTTCCCATAACATCGTAGAAAAGACCGCAGAGCATCAATTACGCACAGCTGTAGCATTATCGATCTGAAAACGTTCATCTGGTGAGATGATGTGCTGTAATCAGTGGATGTTAATACAGCTAGCACATGTGAGACCCAACGCAAAGTCAGAAATGAAAGAATTTTCCCCAACCAAAACTTAGGCAAACACCAGCAGGGTCAGGTGCAATTACAWGTTTTCTTTCCTAAAATATTTGAAAACTAAGGATGTGACTAAGTAAAGAGATATTTTTTTCAATCAATTAAAAAAAAGTTTTCAATCAAAATAACACATTTGTGAAGAAACTTTTAAAACTACAGTTATTCTTCTTTTCTAAAAGTAAAACATTGTTTACAAAATTAATTGGATTTTTTGTATTTGATTGGATGATAAAAATCCAAATTTCCCTCAAGAAGGATGAATTTTGTGAGATCTCAGTTTGTACTAAACCATCTTTTGTGGGACACACACCTCGTTATGAGTGACATCCTCTGCTTTATTAAGATGCTTTATTAGATACAATGCATCAGACATGACCATCTGAAGGGTAATTTAAATTATGCTTGTACTCCACAGCCAGAATCAAAACAAAACAAAGACACATGTAATCGTTATTTTTAAAGAAAAAAAGTTAATAGACAGAGACATGATTACATCCTGTTGAATACAGCTGTTCAATGAATCAAAATACATTCTACTTTAAAATGAAAGTTAATATAGTGCAACTGGGACATTGTCTTCATTTTGTCCCCCAAAGGGTTCACTAGTGTTCCAAACAGATAAGAAGAAAAAAAARGRAAAARRAAAAAAAAACTGCWTGAGTGGCATTTAAAGGCATCTGAAACATTAAGATCAGTTAGTAATSTGATTTAGACCTGATTCATAGTGTATTGTTTTCTGCAATAAGGCTGCAGGAAGGTACTTTTTGAGTACAGTATGTTGTTATCCACTCACATAATCCAGACAGTGATTTGACAATACTTGGGTTCAAACGAAAATAGTGAAATGCTCCTGATGTGATAGCATAAATTTAGCCCAAAACAAGATCCTTTTTATCAGATTTAACCCCCAGATGTGCACTTCTGTGGTTTCTGATTTGCTTCTTGTTTTYCTTTCCAAACTGTGTTACCAATAAATTACTCTCCTGCCTGTCCGCCTTCCCACAGATGCAGTAGATTAAAGGTCTTGTGCATATTCTCCATGGATGAAAACAATGCCTGTTTGAGAAACGCCTCTCCTTTTCATCTATCTTCACAGGTTACGAGTGGCAGTAAATCTGTGGGCTGGGTGAGATCAGAGCCGTGTCCGTAGCTGGAAATGAAAGCCTTTAAGGCAAGTCTCCTGACAGACACTATTGCGAGGCCGAACAAAAAAAGCAAATTCTTCGAAAATGATGAAAAGCTAATAAGAAGTGTGCTTTTACTTCCTGTGAGCTCAGACACAAGCGTGCTCAAGTAAACTGAGCAACTTCTCCTCTTGTGTCTATTAGATCAGGAGACGTCTGCTTGGATCTGCTCATCTCACCTGATGTGAGAGGACAAAAGGCAATCCTGCTGCTATTGACAGATGATTGTCAGAGGAAATGTAGGAAACAGCAGTGCTATCTGTTCATCACAATGAGAAATTGATCTTAGAAGGGCATCATTGCTGCTGTCTGCTTGTAGTTACTGTATCTTCTTTTCAGGGTGGTTGAATATGAACAGATGKGGTTTTTCATGGCTATAACAATATGCCCAACTGACCAAAAAAAAAAAAAACTGTTCCATTTCACAGGTATTGTTCTTTTTTTAATCAYCATTGGAGCTTTTGAGTTTGCCAAACATAGGAAATGAGTGATATGCAACATTATTATTTTTGTGTACTTTACATTTCAACATTTGTACTGCAAAACCAGAGAAAATTTTGAAAAGTTGCAAACTTGAAAGATTTAAAGGGATAGTGTGGTCTTTTGAARTGAYGTTCTGTCCAATAGTTTTCAGTTAATAGTACCGTATCAGCTATCAGTCATAGAAGACTGWGTGTGTAGAAAAAGGAAGAAGGTCCCAACAGGACACCAACTAATGACTAGTTACAACATTTTCTCACACTAGGGTGACATTTTTAAGCAAGAATTGTTTTATATGCCTTGAATGTGCAATAAAAGAGGCACCAGTCCGGCTAGCCATTAACCTCTACTTAACCTTACTCAAGCAAAACATCAGTTCAAAATGCTTTAAGCCTGAGGAAAACATAGCAATAATCACCAAACATATTAACATATGAGTAACTGATGTGCATTCTAGTCTGAAATAAAGGGCTAATGCTACTCAACTGAGTTACATGAGACTGAGATAAAAGACTAATGTGACTCCACTGAGTGTTATGGTTTGGACAATTTTGCAGGTCCTTTACATTAGTCACCTAAAAGTGAAGTATGTTAAAAAGTCTATATAGATGAAAACATATTTCTCTTTTTTATTTATTTTTTGGTTATTTTTTGTTATGAGCAGTTGAATTGTCGTAACCACCTGTCTGTTGTGGGTGTAAGCAAAGTGCAGTTGTGTGTGTCCAACAAACTGGATGTGATTTTACTACAAAAAATTTGTGAGGGAAGAAAAAAAGAKTTGTTTCTTAAATAAACCCAGACTGAATATTAGATATAAACCATTTAGTTTATTGCACAACAAACAGTATTTGGCCCAGTTTACACAATGCTGCTTTTGAGTGAATCCTATGCTTTTCTGTTGCGGTTTGGCCATTTGTGTGAACAACAACTGGTTTTTGTTTGCTCTGAAACTGAATACTTTAGAATCTCAAAGTGGAGGTTTTTGTGAAACCCCCTGCAGAGGTGGGAAACTGCAGGTGCTCTCTGCTCACAGCTGCAGGCAATAGTTTGTCTGCGCTCGATAGTGAGCAACAGCTGACAGTAAATTTCTGTTTGTCCTGCTCACTCTTTTCAACATGCAGAAGCAGCTAAACCTCATACAATAGGGCTTCTTTATTTTTGCTTTTTACTATTAGAACAATAACACAGAATATATTTAGGACAGACCTCTGATGTATCTGATCAGGAATAAATGTAAAAAGCAAATGCCTCGGATGCAAAAAAAAAAAAAAAAAGAAGTTGCTTGTACAGTAGAAGTTTTGTGTGAGATAACRTGGTCTGACAGGGTTGATTCTGTTCTGAGCGCCTGAAGTTGGGGCTGCTGTGTCACATTGCATAAGTATTATAACTCCATTTCCGACATGGTCAGTGACAGCTCTGCAACATTAAAGTCAAATGTGAGCACAGTGCAGACTAATGACGTTTACCATGGCTGCTTCCTTCTGCAAACTCACAGCACCTCTAAGATTTGAGTGAAAACATCATGTTGTCAGACCCACAACACTTAGTTAGGTTATGCTTAGCAATGTGAGTTTTAAACAACAATATAAATGTGAAGGACAGCAAAATTTGAGGTCAAAAACTAGCACATAATCCACCCTAAAGGGATTAAAACAGCTGTTCTTGCCACTGGACGTGATGCTTGTTCACCGGAAAGTTGCATATTGTAATTTATGTAAAACCTCTTAACAAATGGCTGAATAAAAACTACAAATTCAGCACATGAATAAAAAAAATAAAATAAGGTAGATATTAAAGCTAAATTGGAAAATGAAATTAATAGTATATCATGTATTATTCAATGGGACACATGGGAAGCTTATTTTAATTTTCATTTTTCTGCGCTGTGAGAAATTTGACTCATAAAATGTATGTTTTGTTTTTCAGGAGCAAAATTTAATTGTTTTAGAAAGAAATGTGTCCAAGTTTTTTTTCCCCCACAGAAATTAAATAAAATTTGAAGGCCTAACATTCACAAACTGAAGTTATTAACAAAGCCAATAATGTTGTTATTACCTACTCATCTTTATKTATTCAACAGACTTCAACAGAAGTCCAGTCAGTTTCAATTCGGTYAACTGCTGGCCTAAAATACTGTGAAGATACGACGTCTCCCACCCAAATGGGTTTTGACCCAATATTGTATCAAACTAACCAAACAATAACCTAACATTACACCTTTAAATATCAGATTTACATCACATTTGAGCTGTATTTTCCWACAGAAAGACAAACTCAAGAATTAGCATTCTCAAGAATTCTGCCTCTCACTGGCTTGAAACTGATTGGATAATTAAGCTGCACTAAGTGGATTCCTCTGCCTTGATTTCTAACAACAGGAAATAGTAAAGTGGACCCAATTCAACCAAAACAAATAAAACGTTAATAAAAGAACACATGTGGATAGAAAGTAAGACCCACTTTATTGCACACCGCTGCGCTCTTTTCAGACCACCCGAGAGAGGAGCCAGTGTGTGCGTGCGTGTGCGTGCGGTCTTTCTTCACGCCTCTTTGTCAGATTTATCACTTGAGGCTGAGGACAAGCACGCGCAACTTTTCCTCTGAAAGACGCTTGGCAGGAGCGGCTCACATGCAGACGTTGTTCAGAGCAGCTGGTGGAGAGACGCTGTTGTGTATCCACTGCTCAAATTTGTCCACTTAAATAGGATTTTTGACACGCTTGAACGGAGGTCAGTTTATTTATTTTTACAGAGCTACAGAGCAGAAGATTCCTCAAAAACCTTGGTAAGTACCTGCATTTGGTTAGTTAGAGCTGAATGCATAATAATCACACAAATATTATTATTATTATTATTATTATTATTATTATTATTATTATTATTATTATTATTATTATTATTATTATTATTATTATATTATTATTATATACTCATCCAGAGACCTTACTCAAAAAATATAATTTCCAGTCATTATTTATTGCAGAACCAAAAATAACTTCTGCTTTTCTCATGTTTGCTTATTAGAGCTAAAAATTCCAATCAAAGCTTTTTCATATAATTTGTTAAATGTTTGGTTATTTTGTCTGTGCCTTTAATTTCACATTATGCACTCTGTTGGGTAATCAGGCAGACTGTGTTGAATGATCATTACAAACATGTTTTAATGCATTTTTCTCTTTATGCTTAGACTGAAGGGGTTTTCCATTATAGTGTTACTTATATCGAATACACACAGTTGGATTTTAGTGACCACTTGTGCAGCAAATTCACTGTACTGTCGTCAGTGGCTGATGCTGGCTTGTTCAAAGTGACATCATCCTGATAAAATAAATTAAGACTTTTGCTGGAATCAAACCAATATGCCATCTTTTTATTTTTATTTTTTGATAATATGTTGTTTCAAATCCTGCCTAAGTAAAGCTGAGATTTAGTAATTGTCTGTTCCAGGAGAAGATATGTCCCCGTTTCCACAGAAGAGTCAGTCTGTTCAGACTGACACTGGACACCAGTGACACTGGAGTGCTACAATACAAAGCTGTTCTGTTTCTTACTCAAATTGCTAGATCAAGTAAATCTACAATTTTAAGCAGCTCAAAACAAGAACATGGGGGATCCAAACACCAGTCATATTGTAGCCGCCTCTGCTGAGATGCAGGGCAGTCAGTTAGATGACAAGTTGGATCAGTATATGGACAGCTATGACATGGACTATGGCATCCCTCCTGATGAGATCCCAGACACAACGCAGGGCCAGGCCTTCTTTGTGGCCACCATTGTCATCGGTATTGTCCTCGTGTGCATCATGCTTGTTTGTGGGCTGGGAAACTTCATATTTATTGCCACACTGACGCGCTATAAAAAGCTACGCAACCTCACCAACCTGCTGATCGCAAACCTGGCCATCTCTGACTTTATTGTGGCGGTGGTGTGCTGCCCATTTCTGGTGGACTACTACGTAGTAAAACAGCTTTCCTGGGATCATGGATTGATGTTGTGTGCCTCGGTAAACTACCTCCGCACCGTGTCACTTTATGTGTCCACGAACGCACTGCTGGCAATTGCAGTTGACAGGTACGTAAAGGCTTCAATAAAATCTGTGCACGTGTGTGTGCTTGCATGTTCAAGTGTTTGTGTCCACGCGAACACATACGGTGTGCTGCTGGGGGATGTTTCCCCACCACAGTCAGCTGAGGTTTGGATCAATATATCTTCGACACGGTATTTTGCCATCAATTTTTCTCCTCTCCACGAACCACACAAAAACAAAAACAAAAATAAAAAATGCTAACAACACTTTGGTAAAGCTACAGCTGTTAATACCATGGTGACTAGCAATAGACAGCATTTGTGGAACTGTTTCTCAATTTAGGTTCATTTTTGATTGTGTTCATGCATACAACGTGCCACTTTTTCATGTCCATACTTGGTCTAAAAGATTTTGTGCAACAAAGACTTTTCTTTTCCTTCCATTGATTGTCTTGAACAGTCATCTTTTGAAAGAAGCTTTCTACAGAGATGTGAAAACCTTTGTGACGGAAAATGTGCATTTTTTTTTTCTTGGACTTAATTCCAATTTTACAAACTTCTCTGATTTGACTGGATAGCGAAGGAGAGAGGGAGAGGTAGTGTTGGTAATAGTGATGTATGGACAAACTATGCTTTTTAAATCTTTGCTTAGATTAGAAAAAAGAATGCTTAGGAGGAAGAGGAAAACCCTAAATAAAACTATACAAACTAGCAAGCTGAAAACAACAAAAACAACAACATCAAAAAGCTACTTATAATAGATAGACCTGGAAACCTTGCAGAGCAAAAAGAGCAGGGCAGAGTAAAATGCTGGCAGGTGGAGATGTGGGCAGCCATATTAGCATATTCAAAGATTTGCTAGATGATAGAGAAGCCTTATAGTCATATCCTGGGCAGCACAAAGATACAATACCATTCATAATGCAACATCATTTTTGAAAATTGTGATGCCAATATGACTTGCAATAAACAAACAATGACCTCATTTTCTTCCCCTCTCCTTTTTTACCCTTCAGCATCACAGTGCTCAAAGTACTTCAGGATCACGAACATCTAATTCAAGTGGGGGCATCAAGAGCAACGAGAGCCCATCTGATTGGCCAAATGTCCCATTGACATGCTGATCATGAATACATGGCACTTGGAAATATAATAATATACCATTTATGGCAGTCCAAGTAGCAATATTGCAATATTGGTACAGAGCTCATAGATATTGCAGGAAAAATGAATTTTTCATACATTGTGTGTCCCTAGGCCAAGGTCATTTTAGAGTTCATATAACACTTAACACCKTCTACAGGGCAGTTTTCTAAAATTCATAAAATTATGCTTTGAGGTGCAATACACATCAATATTTCCTTTGAACACAAGCTAAATAAAAGGTCTAACAACATTTTCTCAAACTTCCAGGAGTGTTTTATTGTATATGTTTTTCCCCAAGCAAACTTACAACAAACGTTTGTGATTTGAACAGCTCTTGGTTCTAACCAGTTTGAGAAATTTTTATACTGTTTCTTGCATTAAATCCTTCATTTTTTTATCTCAAAAGGATGACAAAAACTGRCAGCTGCACTTAATTAAATCTGCATTATATCCCCTCTTTTTAGTTCTAAAACATTTGAATAAGTTAGACAAATACGTACCTGAAATTAAATCTGAAGGAAAAGAATAAAAAAATTAAAAAACTCAACAGCTTTGCACTCATTAATTAAGCCCACATTCAAGCAATGCTTCAAAAACAGTATGAGCATAATCATCTGCTGTTTTAAAACAAAGAAAAAATGTTTTAACAAAGAAGTTATGTTGCCTTTATCACACTGGTTAGATACAAGATGTGCTCATATGGGAAAATTTTGAAAAATGTTTAATCCTACAAAACTTCGACACTGGGCATTTATGAGGTCTTGTTAGTGCAAACTGGAAGCAAAATGCAAAATGTATTCCCAGACCTCTGATACATCTTGTTGTATCAAAATAAAAATGATTTGCATTAGTTTACACTAATGATCCTCAACAACTCAAAATACAGTAAGTCCCTCGATATAATATATTAAACATGTCTGTCTATAAATATGGCAGTGTTCTCTTTTAGTGAATATTGGTGCCAGTTTATTTAAAGGCTTCATCACACATCAGTGGACTGAGCAGAAAACTGGTTTCTCCAGATATGACATTTATTTYAGTTTAACTCCAAATGTGTAACTCTTACTGAACACATTGAAACAACACATCCTAGAATCTGCTGCAAGCGATGCTTTCCGATGAGTACGTGCTCCATAAAATATCAGTCCATCGCGTTTAGTGACTCGCTCCTTAAAGTGGTGAAGCCCTTGAAGCTGCGGAATAAGACACTTTTTTTTCTTAGAAACAGGGAAACTAAAAAGCAAAACACAAAAAGAACACATTGTGAAAGTGAATGCAGGCTGCACACAGGTGGCAGAGAAACATTTGAATAATTTATAGCTCTGCTTCGGAACGGTTGGCTGTCAGAACATGATGATTTGCTGATGTTCACAAACTCCATCAACTGTACCCAAGTGGCTCACATGTATATAAAGTTTTTCTTTGAACTTTTTTTATTAGTTGGGCAGAGAAACTGATGACAGTGAAGAATGTATTAGCATAGATTCATACAGCAAAAAGCTATTAAAACAGTGCAAAAAGAAACTTTGTGTGAAATTGTTCTGTCCAAAGTTTAAAAGAATCACGAAGTAATGTAAAAAAAAAAGTGTGGTTAAACTGAATATAATGTAAAACTGAACCCCTTTCAAGTGTCAGACATCAGAGTTTTCAGAGTCAAGAAGGCATTAAAGAGCTCAGCTACAATCACAGAGCTTGGTCAGCATAGATCAGGTTTCTTCAAAAGTCTTTTCTATAGCTGCGAGATCATAAAACGTCAAAAAAGAGAAACATCAGAGTGAGGAGGATTCCTTTTAGCTGTTAGATTGTCAAACCCTTGCTCTGATTTAATAGGCAGAAAATTAAATCAGAAAATATAGTATTTATGTCAGTTGAAGTA
>NW_013952402.1:9890102-9898663 GCF_001266775.1 Austrofundulus limnaeus | reverse complement strand
TGTGTGTGTGTGTGTGTGTGTGTGTGTGTGTGTGTTTGTGTTTCTTTTATATTAAATATGAGTGAAAGGAAATGCCACTTTCTGTTTATTGCTTTAACTCATTTTTTGCACCAGTTTTTTTCTCATTTATTGATTCCTAATTTATGATGTCATCAGTGTTGATGAAAGTTTAACCACTTCAGATGGTTGTAATTTTTTTTCACGGTCTTCTAAGTCRTATTATTATTATTATTGTTGCTTGTCAATGAGCTTCACAAAAAAAACAAAAACATGATTTTTGGTGCTGCCCAGGTTTTTAGCATGTAGCCTTCATCTTTTCTTCTGAAGATACCTTCAAAGGCACAGAAGTGCATACCTTCATGGTAGACATTCACAGCTTTAAATAGGCATAAAACACGGTACATTCCTGTGACTCCACAAATAAGTCTCAACTTGTAGAATCATCCWTCAYTTCATCCTCTCTTCCTTAACTCTGTCAGTAAATACATTCAGATGTGGTACCTGTCATTGAAGCATATCAGTCTGAGGAGTGWATGCCCCAGATAAAAACCCTAGAACCCAGTGGAGAAGTTGCTCTACATGTTATTGCAAGTGTCAAGTAATGTGCAAGTGTGCACAATGTACTTGAAATACAATCATATTTGTAGCAAGTTTAATATTCTTAATGAGGGTTTCTGTTTAGTGTCTAAAAAAATAACATCAAAGCTGAATATTTGCAGTGTCTCCCAGAGTGACTCCCAGAGTGCAGTGAAGTCTCCCAGACTCATCATTTTAATTGACTGAAGAAAAAAAAAAAACAGCTTACTGAATGAAGCTTGACGAGGAGAACCCACAGGCCTTCAGCTCTCGTGCATTTGGATGATAATTTATTTTCTYTGTTCTCTGTGTCTGCATGTGGCACACACGTCCCATGAATAAATAGTGACTGTATTAGGAAGTGGACTCTGCTGTGCGTGTTCTGTAAAACAACTGAAATGGAATTTGGACAAAACATATTTTCAAATTGTTCTCAAATATTCAAGACTCTTGTTGTCACAGAATGTTATTAGATAAATACATACATTTACACTTACACAACAACTGTGGCAATCACTAGTTAAGTATTAACATTCTAACACAAAAATGCTGAAATATTTAAAAATACAATATAGTCCATTTGCATTACTGCAGCTCATGTCTCATCTACTAATAGACAGATATAAACCACATAATCTTATGGCCTTCTCTTTAACGCAGTCTGAATTTATCATATTTTTTACACATACATCATTCATTGTTTAGAAATACAGACAGGTTTTGCAATGACTGTTGTTTAAAAACAGAACTGGTGATATATGCACATCTCTTTTCAGATGTAATGAWACAAACAGCATATTCTGTCTCCTTGCATTGCAGTCCTCTACAGAATTTCAGATTACACAATAGGGAGGATCATTACAAACTGGAAGTGGCCTATTTGGGACAAAATGACATGATGACTCCAAGGTGGCTCTTTGGCTGTGAAAAAACAAAACCTTTTTTACCAGCTACCCAGTCTTAGTTTAGCACCATAATCACTCTTATAGAAAATCCCTACCAAGCTCCGGACTCCCAAGATACCAATTCCTTTTAGAATCAAGCCCGATCCTCAGAGACCACAACCTATAATCAGCAGGGTTCAAAACAATTTCCATGTTCCCATTACCAGATACAAGAACTGCTGAGATGTATTTTTTTTTCAGACAGAGACTGGTCCATTCCTTTGTTTACAGTGAAATAGAGACCTTTTTCTCATTTGGCAGGTAGTCATTAAGGTTTATGTAAATATCTATAGAAACTGACCAATGCAAAAAATGCAGTTTTTCATTCATTTAACCATAGAGCCCAATGTATTTAGTTTAATCATTAGATGACATTTATTATTGTCAATATCTATCAAAACCTTCAGGCAGCTTAAAAGAGAGCTTGTTTATTTTTTTTATTTTTTATTTTTATTTTACAGGTTTATTTCCTGACTTGATGCAACATTTTGTCTGTGTTCTTTTAGGTACATGGCCATTGTCCATCCTCTACAACCTCGCATGAAGTATCAAACTGCCTACTTCCTAATAACAGGAGTCTGGATTGTCCCCATTTTGATTTCAATCCCATCTGCCTACTTCGCATCCGAGACCACATACCCTCATGGCGGCACCACCCCGAGCACTCACAAAGTTTTTTGTGCCCAGATATGGCCCGTGGACCAGCAGGCCTTCTATCGGTCCTACTTCCTGTTTGTGTTTGCCGTGGAGTTTGTTGGGCCCGTAATTGTCATGGCAATGTGCTACGCCCGCATCTCCCGTGAGTTGTGGTTCAAGAGCGTCCCGGGTTTTCAGACAGAGCAGATACGGAAAAGGCTGCGTTGTCGCCGCAAGACGGTTTTGGTCCTTATTGCCATTTTGACGGCGTACATCCTGTGCTGGGCACCGTACTATGGCTTCACCATTCTGCGAGACTTTCATCCAACAATCATCTCCCGCCAGAAAAACTCATTGGTGGCTTTTTACATCATTGAGTGCATTGCCATGAGCAACAGCATGATTAATACCTTGTGTTTTGTCAGTGTCAAGAATAACACGGTTAAGTACCTGAAGAAGATTGTTCTGCTGCGCTGGAGGTCATCATATGTCCCGAGTAAAAATGTGGAYGACATTGATTTAAGGACCTCCTCCATGCCCATAACAGAGGAAATTGAATGCATTCACCTGAGGTGAGGACAAGAAGCTGTGGTAACATAATTGGTTAGGTTTTGACTGTTGATACAGTACAGTTTGTCCAGTTGATGACGATTTGTACCTGGAGTTTTTCCTCACATTCCAGAAAAAGCTCAGTTCTCATAATATATAAGGAAACCAAGGGATAGCTTTGGCTCAAGGAAAAAAAAAATAGATAATGTACGATCAGACATCCGTTTGTTAGAGAGTTTCAGTTCATCTTTGCTGTTCAGTTTTTGAAATGCAGAATCAACTCCACATTCCTCCCAGTTTGTTGATCAGTTTGTATATACTAAAAACATAAGTACTGTTTGTATAAAGGTTTGCACAAACAAGCACGTACTCTATGAGCATGCAAATTTTGTTTGCAGTACAAAACATGTTTAAGGGATCAAAACAAAAATAGACTGTGTTGTTGAATTTCAGTACTTGTGACAACTTAGTTGAACAGCCCTGACATAATGGCACGTCATCAACATTTTGACATTTGACACAACAGGATTTTGATCAGCCAGCACTGCAAACAAAAAAAAGTTTCTCATGGATATGTAATTGTTGTAACATTCACTCTGTGCTTAATATTGTAAAAAAAAAAAAGAGCATTGCAAAGTTTTGGTGTACCTTTTTAAACCAATTTGTGATTTCCTGTATGAACCCTGCATATTGCTCATGTCAGCTTTGTTAAAAGCTGCTTTAAACATGCTCCAATAGAGGGCAAACTTGTTTTCTTTGATTCCTCTGTGAATATCAAACAACTGAAAATAACTGGTTATTCGACAAAAATGCTTTCTGTACTTTTTGTGATTGTTTGTCCTTTGACAAAAAGAGTAAAAAACATGTTTTCTTTGTAGATCAGCATATGATTTGTGCTTCTGTGGTAATAAAAATGGCACACTGGAAACTCATTGAAATGTGCTTTTTAAATATTTTTCCCCACATGTTAAATTTGTCTGAAACATCAATGAGTTAGTGATAAATCCTTACACAAGTTCTACTTTTTTTCTAAATTTCAGTTGTTTTTTTTAAAGATTTTAACAAGCCTTGCTTGTTTTGTAGAAAGCAAATAGGATATTTATCGATTATTRGCACCGCAAAACACACGTTTACTTCTTCTTGAGAAGACAAACACTCAAAAATACGCTTCAAGTGTTGCTCCAAATGAGAAAAGGAAAAAGCAAATCCATAAATTTGGATTGCCTGGCTACCCATGAGTAATGGAAGTGTGTATTTTTACTTTCCCAGCAGATATATTGCAGCTGTAAAGCAGATGAGAGCAAGTCCTGATAAAACRTCAATTCTTGCCAAAAAAGTTGAGGAAACTGTCAACAGCAAATTTAAAGTTCCAGTATCCATGCCTCATGAAGTGACACATTCTGCACTTCAACATCTTATTGATGAAACTGTATTTTCCCGATGAGTTTTTCTTTTTTGTCTTCTTGATTTTAATTTAAAACACCAACATTGTGACTTCATTTTGCAGTCAGAAGACATTTGAGAATACAGTGAGATGTATATGATCTGCAATAAATATTGATGATTAAACTATAAGTTTACYAACTGACTGATATGTGTCTGTGAAAATAGCTTCACAAAGACAACTAAACTAAGTATAAAAAATAAGGAAATTTGTGTTTGGTAGATAGTTTCTTTGTTGTAACAATGCTTGTTGACAACAAATCTAAAGTGTCATGGCTGATGATGATTTTGGCACAATGTGCAGATTAACACCTTTGAAACAATACTTTTTCTGAAACAAATTTACTTTATTAATAAACCAAAAAAAATGTTGAGGAAGCTAAATTTACAGGGGTCAGAGCCAGGACTGACACTTGAGGTGTGCAATGCAGAAACAAGGGACAGACAAACCAACAGAGAATATAAAACAAACTATAATGAACACAAATGCCTGCAGAGACAACAAGGATAAGGTGCAGGTGGATGTGGCAGAACAGAACTGAACTGGAGAAGAGACTAATCAGAAACACATGCAACAGAACCAAAATAGAGTAAATACTAAAATAAAACAAAGAAAAAACATTTCACCTAATTTGCTTTTTAAATATTTTATGACATTTTTTTTCTAATTAGGTCTGAGAGTGTAAAGACAGTTTGTAAATACATCATTATTTGCTATTGTTGCTGTGGATAACACCCTGTGTGGTTCTTAAAATATCTCAGTATGTTTCTTACACATAAACACAATCATACAGCAAGTTGAACATTTAAGTGGCCATTTGATGACAAAAAAAAAAAAGAAGAAAAAAAAACCGCCTCATTTTCTATACATTTTTGACATTTTCTGTTAGGTTTTGTTTACATTGTGACCCGTGTGGGTGAGGTTCATTTATGAGAACAGAAGTACACAGTATCTCTCAGTGCTTTTTAACTATCCCCTACCTCAGCGAACAGACCCACATTACACATGCAGTAAAATCTTTCCTTACATGGTCGAGCAGTTTTATTGCCATCACATGCACATCCAGCACCACGATTCTGTCCAGGATTCTACTTTTGACATTAACAAGACATAGCTGCTGCTCTTTGTTCTCTTCTTAGCTAAAGTTTCCTAGATAATGCTGGAACAAACTGTTTATCCATTTGTAGTAACTCACAGTCTTTTTTTCCTTAAATGGTCATTTACCTTTTTTTATAGAACAATTTATTCCGTTGATGGTTGCTGTGTATTTCTGTCACCACAATCCCCAGTTTCCGCTTCACAATCATGGACACTAACTATTATTATATAGCTGTACTTTGTCCAGCCTGATGTGTAAATTAGATTTTTAGAGCTGAGACATGTTGAAGGTGGTCGAAAAAGAATTGGCCTCAAAGTTTGAGTCATGGTCATGCACTTATCAGGAATAGCTCTGACTTTACCTCAGATGGCAGGATGTCAAATAAGAGACTTTCATTCAATAACAGCTATTCTCTGTTCCTGTCGTCAGCTCCAACCTTCTGTTACCACCTGTGGCAATAACTCCGCTGCCACCCTTCTTCCTTACATCTAATTTATATCCCATTTCTTTTTCTTTAACTGTGTGGTTTGACTTCCACACTGACACTCACAATTTATTTTGTTTTGTTCCTTATTGATCCCTGGGAATAAAATAAAACATAGGTTGTTTTTTTTTCTTTCTTCCTTTCTGGCCTTTATTTCTGCAATCAAGACTTTGATCTCAGTCTTCAAAGTTTATCTTATCTGCAAAAATAGTAATAGCGTGGTTTTCTAAAAAAATACATAAAACTTTGACAATTGTTCCTCTGTGCCACACAACAGATCAAAAGCGGGACTAATTAAATAATGGTGTCTACTTTATGTTGAAAAACAAACAGGCTTCACTGGTTTTTATTTTCATCTTCAAAATGGCAAAAACATATATATAAACAATACCAACACAAGTATTTTAAACTGTCTTCAGCTAATATTTTAAAGAATAGCAGAAAGTTGTCATTAGCTGCGTTTCCATTACAAATGTGCGCAAAACGTTGTCGATATTCCGTTAATGTCGAAAAACATAGTTTCGCAATTGCTGTGTTTCCATTAAGAAATGCTATTAAAGTCACGCGTGAATATGTTTGTTCTCGCGATAAGTCATTACAAACATGGCGGCAATGGATGTAAACACATAGCATGTTGCTACCACGACCCTAGCGCTCATCATCAGCCATCAAAGATGTTGGCATCTTTTATCAAGGCTTTCGAGTGGCAAGCCCCTTATACTTGGGAGCGGCTACGTATGCTTTGTTTTTGGGAAATTGTAGTCGGTGAGATTTATACTTTATTTTACTACTCCGGTGATTTCACTACTACTTTTACTTCCCGTTATCTTCTTCTTCATCATCTTTTTCGCCAGTAGAAACAGCCGGTTCTTGATCATGACTCCCGTGATGCGAAAAAAGTGTTTCCATTGCAGTTTTGCAAAATACACCAATTTCGATACAGCCGAAAAACCACCTCATCCTAGTGTAAAACCATTTGTTCAAAAAATGTATTTGTTTTCGAAATTGACGTGTTTCTATTGAGCAAATTTTTTTTTCAAAATAATAATTTGCGCATTTTCATGGTCAATGGAAATGCAGCTCTTCAAAGCTTCGTTCGTTTGGACAAGTGTAAAGTATTTACAATACTGTATATACTGTATAAATCATTCTTAGAGGCTCAATGGCTTTAGTGGCAGCTTGAAGCCAAGAGGTTACACAATAATTTGTAACAAGACTACTGGCAGCATGAAACATTAAACAATCTCTAATTAATCTCAATGTGTGCATGTTTGCTTTTGCTGAGCTTTTTTTAACATTCAAGGTTAGACATAACTTGACAAACCATGTTACAATATACTCAAAGTAATTGTGTAACTGTGTGTGCAAAAAAAGTGTTACAGCTTGGTAACTTAAATTTTAGAAATCCATATAAATAAAATAACTGAAGCATAAACATGCATGTACCTTATCGAACACATTAGCTTTTGTTCGTTCAAGACCAAAATGAGTTTTATTTGCAGAAAATTAATAAAAACAATTTTGACACAAATTGATCTTGGAATTGCAGTTTTCTCTCACTGTATTTATGAATACAGAAAAAAATGACATAAACAATTTAATAAACATGAACTTTAATACTTTAACCTCCTGCTCTACTTAAATACGTAATTTTATTGGGTAAGTTAGCTAGTTGGATTTTAATATTTTAGCACAGCATGTTACTACAACGTCTTGTGTTTCCTTAACCATTTCATGATCAAACTTCATCAATTTCAGTGTGGGGTACACTCATCTACTTTTAATATGTTATCAAAACTGTTCCATGCATACAAATTCATTAGAAGCCTCATTGCCCTTGTTACCACATACATGAAACATACACATTAAATTATATGTATATAAATGCCATCATATTTAGTTATAATTAGAGTACTGAATAATGCAGTTCCGATAAATCCTTTTTTGACATCTTAGACTTCATAAACTCAACAACCCACACTTAGCCCTTAAAAATAAAACAATAAAGAATCTTTCTTCTTGAAAGAATGCAAACATTTGCTGCCTTTTGCTGTTGTGTGCTTATAATAAAAGAGGTCCCCGAGCAAAGGGTAAACACAAGTCCAATTTTGTTGTTCTCATAAGGACAACAAAGGGAGGGCCTGATCTGCAGAGCAACAAGTGGGTCTTGCCAAGAGCAAGTTCAAGAGTTAAATGACTATTAGATGAGAAAGCAGCTGTTCTTGGACAATAATTTAATATAATGTCTGTGTGTATGTCTCTGTAATCACTTTGCCAACAGATTCACAGGAGGAAGGCATCCTGTGACAGAAAATCGTTGGCTGCTCATGAATAACGATTCTGATTTTAGGTCCTGATTGTACTCGCCTGAGAACAGTTTGATCAATATTGTTCCTTTAGGAGTTTAAAATAACACGTTTAATTGTTTAATGTCCTTCATTACACAAGGTAATCATTTATCACTGATGGTCCAATGTGATTTAAGAGGTTGTGGGTTTTTTATTTTTATTTTTTACCAGACAATGATTCAAATCCTGTCTGTTTTTTGAATGATGTGCATTAAGGAACGTGTCTGCTTTTGTCTCTAAAGATGACTTTTTGTGACCCATTTTCCTTTAGTCCTACTAAAATGTCTGCGGCTTTGGTCAAAATAGTACTAACATAATGACAGCACCACAGCACTGTTTTCAATTTGGTCTTTTTTCAGACTGCATCATAGGAGAAGTTTGACCCCATTCTCCCCTTTTCTCTGAAAGTGTTTTAGAGAATGAAAGCTCATTTTAGCACACACACTGCACTCAAAGTGATGGCACAGCATATATATATATA
>NW_013952402.1:9887381-9889957 GCF_001266775.1 Austrofundulus limnaeus | reverse complement strand
CACACACACTGCTCAAAAAAATAACGGGAACACTTAAACAACGCACGCTAAGTCCAAGTAAATCAAACTTTTGTGAAGCACATTCAATTCTCTACAGAACAAAGTACTCAATGCGAATATTTCATTGATTAAGATCGGGAGTTAGCGTGCGTTGTTTAAGTGTTCCCTTTATTTTTTTGAGCAGTAGCGTTCCCCTTTTTTTGAGCAGTGTATAATTTTTTTTCAGTCTCATGCTGTTCCAAAACATTCCAATGGGAGTGTTTGAAATAGTGAAAAAAATGGTCTTGGCTATTAAAAATATATGGCAAACTTCAACAGCACATTCAGTCTCCTAAACATGTCTGCACACTTCTTTTGTGTCAGTGTAGGAAGCTTTAACAGCTTATGTCAGTAGGAAAGTTGTTTTGGAGACGACACCAGTTGCATTGTGGTGACGTGCACAAATACATAAACATACAGCTTTATATGTGGACATTTGTGAAAAGCGTGATGATTAGAACGTGTTTATCGTATTTGAAACTCATCATCACGGCCAACAGATCAATTTATTTGTGGCTTTTGTCCCATCAGGCGTAAATTCAAACCAGATCCATCTATGCAGCCGTGTCATCAGTGGCTAATGTGGCTGGAAACTATTAATGACAGCCCGCCAATGTCCAGATTTTGGCATCTCTGCAGCCTCAGAGAAGAGCAAAGACGAACGAGTGAAAAACAAAACATTTTCATTGCGCAGTCTTGTCCCGCTGAGATCATCAATAACAGCCTCACTACCTAAAATAACAGCGGGATAGAAATCTTTGTCCATCACGTCTTTCAATTACTGCCTGGGTCTGAAAGCTCATTCACAAACATGAAGAGACCGCTGTGATGAAGTACGTAGATGGATTATGGACTGCATGTGGAGAGGGCTGTCAAAGCCCCAACAGACAAAATTAGAAAAATTAGAAGATAAAGAATAAAACAAGTCTTAAATTACAGGAAGAAAATATCGTTTCATTTACATTTATTGAACTGTCCAAATATATATTGTATTTGCATGAATTGAGGCATGACAGTAGTTTTTTATAGGTTTACTTTTTCTTTATGTTTTGATCTGAGGTCTTGTTGTTTCCCCCTAAATCATTTGTGTCAAACTCAAGGCCTGAAGGCCAAATGTGGCCCACCACAGCATTTTATGTGGCCCGCATGAGCTTCAACTGTGTACTAAAAAAGTCAGCTTTGACCATAAACTTCATATCCCTTAATGCATGTTGATTATTTTACCAGCCAGATGATGGCACCACACCACTAGGTGGAGGTGCACAGGGTTCAAAAGTAGTCGAGTGGCGGAAGTCATTATGTAAAATCTCCTTTTTTTTGCATTTTTGACAGCTACTGCTGCAGCCCAGTTGTTCTGGGACATGGGAATTTCCCACTTACAAACTGTAAACTTAAACTGGAACACCCCATACTGTAGGAGTTCCCTGTCAAAAAGTGGGTGAGTTCAGAATTCAAGACAGCGGCTTCTCACCATAACTGAACAGTAAGTAAAAATCTCTTACTTTTATTTTTAATAGTATTACCATATTATTTATTTCCCACTTAGTACTTTTCTATTATAGGAGGACATGTTAAAGTGCTGCTTCTATACAGGAAATACTGCATAGAGCTCAGTTATTGTTTGTAAGTGGTGCTGGGCTGTAGCAATGAGATGAGGAATGGGATGTTTTCTGTTTGGTCAAAGCTGAACATGAACCATTGAATGTGATTAAAACTGGCTCTTTGAGGACCACCATAATGCTCATGTGGCCCTCTGTGAAAAGGATTTTGACATCCCTGCCCTAAGCAAACCTTTCAGTAGGGAAGTAAAACTTGTGATGTTTAGACCATTTCAAAATTTGAATTTTAAGTTTTACTGATACTTTGAAAACTTTTTTTCTGTTTCTTGCAGACCACGATAAACGGCTGTAACCTCTGTAAGGTAGCCCATTAATAAACAAGGAGTGAATCCAAAAGAAACCAAGGACACAATGTTTACTGAGAAACTCAGCTTTTCTTCAATGCACCATTCCCCTGACAATATATTTTATTTAGGGAATGCAAATGTGCTCCTTCAGAAGGTGTCATTGAAACATACGATAGATGTGCTTTTATTCTTTAAAGAAGAATTCTTTGTTGTAATGCTGTTTGTAGATTGGACCAAGGGGCAAAGTAGCCATTTAAGAAACTGCAGCTTTTACTGGCCTCTGGGTTTTTTCCTGGTGTTTCTTTTATCTGTTTTATAGCTACTTTTTTAATCTTGGAAAATCTTGTTTCTCATCACTGTTTTATTGGTCATTTGTTGTGACCTGGACATTTGAAGTACAAATGCAATAAGTCCCCCTCAGAGTCATGAATGCGACCTCGGAGGGATGGAAAATTAAGTGTTTTGCTTTACTGGCTTTGGAAATAGCTTGTCCGTCACCCTACGGATAAAAGAAAATTGGAAATAAAAAAATATATATAAACACCTTGTCTGGTTTTGTATTTACTTACAGTTGTTCTAAAAACAGCTGAGCTCAAGCAAAGGAAAAAAAAGGATTAATTGATGAACTTCC
>NW_013952402.1:9884154-9886500 GCF_001266775.1 Austrofundulus limnaeus | reverse complement strand
GACCAGAACAGCTGATTAAAACCGGATTTATTTTCCTTCAAGATGACACATCCACAGCAGGTGCTCCTTTCAGGTCAGGATGCTCCTCTAAATGCAAGTGTTGTAAACATGCACACAAAGAAAGATGAGCTGAGTGTAATAAAATACATCAGTGATTTGTCACACAAAACAACCTTCTCCTATTTAAGTTCACAGAACTTTTTTATCCCCGACACGTTTTCTCCTAAACTGATCCACCAAAGCAGCCGCTGTGAAATTTTGGTTTTAATTTAGGTTTTCTTAATTGCACATGTTTGAGTGAGAAAAAGGCATCTGTTCCTTAAAATGATATTTGAAAATTGAAAAAAGTGTTCTAGTTGAATATATTTTGAAAACAACCAAAAACTGTAAGAGCAAAATCAAACAAAAGAAAAAACAAAAGAAATGTTATCCTCAGTAAAGGGCACTCTGTATTAATGTCTACATGTTAGGCAATAACTATTGCAAATATTGCACACTTTTGTGAAGTGATTTGTTGTTTTTTTTTATTTCCTGTCTTTTAGTCATCCTCACAATTTTTTCATATGCTTATATTAAAATGAAGTTATTGTTTGAAACTTGTTATATTTCCTTTTTTATGTTCTTGTGAATTTTTCTCATCAAACACTTTGCACTGAGCTGAAATAGTACTTTATAAAATGTTGCATTTAGCAGATCTTTCATCACTCCTTCCTGAATCACTTCTAACCCATGCTAATATTTCTAATATGATGAAACTTTCTCCCAGCTGAAAGTGCGTGCCTTGAATCTCTGCTATTCTTACACCGCAGCCACTATGGGGCAGCTGTGGTTCAGTGGTAGAGCAGCTTGGGACTTAGGACCAGAAAGTCACAGGTGCAACTCCCCACCAAGCCCACATGTCTTGGTATCCTTGAGCAAGACACCCAATCTCTAACTGCTCCCCGTGCGCCTACATGGCTGCCTGTTGCTCCATTTGAGTGTCTCTCATGTGTGATGGGTCAAATGCAGAGTACAAGTTTAATAATCACATGAGAACATGCATTGATGACAATTGACATTCTTAAAAATATATATTCTGAACAGGGTCAGCTCCATCTTCAGAACATAAAAATAAATCCTCATCATTCTCTATACTAAACCAACAGAAATCCAGGACACTTTTATTGTTTGGCTCCGATTCTCACCCTAATCTCTTGGCTGTAAACATTTCTGTCTGATGACTAATTAAAAATGAAAGAAAAATAGAACTGAAGTTCTTCTTGGCAGTGATCCCAAAGGCTGCACTCAAAGTTAGACTTGTCACATACAGTATATAAACTATTTTTAGATCATTTGAATACATCATGACAAAAAAAAAATCTAAGTTAGTGGAGATAAACCTAATATAACAATTACATGGACTATGTTTTATTCTTTTAAGCTCTCTTATTGCGTCCAGTCAAGTTTGCCATGTTTTTAACATTACCCAGTGAATTCTATCTGTGGGGGCCTGATTGGACAATCTGTCATTTATTTTGCAGATAGTTCAGTAGAGCTAAGGTGGTGGTGGTGGTGGTGTGTGTGTGTGTGTGTGTACTTGTTTCTTCTACAGAGTGAGGACCATTTGCACCATAGTTACTGTCAAAGTGAGGTCTTTGGTGTAAAGTGAGGACCTCTTCAATGTCCTCATTTTATTTGCAGCACTGCTGTGCTTTACTAGTTAGGTTTAAAGGTTTGGTGTGAATTAAGTTTTGGTTCAGGTTAGGGTTAGGAATGGACCAGTAATGGTTAGTTTTAGGGAAAATGTCTGGATTAGGCATAAATACAGTTACAAAATGAAAGTCAATAGAAAGTACTCAGTTTGATGCAAGTACAAGGATGTATGTGTTCATTTTCCATGCAGTTCAATTCTATACCTCAATCAAGTAACTATAATTATGAAAACTCTGCGTATATTAAAAAATCGGTTTGACTTCGCATCCTAGCCCATCTAAACATCTAAAATTGGCCTCTGTCTCTGTAAGGACACCCTATCATTTCTGACACTCCCACTTCAGCGTGTCTTCACAACAATGTTTCATGCTGCTTACAACCTTTTTTTGTAGGAGTGTAGTAAGAGGATAGTCTCTTTGAGTTTTGATATTGACAATATTTATTTCTGTTCTAGGTCTTTACTGTTTTATTTGCCACTAATGCCCTAAACCAGGGGTGTCCAATCCTGGTCCATAAGAGCCACCACTCTGCATGCTTTAAAGGCTTCTCTGCTTTGACACATCTGATTTGAATGAATGGGTGATTAAAAACAATACGGGTCAGCCTAAAGCGGAGCTCTTCAATTAAAGCATTTCAATTTGATATATATATATA
>NW_013952402.1:9882571-9883677 GCF_001266775.1 Austrofundulus limnaeus | reverse complement strand
ATATATATATACGTATGACTCATCCTGTATGTTTAATTCATAAAGAATAAAGTCATGCAGTGTAAACATGGCCAACAGTTTGATGTCTTAAATGTTTAAGTTACAATAAAAAGAGCACTTGATTATTGAGACGCCGGGTCTGCCGCTTGACCAGATACACACATTTATTACAACAGTCTTCAAAGTCTTTTATCTTGTCTGAAGCTGAGCTGAAAGATAAAAGCAGGATACAGATTCAGATCTCATTTCTCAGCAAACTCAGAATGTCTTGAGAGGTAGTCAGGTGAGTGTGTTAAACTTCAGCTTGACATAGACCAAAAAGGTACATTTTTAGTGAAACTTTGGAACAAGGTTACAAGCTGCCCGATGTTTCAAGTTTCTGCTCCAGCTGTGTGTGAAAACTGCACCTCAAACGGATTTCTATGCAGCATTTGGAGGCTTGTCAAAAAATGCAGAAACGGGGAGGTTTGGATGGGGAGGTTGGACCCAGAGGTGCAGTCAGGCAGACGGATAATGATTCATGGCAGAATCATTAACAATTACTGGGACATGTAAATACATAAAAATTTAACCTGGGAAAACAGAAAACATTCTGAAAAACAAGGCGCTAAATGAATCCAAAATACCAAAAATGACACACACCATAAAACCCCCACAACCCTGACTGAAACAATCTGTAAACTTGATCTAAAGTTTTGTTAGATAATTTCTTATAAAAAATGTACCTATTTGTATTGCAATTATTAAAAAAGTAGGCAATGTTTGCATATATTTTATGAACTGTTTTATCTTTTTATAGCTTAAAAAGTAAAGTTTTACCTTTTATTTTTTTTGATTATGTACTCACTTTGGAAAGATGAAAAGGGAATTTAAAAAGTGTTCAAATGGATCCCTGTTTCTGTAACGCAGCAACACCAGGAGTTTTTTTTTCTCCTCATACCTTTTTCACAGAGAGGAAGGCTTTAATAATCAGATCGATATAAAGAAACTTGAAACAAATGTTGCAGTTTTGAAAACAATTATCTTGCATTTTTAAACTTCAATACAAAACTTACATCAGCAATCATGGCTGTCGTTACTGCAGTTACAGCTTATATATATATATA
>NW_013952402.1:9866171-9882413 GCF_001266775.1 Austrofundulus limnaeus | reverse complement strand
TATATTACCTGTTTAGATATATTCTTCATATTGATTGTTGTATGTTGGTGTGTGGGTAAAATAAATAGAGTTATTTAATGGTGTGTTTTTGTTTGTTTTTCTCTATTTGTTCAGTTTATTGATTGCATTTAAAACAAGTTTATGACTCTGAGTCGTTTATCTGAACACAGCAACAATGGCCTCTTTACAGAGCTGGATGCAAGTAATCAAAAGCACTCAGACTAAATTCAAAATTAGACTGTTCATAAAAAGACACTTAAGCTAATTAAAATCAGTTATTTATTGCATAACACAAGGAACCATCAGTAGTTTGATTGTGTTGAGCTTGGTTATTTAAAGAAATGTATTGTTGCTTTGTAAAGAAAATACAGATACAAAAACACCAGGGGCTATATGTGGGTAATGAACCACAACCTTCCATCATTTTACTGCACGTGTTTAGGTTACTTAACTTTAGCAGGTAAACTGTGCCATAGTTAGACTTACAGTATATTGAAATAAAGCAATAGTTATTGGTTTGTATGTAGTACCCTCTAGTGTTAAAAATGTGCACTTGGTGTGGAAAGAAATTGACAGGAAGTCTGATTTGATTGGCTTTTCCCTCCTTGTGGTGGTTTTGTAAACACCAATATTCAAATCAAATATGATTGGAAAACGTTATTCCTGCAAACATCAGTGTTTTTACAGGTGGCGCACCAACTTGTACGTTGCCACAGACTTTGCAGTCCAATAAATATTGTTTTAGTTTTATGAGAGGTTTAACCTTTCAGCTGATGTTTGTTTTACATTAGTAATTACAGGAACAACAAACACTAACTGTGTGGTTTATTAGTCAGAACCCAGGAGCAGGCGGAGGAAAGAAATAAACGGCTTTGTGAGAAATAAGGTGGGATTTCTGTGTCCACTCCTCTGAGAGGAGAAGGACAGTGGTGTGATTAAACATGGCTCACTGGTGATAAACTGCTTCATGGCAAAAAAAACCACAGTGTATTTGTGGCTAAATTTAACATCTGCAGAAGAATTTAATCAATTTTGATTGGATTCCAGTTTATATCAAAACAGATCTGTGTAAATTTATTATTATTAGTTGTCAGTTGTTGGAACTCTGTTCAAGAACATATTACTCACATTTTGAGACTGTGCCATTGAGCACTGAATGTCCACATCTCCTAAAGCAATGAATATTATCAGAATGCAAAGAGAGTAAAACATAAACAATTAGAAATAAAATGCATGTATACCTTGAAAGTTTCAGTATTGCAAGATAAAAGTCAAATTACTTGGGGTTCCAAAAGAAGAAAATATTTTCCACTGTGTCAAAAAGAAAAAAAAAAAGTAGGTCCTCTGGATGGGCTCTTCTTTAATGAAACATTTCATCTCTCCTCCAAGAGATTTCTTCAGTCTGAGTGTTTCAGGTGAACTCAGATGAAACTATGGTCTCTTTTGATGTCACATCACTCTTTACATGTGTTCTTGTTGATAAGGCATTGGATGTGGTCTGTATACGATTAAAATCAGACACCACTCTCAGTAGCAGAACCATTCTTTCCACTGAACAACCATGTCAACTTCTGAAACTGTGCCTGGAGTCAACATACGTCACATATGGGGGGCAATACTATAGACATGCTATGGGATCCCAGTTTCCCCTATTGTTATAAACCTGTACATGGAGGAGGAGGAAAAGAGAGCCTTGATGTCCTTTACAGGGACACCACCGAGCCATTGGTTCAGGTATGTTGACGACACCTGGGTTAAAATTAAATCCCAGGAAGTCCAACATTTCACTAATCACATCAACTCTGTGGATGAATACATAAAGTTCACACGAAAAATGTAAAAAATGGCAGGTTGGCATTTCTGAACTGTGATGTCTCAGTTTCTGATGGAGGATGGTTGGAAACGGACGTGTATCGCAAACCCACCCACACAGACCAGTATTTATGTTTCGACTCTCATCACCCACTGGAACACAAGTTAGGAGTCATCAGGACTCTGTTGGCCACCACCAAGCAGACAGGATCCCCACAAACCCAGGAGCCATTTTTATTCTCTAAACATGACATCCCAGTGGCTTTCAAACCCCAAAACACATTAAAGAAAACAAAGAAGGTTCACCCCAAAGATCCAGTCCCTGGCAAAAACAGAGTTATTGTTAATACTGTTAAGTGTCAGCAGGACTGTGATGAGTCATACTGTACATTGGGGAAACAAAACAGCCACCGTTCAAAAGAATGAGCCAGCACAGACAAGCTACATCATCAGGCCAGGACTCTGCAGTTTACACTCATCATCAGGCCAGGACTCTGCAGTTTACACTCATCTACAGGCCAGGCCAGGACTCTGCAGTTTACACTCATCTACAGGCCAGGACTCTGCAGTTTACACTCATCTACAGGCCAGTGGTCACTCTTTCAGGGATGAAGATGTTCTCAAACTTGATAGAGAGGAAAATTGGTTTGAGAGAGGAGTAAAGGAAGCCATCTTTGTGAAGAAAAACCATCCACCAGAAGAACTACTACAAGGACACCTCTATTTGAGACCTTTGGGGACTATACTGGCTAATTTAAACTCAGATTTTAATGACTTTATGTTTTTTTGTAGTCACCTAAATGTCATTGGCTGTATGTAATTCATTGAGGATTGCAAAACTTTTAAATTACACTTTATTTTCTCTCAGCCAGACAAAGAAGTGGGACTCATTTACAAAAGTGTGAAAAATAGACAAACTAAAGTCATTTTTACATTAGTTGTCACGTCATGCGTGTCATCTCTGTGACAGACTTTTTCCACATAGTCATGCTGTCAGTCAAACCAGTCATTTCAGTGGCTGATAAACTGTCGCACTTCATACCACAAAGTGACTGCGAAACGTCAAAGGCAGAATGTGATGTAGCGTCAGAAGAACTGAGTGTGTTTTTGTGATAGTGGTGATTATCTCGGGTTTTTGGAAGGCGAGTGGACAAAGAGGAAATCAGAAAACCACATAAGCTACAGAACTGAGTGTCTTCTTCCCACACATCCCCCCGTCATTGGCGCATTTTGAAGCCGTTTTCTAAGTGAGACATAAATACTTCTTTCTAAATTTGGTAAACTCTTAATAGTCCTTGAGAGATTCTGGGACAAAAATATAAAAATAATGACCCCTTACAGTCATTTTTTATGACAGCACAGCTTTTCTCATATTTGCAGCATTTTTTTTTTTTTTTTTTTAGTTGTTACCGCTTTTCTATCAATTACGGTAATTCCCATATCTGGCTCTTGGTTTTTCTCTGTTATTCTACCTACTTATGGAGGCCTAAAAAACATAAAATGATGAATGAAAAAAAAAGCATTACTGTAGCTACAAGGGAATTAAACTTTATAATATGCACAGTATACAGTACTCTATAAGGAAAAAATAAAATAGGTGGACCTTGCTGAATTTTAATTGCAGAGTCTTTTCTATTATTACAGACATGTGACCTTTTGTTTATTATTATACACATTGTGCAGAAACATCCACAGTGAGATACGGTGCAACAGAGAAACCTGACAGTCACTATACAATTAAAGAGAACAGAACAATTGTTTGGTAGTACTTAGACTTTGTTAAAACTGCAGCTGGCAGCTGTACACCTCCCCCACCCCCTCCCCCCACCTCCGCTCTACAGCTTTCGGTTATTTTCCACTGTTTGACACTGCCTGTATCACTTTGATCCACTCCTTTCTTTCTTCAGCTGTTGCAGCTTGGAGGAAGTAGTGAGTCTCATCTGCGGTGATGATCTCAAAGAGGTTGCCATCAATGTCGTACTTTTTGGCTGTAAAAGAGAAAAGGGAAAAAAAAAGGTAAAGGGGCTTCTTTGAATTTTTATTGACAGCACAGCAATTTCTGTATGCTGGTGTTGGTTCTCAGCCACGCAGGATGTGGTAAAATCAAAAAGAAGGTAAAAACAACAACAACTGGACTTTCATTCTCCTGTTGAACACATTTCGTCTCCCATCTGTGGAGCTTTCTTAGTTCTAAACAAGAATGTGGAATTCTGAGCTTTTACACATCATTTGAAACAATTGTGCAACCGAAACTCATGCACAAAAGGTTACATGTCTCTTGGTCACATGCATGAAGGTGTGAATTAGATTCACATGCAAAAGAAACCATCTATCTGCTGCTATTTTGGTTGTTATTATTTGACAGCAGGAAAGCAGCATGTGTATCCCGTTCTCACAGTTTCACTCACCATCAGGCACAAACTCTACTGCTGTAACCACAGCCCCACGGAGATGAATGGATCCCAGGGGATCATCACCCTGACATCAATACAAGAGGCAAACAAATGAGTTTTATTTATATTGTTTAAAAGACAGAGTTAGCTCAAAAGCAGTAGATTTACCTTTGAAGGGTCATAATAATGTAAATAAGCAGGGTCGTCTCTCAAAATAAACTTCCGCACCTTCCAGTTTTTTCTTCTGTGTCCCTGTGTAAAAGAATAAAAATAAAAAAAAAATAAAAATAAAAAAACATCATCTATTTTAACATGGTGAAACCCAACTCTAATTCTGTGAGAAGTGAACGTGAAAATGTGACACTTTTTGACACATGCAAACATGATTTTTTTCCAATATTTTTTTTTCACCTGCTTAAGTAAACAGCCCTGTTTTACGACATTTCCTCTGAATTCTTCTTTCACGAGTGCATCTTCATCGCTGGAGTATCCTTCACAGAAGAAGCCACTATCTGCCTGAAAGAAGCAAATTTTAACAAATATAGAATCCAAAATGTGTCCATGACATTTGTTTTTTTTAGATTTTTTTTTAAAAACTCTAAATCTTCTTGCTTTGTTAATTTGTGCGAAACTAATTATAAAAAAGCAACATATGTATCAGTCACAGGTGAAAAGAGAAGTGTTTTACGTCGAGAAACATTGAACCATTTTCAATGAAACTTGTACAAACATGAACAAAACTATTTAGAATCAAACAAATTAAAAGTGCAGATTGTGGAAAACACCAAAATGACTCAGATATATTTAAATTTGATGCTGCAATAGCCAAGTCATTCAGAGCACATACTCATATGTTGCCTTAGTGTGCGGTGACATCCTGTGACATCGCATAAGATTGCGTTAAACACCACTTTTTGAGGTTTGCCCAAAATGGCAGCAACTCTGTTATTTCTGTACAAAAGATGATTTTAGGTTTAAACCCTGGCATAAAAAGCAGCAGGTGAAATGAGTTGCTTCAATAAATGTAAGGCCTTGGATGTCGTTTGTGTGTGTGTGTGTTTTACTCACAAAGTAGTAAAGTGCTTTCGTGTCGTCTAGGAAGGCTGTTTTCTCTGCGGCCTCTGCTCCCTCTTTCGACATGTCGCCTGCAGGCTGGAGAAAACCTTCGTTCAGAAGACCTGTCGCCAGCATGAGGGCCTCGGGGCTGTTTCTCGCTTTCCCTTTTGAAACCAGCCACTCCACTACTGTCTCACCTGTGTTTAATGAATTAGGAAAATAGGTAAAGAAGAAGTGAAAACGTAAAAAAAGTGTCAAAATAATAATAATAAAAAGAAAGAAAAGTCCTGTCTGCACCTGTGGTAACTATTGTTGTGGTGTACCTGTGAAGCAGTAGTTGAAAACTCGATTATCTTGCTCCAGTTTGAGCTCTTTCACTCCATCGTCCTGGTCTTTCATCAGCATGTACAGCTCACTGAGGAAACACAGTGTAAGCACAATCGACATTACTTTTTCATTACTTTTCCATCAATGACCGCAAGAAACTGAACCTCATCTTAAGTAGACATTTTTCAAACTGTAGACAAAAAACGAAGAAAAAGAAAACACTAATAAAGAGAAACACAAACTACTTGTATATTTAAATCTCTTGTGGTCAAGCCCTCCAGTTCTTGGGAAGAAGAATTACTGCTGCAAGACAAGATTTCTTGGAACATACGTGAGGTTGACTGTTTCAGGAAGGCGGATGGAGCGCCTCGTGGACTTCCTGGCAAACTTCTTCCCATCCTTCAGGCAGCTAATGGCTCTCTTGATGTCCTTGACCCAGAACTCTCTCTCCTCTATGTGTGACGCTTGGAAGAAATGGTCTTGTTTTTTCTCTGTGGTGATCTTGAAGACCAGCTAAATCAAGCATTCAGTCAAGTCAGTTACACTTTGCCTTTATTCACTCCTGAGATTTCCCCCCCCCCCCACACACACACACACACACTTCAGAGATAAGAAAAATCAACATCAAGACAGATGGTAATTTTGAAGAAAAAGAACTACAGCAGCTGTCCCAGTGTAATCAGATCTTTTAATTCTGCATTTTAATTCTCACATTATCTGCTGCAATGATTGCTTTCACTGCTCTAATCCCAGTGTGCTTGTTCTCAATTATACTTGAGAGGTGCGCTTGACATTTTCTTACCGTTCTCTTGCTGAAATCCTGACAGGGGCTGATGAGTGTGGCTCCCTTCAGCGGGATCATTCCTTTCGGAGAACGGTCTGTTTTCTTTTTATAGAATTCCAAGCCATCGTCTGACAGCACCACCCACACTGCGTTCCAGGAGCTTAATACTGTACCCTGAGGATCGATAAGACAACAGGCAGCCTTGAGCAAAAGTGCTGGAGTTTTGGTTTGTTTTGTAGCAGCTGTGTGTTGGGATTCAACCGAACTCTTTGATTCACGCCTGCTTTTTTGCTTAACTTTGTTTTCGCTAAGCTTGTTTGCTCTCTGTTCTCTTGTTCTTTCTCCTTCTTTGAAAAGTGAAATAAAATAAAGAAAAAATCAGAAAAAATACTGTCACATTTCTAACTGTGAAAATGCTATTCACAGTTCTTGCCCTGGAAATGGCTTGGGGAACCCTTTTACAGAAAGGTCACAGAGGTGTGTTGAAAATGATGAAGTAACCATGAGCAAGGCATGCATCTGTGCAAACAAAGGGTGGAGGCAATGATTAAAGGACCACAGCCTAAGTGTTTCCTAACAATAACATTCAAAAAAAATGTTGTCTTGTTCACTATAACTTTGTGGTTATGAGCTAGGTTTGAGTTGCTAAACTAAAAAAGTCATGATTAAGTAGCCGTGTTCGTCATTAAAAACACAATTTTGTTTATGGGCGGATTAAAAAAATGAATGTAGCCTTACTGGAAAAGAGATCATCTGTCAGCAACACTGTTCTGGTAAATTAGGCAGGAAGAATAAATTATCATCTTCTTGACAAATCCCTTTTTTAACATAACTGGGCTTGTTTTTAGTTTTGGCACGGAATCAAATATTGCAGGTCTGAAGTTTTCTTCTGCCCTCATTTGCTATTTTTTTTTGGAGGAAAAGTCACAAATTAAAACCCTGAGGCATGTTTTAGTCGTTTGTTTCCTGTGATAAATATAGCTGTAAATATTCAAACAACTATCTCAGCATTGTAGCTCATTTCTACAGAGTTTTCTAAGAACAGTTTGCAGTAAATCTGATGAAAAGATTGCCGATGCACTGCTGCGCACACATGCAGACACATTTGATCAGTTAACCCACAGATAATGCAGGAACTGATTTATTTGGCTCCAGAATAAAATGCTTTAAGATGTCAAGCCAAAAGTAAAGCCATTCGGTCAATAGCAATATTTTTGGTACAGTTTGTTGTTTTCTCTATCAAAAAGCTCAATAAAAGGAACAGATGTTCTTATCTAGTCTTTCACACACTGACATAAAGAAATCTGTGAGTCAATATGATTCTCGTTTACATTTGTGAAGGGTTTGCTGGCATATTAACAAAAAAAAAATGAAAGAAAGAAAAAAAGAAAAAAGAAAAAGGGAAAAAAAAAATCATTTTTTATATTTTTTTGTACAAGAAAGCACTTTAAACCCATCCAGAAATGTGCTATTTAACTGTTGTGTAGAGTTTGGATGAAGATCGCTTGTTCAAATTAGAAGAAATGATAGAATACTTTAATTTAATTGTAACACTAAAACAAGTGTTTGGCCATTTTCCTCTCCATCATGAATGTTTTCATAAAACAAATTAGGATGTTTTAATTTTCCTCCTGCACAAGAATTGCAACAGTAATGAAGCATACGTATGGTGAAAGCATGTAGGCAAAGAGGGAAATACATTTTTATCACCCGATGTAAACAAAAGAGGAACTTGAGCACACAGAAACAGTCCCTCCACCTGTGATTGACACATTTTAACTTTAGTTAGTAAAATTCACACTTTGCTCAGTGTAGAAGTAAAGAAGTGTGTGTGGGTTGTCAGAAGGAGTAAAAGTCACATTCAAACTGCAAATATAAGGAAAACAAGTCTCATTTGCATGTGAGAAACGCCATTAATTGTGTGCGTCTCAGTCGTGCAACTGGAACATTTTTCTGGGTTTTGCCGTATTTAAACATATTGCAGTCTGAGGTCACGAGAGGATTCGTATCTGGGTGACACTGCGAGAATCAAGCTTCAAACAAAAACACACCATTTCATGTGTCTCAGTTTTGAGAAGGAACTTGTGTTTGTGTTTCAGCTCTGGAACAGAAATGATCATCAGTGACACAACTCTGGGACATCTGTTCCTCGAGCTAAATGCTGGTTTTAATGTGAAACTCTACCACCTGTTGCTCTTTCACTTTGTCCAGTTTGCTGGTTTTATATATTGCTTTTTTGGTTTGTTTTCATTACAGCGCTCATATCCTAGCTTGAAAATGTATACGTGGGATGTTTGAATATACAAATGATACATTCTGCATTTTAAGTTGCAATTTTTGTGCAACACAACAAACCATTTTAGGTACAGTATATTTTGGATTTCTGAATATATACATATGTGTTAGTGATGAATTAGATTGCCAGTTGTGTTAGATTTTTTCTTTAATGTTTAAGGAAATTAAACCACATTTGTAAAAAAATGAGTTAGTTACAGATTTGTTAAGGAATTTAGATAAGTAATATTTTGCAGATATTTTACCTTTTTCACCAAGTATCCCTCTCGGATCTCCTGAGGCTCCATTACTGAACTCTCTGCTGCTGTCAGCTGCAGCTTGTTCTTCCTTTTAAGCACTTGTCAAAACTGTTTCACATCTATTTCACCCCACCTCCTTACGCCACCCCTCTCGGCCATAACTCTGTTTCAAAAAAAAAAAAAAAAAATGAAATGAAAAACTACAGAACTTGCACAGAAACCCAGAAGCAGGAAGTTGTGCCACTGGGCGTGTGATTCTTCTGACTGCTGGTCACACTGCTTCCTGTTGTCTCATGTATTATTAGTAACTGCTAGGAGCTGCATGCTGATGTCTGGTAAATTTAAAGAGGTAGACCCAGCAGTTGTGAAATAACTGGATACATTTTACTGTGGTTTCAGCAGGACTAGAAAAGAATCGCGATGAGAAATCCAACTATAGTTGGATCACATTTATAGTAAGTGGATTACTGTCACAGTTTAATCTAAAAAAATCTCTGCATTGTAACATAACATGCGTTCTTTCTATTTTCAAATTTGTTTCAATCTATTTTTTTTGTTTTCTGCTTCATTCATAATATATTTCTTATTGAAACACAAGTATTCTCATATACATATGTTGTTTTATTATTATTATTTTGTTGCAGTTTATTCACATTATTTGAGACATTTGATGAAGACTTTTTAATGTTCTGATCAAATCAAAACTTTGCCCTTTTTCTGTTTTTTCTGTTTATGTTGAAAATCCATATTATACTAAAATACATCATATTTTAATGTAAAAATAACTGTCTAATTATAACAATGAGTGGGCCGAACAGCTGACCTAAGTCAGACACCACTTCTGGAAAATAAAGGTTCCTTTTTTATGTAATTGCTGAATGCTCCCTTTCTGTGCTGTAGCAGTATTTACTAGAAATGCTGTTAACATTAGATACAGTTTAAAAAGTCAAGCCTGATTTTTTTTTTCCCAAAAAGTTGATAATTTTATATGAATGGCTATTAGTGAGAAGTTCAGTGAGTATGTGGTTAACACTTTTGTACTTTATTCATGACAGAGAAACCTGCTGCCCAGAGTACCTTGCAGTAAGAGTTTACAAACTTGCTCTAAAAAATAATAAAAAAGAAAAGGAAAAGTCAGTGTCTGACACTTCACAAGCTGTCATTTCAAAGCATAAAAGGCAGTCTTCTTATCTATGATACAAGCTCCTGTTATCACAGTGACTCACCTGTTTGTCAGGAGACTCACTCAGGATCCAGTGATAACTCCCAGACTGGGAGGTGCTGGGAGATCAAACGGAAAGATTCTACTTCAGTTTGTTTGGAAAGACTAAGCATTTTCTCCTGTCAGTATTTCCTTAATACCTTTTTTTTTCTTCTTAAATTACATTACTGCAACACCCATGCGAATATGTTTAGGAGGAATAAGTTACTCAGAGTCCAAGAAATCATCATTTCCATTCTGTGTGAACCAGGAATGTTTTAATGTGGAGCACAGTGTGCAGTTTTGGGTTGCTGTTTTGTGCCTCTAGAGGGCAACGTAAGAACAGTTGTTGCAAAATAAAGTGAAAACAGCATAGTACTTTACATTTACTGATTATACATGGTAAAAACTAACATAGACAATATCTTGTATAAATGTGAATAATACTAAGAAAAACTAGAAAAAATTGAAGACATTTTAAATGGTGTTAATACAACCATTTTATAATGAGACAGAGACCAATTTAAAAAATAGTAATGAGGGTAACTATACACTGTTTATAAGCATAATATGTTTTAAAATGCATTATGAATACAGGTAAATACTTCAATCAAATGTTTTCTGTTGGCCAAACTAAACCTTAGTCACTTCATTGCTCAGGTTTTATGTAAGTGCAGCAGAATAAAACAACAACAAGCTAACAGAGACTTGTAAGCTTCTCCATGTGTCCAATAAAGTTTTAATTAGTTAGGTTTTATGATAAGAGCATATTAAAAATGAAAGTCGTCCTTGGATAATGATCTCATTCTGACAACGATCACAAAAACATTCTCAGTGACTGTTGTTTATCAAGCAGGACATCAGCCATATTGCTTGTCTGTCCTTGCTCAATTCATGAATAAACATCAGTAGGAATGATGCGTTTGTGAGTTCAGTCCTCATGCAGTTGATTGAAAGTCACTTCTACAAACTAATGATTAAAAAAATAAAGAAAAACCTGCTCCGTGCATAAAACTCTTGAATTTAAACGGAAGAGCAAGCCACGACTCGCTTTAATCAAGATGTCTTCTAAAAGACTTTAACTTCAGTCTTGTTTGGATAAAAAAATATAAAAGCAGAACATCAAAACCCAGAAGAAACAAACTTGCAGTCTTTGTTTTCTGTAAAAAAATAAAAGAAGAAAGAAAGAAATAAAAGAAACGGTAGCTTCACTTAATGATGTGCCACACATCCTAAAAACGTGGAAAAGAAAGCAGTTATCACTTGAAGGGAACGTAAGGTACTGTAAGCATGATGAAACGAAGGAAACAGGACATTGCTTTCAACTTATTTTGCCACACTCTGGCCACAATTAGGTAATTAAATGTTAGTAATAAAACCACGGTCTTCACTGGACTTTTTAAACCTTATTTCCAGATGAAGACATTTGATGTATTGAAGTCACTTTTTGCATGAAGGTTAGGTTAAAAGTCTGCATTTTGAACTTCAGACACTAAAAAAGTGATGATGGGCAATAATGTTTTTGCCCTAATGTATGTATGGTATGGTATTGTCCAAAATGTTATTTAGATAGTTCTTACATTATATGATCTTATATGTATGCTGATTTAAACCTGTTGAATATGACAGCTCAGTTTTATAGTATATTTTTATGGTCGCCTATATATTTTTCTTCACCTGTTTTATCTTCTAAAAGTGTGTTATTTGCACAGTTGATTCATTCGTCATTCCTCAATGCTGCATATGAGGGTATTTACATTCCTCTTGTCTTGTCACCCCCTCACAATTATATCAAACACAACACTAAATACTGCCTGAGTTGATCTCACAGCTACCCCCGCGCTTTGCCGTAGCTCTTGTTTTGTGGCCCAGGGATTGAGACATCTTCATCGCCGTCCCGCGTGTCTCACAAGCACCATCAATAATTCTGCTAAAGTGTGCACTGAGCTGAAAATGGGAGGGGTGAGTGTGGTGGGAGCAGCTGATGGCTTTTCCACGAGACACTCAATCTCTCCACCTCCCCTCCATTCCCACTCCGCAACCCACACTTCCTAACATGACCTTCTGCAATGTTGTTTATCATGTTTTTTTTTCTGCTGTGTTGACAACTGGAACTCACACAGGCACACAGCTTTTAGCCCTTTAATAAAGAGGAAGCAGGCACTGCTGATGGAGGACGGCAAGTGAACTTTTACATCAATTTTGGACGGCAAAGAGCCATCAGCGCTGACCGGTGTTAATCGGCAGAAGAAGCCCAGAGGTTACACACTTTGAAAAACAGCAAATGGTTTGATTCAAAAAGTATTTGTTTTCATGATCAGTGACAGATCACAGAGGAACCAGTGTAATCTTCTTAATTTGTTGATGAAATGAAGCACAAAACGTGTTTTAATAATGTCCTCGAATTAACAAGGATCTGCTTAATTTGACGACAATTAAACATCTGTGACCGCTCCTCTGAAGGCTACATTTGCTATTCTCACATCTTTTTTTTTTTTGAGAGAGGTCATTTTTAGAAACTCGGAAATCCTGACATGATGATTCAAGCTTTTTTTCTCCTGCAAATCAAAGGGACATTTACCATCTAGATGGGAAATGAAAAATGACCTTCTTGTCTGCTCTTTGATTCTCTCTCCTTTTTTTTTCGATTCTACAAAATGAAAAAAAAAAAAAAGAATTTTTGCAGAGATGATAATTTGCATATTGGAAGTCTGTCATTTTGATTTAGGATGATTTTAAACATGAAAACATGAAAGTAACAGTGACAGTTTTATTAACTCTGCCAATGGCTTTGTTGTAGCAGCCATCACAGTTCCTATGTGGTTAACTTGTTTTGCATCAGCAAACTCACTGGCTATTTTAAACTCATTCTTCCATCCATCCTTTTTTTGGGGGCACAGTGCGAGAGGTGGAGCATGGTCTGGACTGGTCACATGTCCATCACAGGGCCACAACATAAACCACCATCCACGCTCTCATTCAACACATTTGAACAAGTATGAGTTACCAAATAACCTAACATGCATTATTTTGTTTTGTGAGAGAAAACCCAGTCATTCAGAAAGAAAAGACACAGAAAGGCCGGGAGGTGAACCTTTTCGCTTTGATGTGACATCTTTAACAACTGCACTGCTTTAAAATGGCAGGATTCATTACAGTCTGTTCTAATATACCTGAGATAAGCAACTGTGTTAATGCAGCTCTGGGTTTGGTGACATCTTAACAGCTTGTCTAGTCATTGACTAGAATATTATTTTATAAGAATTGTTATCTGTATCAGTGATTCAAGGTGCCAGTGTTATGAATCAGGAAATTAATACTCTCCTGTAATATTCCCAAGTGTATTTTTTGTTGTCAAGTGCCAGTCTGGTATATTTTATCTACAAAGACAGCAATGAAGGGATGGGTCCACCGTTAAAGCAACCAGCTGATACTACATCATATAATGAACATAATCATCAAAAAACTCTTCTCTTTTAAATAATATAGACTGTCTGCACTAAATAATAGAAACATTAAAACCTTTTTTTTTCACTATTTACTATCGAGTTGGTTCTTTGAGGACTTAAACTGCTTCAACATGTCAAGTTTTATGGATTTCACAAATTTTGRAAGATTTCTTATTCAGAAGTGGCACAGTGGTGTTTCTTATTTAGTCCTTTTTGCTAATTTACAAAAAAAATCCTGTTTTTGTGAGATTTGACAGTTACAAGAGCCAGTCCAAATGTTCCACATCACAGTTTTTCAAATATTATGTTCCTTGTTCAGTTCTCTTAGGGGAAAAAGCTGGGAATACTGTGGAGTGCAGTCCAGTATTTGCTGTTTCTTTCTTTTTTTGTGTGCTGAATGGAGGTTTTGTTCACACACAGTTAGTGTCTGGGTGGGGTGTGTTGCACATTGTGAATTAGCAGTATAGAAATGCAAAGTGAACAAGTTGTCTCGGCTGATTTTTTATATAGAACAAAATAAATGAAGGGTTTTAAAAACAAGGGAGCAATCACTGATACAAGTGATATAAATCACTTCTGTCATGTTTACCTTTGGTGCATTGACGGATGTGAAGATACCCAGAGAAACTGAAATAAATTCAGAAACACCTACATCCTCCTAAAGACAGACGCCACTGTAGGAAGAGAGGAGGTGGAGACTTTGTTTATACCACAGCTTGTGTCAGATCCAGAACGAACACTGACACTTGGTTAGAATATGCAAAATAAAGTGAAAAGAAAAGAAAAATGCTCAGAGAAGGGGCTGTAAATATGATTTGCCCTCAGTCTTTCTAAATGAGTTTTCATTTTTCTAATTCACAACATTACATCCAATTTTCCTTAAAAAGACACTTAGCTCGTGATTCAATTATCAGTGAGGGTGTAAAATGGGGAGTAAAGGTCAAAGATATATGATTTTCAACTTTAATGGAACACAAAGTGAAATGAATGAGTTCCTGGAGGAAAAAAAAGAAAAAGAAAGCCTCACTGTGGTGGGACTAATAAACCTGCAGGCTAACTCAGGAGGGGCGGGAGGCTCCTCTCTCCGCCAATTAAATGAGGAGAAAATTAATGGGTAAACAGTTTCATTTGGGAACACATAACAGGGATGGAGCTGAAAGCCCTGCAGGAGACCACACCACATTTCCACCACCCTTTGAGCTGTTTACAGCTTTGAGAAATAAGCCTATGTTTCCAAACTTTTATTTTCCTTTTCACATTTATCCTTATAATGATTTAAATCCATGATGAAACATTATATTGCTAATTTTTGACAATATGCTTGCTGCAGTCAGGTAAGTAGTCTTATCTATTGCCTCTGAGCTCCGGGCTGTTTTAGCCAATTATTTTAGGCTGGCAGCTCTGCCGTATTTTTCCGGATGGTTGGGTGCACTCACCAGTTTATGACCGCTATATTTCCAAGCAACTATGTATATTGTCCTTGTACGTAGTAAAACAGCCACATGAACCAAATGTGGCAGCCTGAAAGGTTCTGAGTGTGTTCACATGCCTCGTCAAACCCGTTTAAAAGGTATTGACTTTTGACTACAAGCCCGCTGGCGCTGAGGTGATTTCTTCTCATCACTGGACCAAACCACAGATGAGGTTTATCTATACAAGATCCCTCTCTGCCTCAAGGTGGCTTCAGGACAGCTTTTACATTATATCAGTTTGATACGTAGTACCTTCAGAATACCGTGTGAATATGTCTCTTTAGTTCCTAAAAGTTGATGCTGCTTACATAATCATGACTCGAGGCTGAACCAGTTCACTAAGATGCTTACATTAACTGGTCCCCCCCCACCACACACACACTTTTAGATTAAAAAAGATTGCAACACTTTTTTAATAACTACACCTTATTAAGCCTTACCTAATCATTAATAAATTGTTTGAGAACATCATTAATTAAGGATGATTTTTACATAATAAGCTATAAATTCACTGTGATGGACTTGCGACCTGTCCAGGGTGTACCCCACCCCTCGCACTGTGACTGCTGGATATGGGCACCAGTGACCCCCGTGACCCTGAAAGGAAGAAGCTATTATAGATAATGGATGGATGGATGGTATAAATTTACACTAGAAAATGTTGAGTGTGTCCCCCGGATGGGTTGTTGAAAAAGCAATGTCCCTCCCCCAAGAGACTTCTTCACTCTGAGGATTTACAGGTTACCATCAGCCTAACGAAAGATCATTAAGCTTATGGTCCTCTGTGAACAATAGGGATATAATGATCAATCATTAGGCTGATGGTCCTGTTTGGCATGTGAACAGACAGTTTTGATTGTCATTGCTAAGTTGTTTTTCCATCAAGTGGAWGTACTGCTTATAAGGCTGAGCTTACTTGTAACTCCTCAGACTGAAGATGTCTCTTGGAGGAGATGAAACGCTTTTCTCACCATGTAGAACTCATCCAGAGGACATACTCAACTTTTTCTAGATTTTTTTTTACCTGGATTATTGAAATGCTTCAGGACATTTAAATTGCTTGTGGCCCTTCTCGGTTTTGTCTACATTAACAAATACTCTTTTTTTTGGTATATTTTTGTAAGTTTTATCTAATTTAGTTGGTGAACTGATTGTTGTTTCAATCTTAATGAAATTGTGATTTAGAATAGGGAAACAGATTAACTTATTTTTTT
>NW_013952402.1:9861103-9866076 GCF_001266775.1 Austrofundulus limnaeus | reverse complement strand
AGCACGCCGGCGGCCAGCCGCACACCCCACCGGGGGGCAGAGTAGCAGTGGGCCCCCAGATAAACCAGCAGGAGGGGCAGCCCATTCCTTTTCAAATATGTACATTTTTTTTGTTTTGTTTTCCATACAGATTTAAACTAAACCAACTAAAGGGGCGGTGTTATGTGTTTCTCAGGCATATACTGTAGTTCAGTTTTGTACCAAATTAAGTGTCACCTTCAGTTGTTATGAAAATGAAGTCAATTTGTATAAATCAAAAATTTATTTGACTTCGCATAATAGCTGTTTGTAAACACCTAGAAATTTTCTTCAGTCTCTTTGAGAACCTCCTATTTCTTCTGTCACACCCATTTCTGCATGTCATCACAACAGTTTCATGCCATTTACAATCAATCTTAGAATCATTATAACCTATTTTGTTGTAATAATAATAATAAAAAACAGCAACATTACATTGGTTTCAGAAAATGGCAAATCAGGAATCAATTGAACCTTACCGTTGAACCCGGAAAGTATGTTTTCCGAACAACTGGAGTGAGTAAAGAGGTCACTTTTCAGCTTAGATGGATATCTCCCAGTCATCTTCACATACACACATGTCAATGTTGAGCTAATTTATTTACTACCAAACTGTTGTGTAAGCCAACTAAGAACACAGATTGTAATTGTAATGGTGTGAGGCAGGACTGACCCAGGGCACAGTCAAAATCTCAAAATGGTTTTATTTAACAAAAGAGGCTGGCGAGGCAGCTCAAAACATACTCACAAAAACTCAAGAATCTTCTCCGGAGAAACATGAACAGGAGAACACCACACTGGATGGGTAAACAGAATGATGAACCGACAAGACACAGAGGAAAGTACATAGAATATAAAGGCAAAACTTAATGAGACAACAAGAAACACCTGGAGGAGACACAAGAGGAAACAGGTGAGCGTGGGAGGGGCTGGAGGCATGAGAGCAGGGCAGAGAAACACAGGGGAACACAGAAACACTAGAAAAACCCAAGACAGAGAACAAACAGACCATGACAGTGATTTAAGTTATGAATTATAACTGTAGATCCCAGATAGACCAAACAACCAAACAAAACAATAATGAGTTGTTTTTCAGCTTACCTGGGCAGAGGAAAAAGGTTGATTTTACATGACATTGCCCCTTTAAAAAAAGCATAAATAGTCTTTATTTTAGAAGGGTTCCCAAAAAAGACTTAATTATCTACTATCAACTGTCTTAATTATTGATACACTGCAGGATTAGTAGGACCATTGATACATGTCTAACATGATGTGAAAGTGTATTTATGTGAACATGCATACACACACAGTATATAAAATATATATTACATGAATTATTAAGCATGAATAAACGATGTTGGTATTGGAAGTAATTAACCTTTATGGGTTAAATAATAACATGTGTGTTCATTTATAGCTTATTAATTATGAATCATCCTTAATTAATTGTTTTCAAGATTAACTAACCATTAATTACGATTTATAAGGGTAAAAAATGTAGTTATTATGGATGATTAACTGTGTAGCTGTCCAATGATTGGTCTTAAATCTGATAAAATTATGTTTAAAGACATGCTTGCTTGTGCACTGCTTAAGAAATAATAATTTGGTGGTWTTATTTGTCTCTTTTCATTCTCTTTAATTAAAATACCACCATAAGCACATTATTCTTACCATTGTTTGATAAAAAGAAATTAGAATCAGTAATCTTAAAAGTGTTTATTTCTATAATTATTTTTTCCCTCCCACCTTTAATTAAAAGTGGGTCTATGAGGCTTGTGTCAGAGCACTGGCATGGACATAATGTGTTTTGATGGGAAGGCCTGCTTCYCTCCTTCTCTGGGGGACCCGGGGTAGCAGGGAGTGAAAAGATGCCAAACAACAGACTGAGGCAGGACATAAATCAAATCTCTCTGGAGATAATAGGGCTCGCAGCATTATACACACAGCACACACACTGTGTTTTCTGGGGTTTGCAGGCGCTTCAGCACCTCAGTCAGCAGGTTAATGGCTTTAGAACTACATCAGAACACAGACATGTAAAAGTAATTACACAGGTAGAGTGATAATTTAGATGAAGATGTTCATGTGTTTAATTTGAGGGAAGTCTTAACTGGTAAAGGATGTTTTTCAGCCAGGATGTCGTGGAAAAAAAATGTCCAAATCTAGAGGGTAAAGACTGCTGAAAATTAAAAGGACAGGGACTTTCTCTCAAGGTTGAAACCTTGCCCAAAGTTCAGAGACCAAATCCTTTCATATCGTTTCCTCTCTGCCTTCAGCGCTCATGCATGATTTGACATTCAGGTTCAGGGGCCCACAGAGCAGGAAGGCACATCAGAAAATAGTCCACTCCTGGCTGGCTTTGGCCCCAGTCTATTTAAAATGYTCAGTATCCTAACCTGAATATTCCACCCCAATTGGAGGTGTCAAACTCTTCCTATATATAAGCTAAAGTGTGCCTTTGACTATATTTTAGTTTTGTCATGCCCTGGGATTTAAGATGACCAAAGCACAGGACAGAGAAGGCAAAAACTCGGTGATAAAGGAAAAGAAAAAGTCTGCAGAAGCTAGGAACAACTAAAATAGAACTAAAATTGTAACAATTGTGTCACATGAACTGATATTCTGATACTAATGCTGATCCTAATGCTGATAAAGACCAACGGCTCAGAAAAATAACGCACCAAAGAAAACCCAGCAACATTTATCTCATGGGAAGCAAAGATCTATGGAAAGCAGAAGTGCTGATTACTAACAGAGACAAGTTGTGCAGAGCAAGCATGAGACTAGTGACAAAGTAGAATGCTTTGCAAAATAAAATAGGAAGTACAATTAACCAGAAAGGTAACAGGAGTGAATTGTTCTTTTTTTGTTTGTTTGTTTGTTTGTTTTTGGAAAAATGTTGACACAAAAAAGCAACCTACAGTAATTTATTAAATCGGCTCCATGTTGAATAATCAGAACCTCATTTACACTTTTATTTGTTTTTCAAATGCTTTTTATGCATTTTGCAATGTATTTTATATCTATTCAGWATCTAAGAGGGGCTTGTGGAGTTACAATAAGGAGGAATTCAGATCAAAGCATTGCAGTTTATATAGACCTGAATTAGTTAAATATATTTAAAAAGGATTTAAAAGCATGACATGTCTCYTTTAAATAAATAATCAGAGTCATCGAAAGTGCCATTGGAAGATTTTGTAAATATCAGAACAAAACTATTGCTTTGCTGATATAAATGTAGTCTCTAAATGTAAATTTGAAAGGCAAGCAGTCCTTATTTTTGAGACAAAGCATTATATGAATGCATTTTTATTTTAACATGCAAGGACTTTTTTTCCTCAGCTTTCTTTTCCAATTCGTCTTCTGGGATCTGAAGAGGTTCCAAAGGCTGATGGGATAATCCTCTCACTGTGTTTGGTTTGCCCCAGAGTTTTATCCTGTTAAACTTGCCTGGAAAATCTGCCTATCAAGTGAGGTAACAGAGCTGTTTATGAATCCTTCACCTCGGACACACAGTCCGGTTCCATGACTCACTGCACGCAACAAAAAGATCCATCCATCCTGAGCTCTGAGGACTACATGCCTGAAGAATGGAGCCAAGTGCAGCATATTAAACAATTATTGATTAGATTTAAAGTAGGATAGCTATCAAATATTTTATCCACTGAAGGAAAACTGTGTTTTCAGGAAGACAGAGAAACTACCCTTGAAACCAACATAGTCTGAGCTCAAATTTAAAGAAAAAAAAAAAAAAACTAAACAAACAAGTAATAAAATAATAGGCCATTGCAGCCCCTTTTATTTTTCTTCTTATGCTAGATTTTTTTATTTATGCGTAGATAAGTTACCTTTTAGCTAAYATTTTATCTACCATTTAAAATTTAGCTTTTAGCTACAGTTTAGCTACTTTAAATAGTTTCTTTACAAAGCATGTTGCTGCTTTTAGCTATTATTTGGCAAATTTTAGTTTATCTCCATTTTTTGCTAATTTTAGMTTCTTGCTATCATTGTACTACATATAATTTGTCTAAAGTTTTAATACTTTCAACACTTAGCTGCCATACTCCCCTTTAAAATAGGTTTTTGCTACTTTTAGCTGACATTTTGCTACTTTTATTCTTACTAGAAATGCAGTTTTTGCAGTTTTCAGCAAATTTCATCCAAATCATTTAGCAATTAACGTTTTCTGTGGCATTTTTGCAGAAAATTTAATTTCTCCAGTGCAATTCAAACTGGGCTTAAAAAAAGTGGCGTTTTATTTTTGGAAATGCTCAACGTTTGACACCTCAGATTTGAACAGTGTGTGTTCTACTGCACGGTTACTGAAGCCTTTCATGATTCCAAGGGAAGGGAACCTTGGCTTTCATGTCTCATCCYCCACTAAATGAAACCTGCTGCACTAATGTTGTGCACTGTTCGTCTTGGAAAGTACAAATATGAACACATGCAGTAAATTAGCTCCCACCTGCTGCTAAAGCAGAGATATGAAGCCAGCTGTCATTGGTCAATTCTGTATTTAATTTGATCCTTGTGCTGAAACACACTACGAGCACCCTTCAACTCTGTTCCCGCATACAAATCACACTGTCTGGGAATTTAAGCAGTTCATTATCTGACTACAAAATATGTGGATAATACCAAAAAATATCTAAACATTTGAGTAATTATTAATTGTACAGGTCAGGAAATTAAAATTGGCAAAGCACACAAACCATTTAAATCACCTTGGAATATTATTCAATCATTTTGTACATCCATTCATTCATTAACTAAAGTGTTAGATTTTAGTATGGGCTTATCTGTGTCACTTTCAGAGTGTCCAAGCAATCAGTTTATTTGCAAAAATAAAAAATAAAATAAAATAATCCCATCAAATTTAGAAGAATCTGATTAAAATAATTATTTTTATATTATTCAGAAGAAATACCAATTTAGTAGTAGTAGTAGTAGTT
>NW_013952402.1:9859007-9860698 GCF_001266775.1 Austrofundulus limnaeus | reverse complement strand
AATCCAAACAATCAATGATTTATAAAGGTAAATCGGGAAAATTAACAAGGGTGCCCAAACTTTCGCACCCCACTGTATGCCAATATCACATGTGGTCGTAAAAGTTAAAGACAAAACTGTTTTTTTTTTTACTCTAACAAATGTTAGCCATCAAAGCTGTTTAAGCACAAAATGTTACAACAGACTACTTTACCAAAGATGGCAAAAGATAAAGTTAAAGTAGTAGAAAAATCATTACTGTTACACAATTAGGGTGAGGGTACTATTTTTTATGCAAATCACAGGCATGGATTCAAAGTCAGATAGCTGTTCGACTCCAGCTGAGTAATATGAATCATTCAAAGCATCAGAAAATGAAACAGCATTGTAAAAAAATAATAAAAAAAACTCATATCTGACATCTTTATCTACATAAAAAATGTGACTTAGAGGAAAACAGGGAAAAGTGTCTTTGATGYAATTCATATGTTTTATTCATCAGCAGCTTACTGTGAGATTTGTGGTTGTGCAGCATGTTGAGCCATTTAGCACTAATTCTCCCTGAGCTATCAGTAATTTTTTTGTGCTTAAACAACAATATTTTATCCTTTAAATCRGATGGCTAATGGATCTGTTCCACAACCAACACATGGGGTTTAATTAGATTAAACATCACTCTGCAGTGATGGCCAACCTGGCGATTGAACCAGACAGACTGAGTTATTATGATTAAGCTTGGTGCTTATGGGCGAATGATTCTAACTTACCTGTAAATCGATAAAGGACACCTCAAGGACCATTTTCATAAGAACAGGTCTGTGCTGCACAATAAATTTTCGGCACTTTCCACGCAGTGATTAATTAGGTCAAACAGTGGCATTGAGCCAAGGCTTTTAGTTTATGCAGAAAAATGTAAACTTCCTGCYGATTAATTTAAAATCAAAATTTATTTTACTCCCTGCTAACATTCTTATCTGAATGTGATTTTTTTAAATGTTGTGAGACATCAAGCTTGTCCTTGAGTGGACGTTTTAATCATGCCCTCTCACAGTGGGTCGTGTTCCTACCAGCTCATCCCATTGTTCATCAGAATCTCCTGGCACCCAAGGGTTCACAGATGGAAACACCTCACACAGCACATTTGTTCAGATGAAAGTTCATTATTCACCTCCATGACATGGCTACTCTGTTTCCTGTACCTTTTTTATTTGAGGTTTAGGTCTGTGACAGTCAACTTACTACTTTTTTTCTACACTACAAAGCATTTAACGGTGTCAAATCAATTACAGTTAAGTAGCTTCTTTTTCTTTTTTTTTTTTTTTAGCAAACTTTACATCATCACAACTGTTCATCTGAAGAACATGGTTTGTTTTGTACACGCAGCATTTCTGTCAAACACACCACACTCTCTCACCAGTGATGTATTGGGGGCCTTTGAGGGGTTCAGTATTTCACCCAAGGATGCTTTCACATGAGGACCAGAGGAGCTATGGCTCAAATCCTTCTGATTATTGCAAAACCTGCTATTTTTTCCTGAGTTGCCCCAAGGCCACGTGATACTGTCCATAATTTTTCAAGCAAGAATGTTTCTCTGCATCTTTGTTCGTGTAACACTCTAAAAAAATATAAAATACAACACAAAATAGTGACTTTGGGAAATAAGTGACTCTAAAATTGGTTCATTTGCTCTTTTTTTTAACAAAATTTTATGT
>NW_013952402.1:9857529-9858947 GCF_001266775.1 Austrofundulus limnaeus | reverse complement strand
AGTAAGTAAGTAAGTAAGTAAGTAAATAAATAAATAAATAAATAAAACATTTTGTGCAACACAATCTTATCTGCAGATTCAGCTCTTATTTCTAATGCTGTTTAAACTCGGGTCATTTTCACTCTAGTGAGATTTATAGCAAAATCTGGGACTAAAAACTACTGATCTTTCCTAACCTGGCTGATAAATAGATACTATGCGTATTTTCAACATAAACTCTCAGTTTCAATGGAAAAACTCAAAATACTTGAAATTAAATTTTAGGATTCTTGATGCTAATTTAATGTGGTGTGCTGATGCAGTTGAACAGTCAACCGTAGTTGTCATGCAGACACATCTGAAAGATATTTTTGGAACAAAACAATTACATAATCTAATTTGGGTGGCAGCACACCACATCTGCCAATCATTATGTACCACACACAATCAGACTGGTAGAGTGGAGCCAATTGGTAAATGTGTTTAGAAAAGGGAAAACATCTCCTGGACTGAAAAAAAGGCACCAGTCAGGATCTGTGATTTTTGCTGGCAGTGTTGTTTTTATTTATTATTTTTTTTTGCAATTCCTCTCTGTATTTTCATTTTATCACTCCTTGTGTTTTCTCTACTGTCTACCACTTTTGTTTGTTCCTGCTCCCTCTGTCAGCCCACCACACCCACCCTCACTTGCTCATCAGTCCTTATAAACTTAGCACAAAAAAGTAAGAAGATTTGTGTTTGTTAGATTATTTCTTTGTTGCAACAATACCTTTTGGCAATACATTKTGTACCATTAGAAAGTCTGTTAATTTTTCTTTTAAATGGTGCCACATTAAGGGACATGCATTTGTGGGATGAGCAGTAGAGCAGAGTGTGTTGGTTTCACATATGAAACACTCACCAAATCTTCTATTCCATTGCCAACCAGCCTTTATTTTCTGTTGCTATTGACACTTGTTTTGAGCTTCTAACCCCAGGTGCTGCTAGTCGTGCCGGTATAAGATTTATTGCCAAGAAGCATTGTTAGAAGAACAAAATAATYGACCAAACACAAATTTCCTTACTTTTTATGCTAAGTAAATATATATCCAGTCAGTTTGTTTTCATTAACCAGCAGAGAATTACTGGTTCTCAGTCTGGTATGCCCTTGTGTTCTTGTGTTTTAAGTTTAGTTTCAACTGACAAAATAATTGTTTTTTTTTTTTTGGTTTCATAATAAAGTTTTCTTTTAAAGCAATTCGTGTTCAAGATCTATTCTTGGGTCTGTCATCTGGATACCTACTGTGAAATCTTTTAGAGAATAAAATTTAAATAATTTCCACTTTATTTAAAACGTTGATCATGTGATGAGTCCAATCTGGAACAAATTTCACAGAAATTAATTAAATGAACTCATACTAAAATGCATCATCAAATGTCCTATTTTCCTAAATAAGGAC
>NW_013952402.1:9853781-9857518 GCF_001266775.1 Austrofundulus limnaeus | reverse complement strand
ATGGATATAGGTACCTTTACACTGCCTCCAACAATGAGATACAGTATATCAGAATAAAGATGCCTCACACTGGAACCTATATATGTATCTGTACAGTTTCATGCTGCTGGAACTGATCTATTCTGGATTTTAATTGCATGGATACAAAACCCTCTGCATCCTCAGGGACACTGATAAGATCTGTTTAGGTTTTTATAGCTCTCAGAGGCAGACATCTATTGCCTCAGTGTGGCACATACATATCTTAATTTGACTTTATTTGTGTTGGGTAAGCTGCTGCTGAAGATTGGCAGGCATTCATATGGCAGGATACAGTCGTACTGTCTCCTGGAGTGTAAGCATAGTGCTGCTTACAGTGAGCATCAAGAAAAGCCACATGATCCAATTAGCCATTGTTTGACGGATGGGTTTACAATTCTCTCCTCTCTTCTCAGTTCGGGTGTTTTGTATAAAGCAGCTGTGGGTCTGGATGCAAGAAGTGTGCAGAGAATACTTTTAAGAAAACAGAAAGCATTGCTGCTGGTTGTCTTCACCACCACCCAGGGTTGGCCTGTTCTATCCAGAGGCACACATTTGGGAAATGAAAGATGAAGAGTAGCGTGGCTCAGGCCAGCCTGAGTCCATTGGTATTCTGTCTGTATCCTGCTCCAAAGGCAGTCCATTGTCATGGCTCACTCAGTGGGATAGTCTATCATGACTCAAGTGTGCAGTAGCGGGTCAAAAGCCATCGTAGGAAAAATACATATTAACATCGTAGTACCTGAAAAAATCTAAAAGGAAACTTCAGTAACAAATTATTTTAAGAAAACTGAATAGTCTTTTTTGTATTTTTTATTGTATTTTGAGTCCATAGTATTTTTAGCCATGTCAGTGTGTTTGTATGTTGCATTGGATAAAAAAAAAAAAAAAAAAAAAAAACTCTTGACTCATTGGATGTATTTTAAAGGGTCTCAGAAAGTAAATACTACATACACATCTAGGACAGAATCACATATTCTGTTCATTTTAACAAAGCTTAACAGCTAAGTGACCTTAAAAAATCGTAGAGATAAGCTAAAGTTTGATGTAGAAGTAGGTGAGAATCATCTACAAACTATACTCTGAGGGCTAACTTGTTGCTCATGATCCTTTTTTTGAGTTAACTTTATTTGCCAACTCTCATGAACCACTGTACAAATTGTAATGCAACTTTCAGAAGTGGATGCTACAACATTTTAAGATTTGGAGATTTAATATGGCTGCCACAGCTAATTGACATTGATATTATCTAAACTGGCTATAGATTAGCCAGTTTTCTGGATTTTGAGCTGAAATTTGGTGCGACTGAAGTTGAGCATTATCCCTAACACAGACTCAGAGCGCTACACAGGATAAGAGACCTTTAAACTGTGGCATTAAAAGAGATCTTCTGTCGTAAGTCCTGTGACGTAATAGTTCAGAAAATGTCATAGAAAATAGAGAAAACTGGGTGGGTGGAATAATATGACCCAAACAGAATATAAAGATATCAATGCAGCACCGGGAGAACTAAATTCAACTTTTCTGCAGTCCTACTACACAACAAAATGCATTTAATGGCTAAAAAAATGTGGATTTTGCATGTGTCCCCTTTAACTGTTGGTGTCAACCTTGTTAACAAAAGATCTTTACCCATGGGACATTTTTAAAAAAAAATAAACTCTCACAAAATATTCATGCAATTGAATTAATTCTGGAGACACCTCATTTTAAAAATGGTTATTCAGCAATCCAGAAATTGCTCTAACTCYGTTAATTTGACCAATATTAAGCTAACATCTGTTGTGGTGGCAGCTGAGGATCGTGCACAACACATAAAATACTCCAAAAAACTACACATTTGGCATCATTTTTATCTAAAAGTTTGGCATTATTTGTTACACTGTTACGAAAATCTTTCATGTAACTCAAAGTAAATTTGTTTGTGCAATCATAAATGATTAACTTTTGGTTTCTCAGTTCCAAATGTTTAAACTCTAATCAACATTAGCCAACAAAAACAGACTAATCCGTCATATTTACAGATATTGAGCTAAAATTTTGTGTGGTAGCACATGAGAGTCATTCCCAATCAACACTCAAAGCCCTAACATTTTGTAAGCTCTTGCAATATTGCATGACATTGCGTATAATATTATTTTGAGGTTTGTTCAAATTGTCTATAACTTTCATTTTTCACCACAAGATGCTCTTAATTTAAAACCCTGGCATTAAATGTTGCTGGTGAGTAATGCTAGATAAATGTGAGGCTTTAATATCATTTTTTTTAGTATAAAAACATGCATAACTCTGCACTCCTTATCTCCCTCATGGTACATAAAATATGTTTCCGAGCAAGACAGAAGCATTTGAAGTTACAACAGTTCCACTTTTTTGACATCACTCTGGGAGACCACAGGCTGTGAACAATTCATGACGAGGCAAGCACAGATATTTATCTGTTGCGCTACGAGGAATTAGAATCTGCAGTAATCTGATCAGGGCAAGCAAGAGAGACGGATCTTCCATTGCTTTGGGAAATGGAGTAGCAACAGAGAAGGCTTTGCTCAATCATGGGGCAAGGACTAATGGCCACTTGTGCTTTTCGTCAGCCTGAACTTATAAAGGCTGAATACAAATAAGCAGATAAAAGCAAAATCATGTAAATGGAAATTTAAGAAACAAACAGAAGTAAGTTTTGAAAATAAAATGGTCTTGAGTTTGACAAACTTTAAAACTATACAACTAAGATTTTTCTTTTTTTTTTATTCTCAGCTCAGGATTTTATTTCCTCTTTAACAAATGTCCCTTCCAGTTTTGCCAGTAAAAGCAACTTTTAATTTATTCACAACATAAAGCAAATCTTTAAAATTCTTTAACCTGAAAACCATTTCCCTTGCATTTTTGTACGCATGAAATATTAATAAAGCTCTACAAAAGTGTCAGTATGAAACGAGGACACCTTTACTGTCTAAACTAAAAAAGCTGTGATGTGATATAAATTTGAGGCAAAGTACAAGTAAACGTAGTTGCAATTCTTAAACACAGATTGTGACCAAACTTAAAAAATAAAAAATAATAAAAAAATCTAACCATTAGGGCTCTTGAATCATGCGTAAGGTGAGGTGTTGTAGCAGAACCCTGAGAAGAGTAGAGGTAACGTTACACATTTGGAATACAAAATTCAGTTTTCTACAGGCAAAAGCATGTTTTTGGGAAGATGTTTCCAAACTGTGGCAAATTCTGGTGTGTTGTGCTGCAAGATGGATGACAACTGTACTGTTTCACAGCTGTTTCTTGCAGACAGCGATGGTTGATGTGAAAAATTTAATAGAAATCATTATTTCTATTGAAGGAGGAGAAAAGTCCTTCACTGTTAAATAAAAAATTTACAACAAACCCTGAAGAGGTAATTTAATTGGCTAAAGTTCATTCTCCCCCTCTCTCTTAATCCTATCTACAATTTTTGTATTTTGTGTGCTGTTATCTTTCAGCCCAAACATGGRGTGACTGACTATTTACTACCTTATAGTCAAGATAAGGTCGTCATGCAGCTCAGTTGTCTGATAGTGAATATATGTTTTCCCTGTGTAATGAAAAACATGTATGTTAGGAAAATAAGTGACTCTAAATTGACTTCCTAATTAAAGGCCAAGCATTTATATATTTATACATACAGCGGGTAAAATAAGTATTGAACACGTCAACATTTTTCTCAGTAAATATATTACTAGAGGTAC
>NW_013952402.1:9842594-9849826 GCF_001266775.1 Austrofundulus limnaeus | reverse complement strand
CTGTGAGGTTAGTTTAGGGTCAGGTAGGTACCTGTGAGGTTAGTTTATGGTCAGGTAGGTACCTGTGAGGTTAGTTTAGGGTAAATGTTCGGGGTTAGACAATAAAGTCTACAAAACATGAATGAAAGTCAATTGGGTACCTTTGACTTTTGAATCAATTCGGTACCAATATCCAGTACCTGGGAATTGGTACCAGTACTTAACGGTACCAATTTTCGGTACTTTGTGTGTGTTGTTTTTTTAATAATAAACTTTTATTTTTTTAACATATTTCTCAATATATAAAATTAGCAATGTATTATTGCACAAAATAAAATCCAGCTCCATGTATTTCTATTGATGTCTTTTCCCCGCTAGAAAAATTGTGTGATGGAGGTCCATGGAAGGCAAATAATTTTAAATCAAATAAGCAAAAGAGGATTGAATTAAAATGAATAAAAGGTATTCATGCTACGTTTTGAGCATCCAAAACTTGCCCAACGCTTTAAAGCTAGCTGCTTGTGTTCTTTCAGGTCAGACGCGTTCAGACTGTCAGGAAGCGCCTCTGTTGTTTTCCTCTGCCGGTCTCTGTTTAATGGCGAAAGAAATAAAGAAAGTGGCAGTACTTTATTTACTTTGGGCAAGCAAACGTCATGTTCACAAGATAAGTAATCCACCAGATAATTCAGAGGCGGTCTGTTCGACGAGTTTTACTCCAGGAGCTGCGCGCTGTGAGACTCACTTCCAAGCTACGTTCTGAGCTCTGTTTGCCAGCAGCTGCTGATGTCATTATGCCCTTGCGTGATGCTGCATTCAGGACAGGCAGGGAAAACTCACCACTCTTAGGCCAATAGGGTCGTAATGATGCGTTTAGGTACCAAAACATGGTACTGTTTGATGTTACGTGAATGGATACTTGGTAGTACAGACAGAATTTGGTCTGTACTTAAAAAAGTATCGAATTCGGTACCCATCTCTACCAGTTAGTGGTCAGAATTTGACTTGGGAATGACTTTACGGTACTGCATAGGCATTTTTGCATTGTAAGGCCCAACCTGGCCTAGGTTGGCTTGTTTAAGTCCAGGGTGGGTGTATTTGCATTTTAGGCTTATGGAACCCATTGACCGCTCTGTCTCAGCTGGTTTTGAACTTTACAGAGAAAGAATAGAAGTACCACAAGCTTGATGTTGTCCATTGTCGTGTCACAAATAAGAGGTGACACTGCTGAAAGCAAACACAACTAGGGCCGGGGTAGAATAAGGCCAGGCCAGCTCTGTGGCCAGGCCTGGTCAGGTCGAGTCTAATGATGCAAAAACGCCACAACACACCAAATTTTAGCTCAGTATTCATAAAAATAACTGTGTTACAGCAATTTTTGCTCGCTAAGATTGATTGGCTTTGGCAGACATTTTAAATTGGTATTGACTAAAAGTTAATCAGTTGTAGATGTATAGTAAGTGATTACTTTCCGAGACTCCCAGTAATATTCATCCTTTGGTTCATGAGGTATAGTCCAACTACACACGCATACACAAGATAATTTATTTTACCTTCAGCAGCAAACAATAATTACACTATCAGATTTTCTGATTTCCTATCTTGTCTTTGTGATGAACTGGAGATCAGTGAAAGGTGAACTCTTCCAGCTGGGAAAGGTTCCAGCCATTAACCATCAAAACCAGTGTCCCTGTGGTCAGTCTTTTTATTGTTGCGAGCCTTGTGAAGAAAAGCACGAGTGCAGTCCTGTGGAACGTACTAACYCGAGAAACAAACTCCAGACAGTCARTYCCTTCAACACCTATCCTACATTCTTAGAACTTCAGCTATTATTGACCTGAATAAGTCACACATGTGCAAATGTATTGTGTTTTGTTGTCTAGATGGAGGCTGTGTGAAAAAAAAGGAGCAACAGAAGCGAACATTTTACCCCCTCTAGCTTCATGTTTGGGAGATCCAGTTGCAGTTTTTATGGCACGACCCAAAATGCAGACAAATTGTATTTAAATCACWGCACAGCTGTTCTTTTTAACGCGTGTACATGGTGATTTATGTGCCAGATGGCACTGYAGATATAAAACCAGGAGTTTAGCTGTAAAGCAGCACCTTGTAAGTAGTTTAGGACTAACAGTTGACACAGACTTCTTATTGTTCAACCACTGTTTTATACGAGTTTCATCAGAAACAGACACATGGCGAATGAAAGTGATTTTATGGGCGATTGAGTTGTTTTTATTGTGCATCATGTAAATGCAGATAAAAAGAAAAAAGCAAACAGAAATAAAATAAACTGTTGACACTAGATAGAATTTACATATGATGTTAGGACATCATTAAAATGCTAATTAGCCCTTTAGCTTACATCATAAAGAAACTTTTACAGCCTTTTCTGGCAGGCGGTWGATATCCAGTGAAAGCAGTTGGCAAAACTGGTGCATTCAGAAGAGCACAAGTTGGAGTGAAACCACAGTAGTTTTCCCTATATATGGAGATAATTTTACTTTTATTAAATCATCTAACATTCTAAACTATTTCAAGTTAATTTGCCAAAAATTACAGTTCTGAGTAGCAGTAAAAATACTTCTGTCAGTTGGTAGTTACAGCAACATCAGTGGAGATTTCTGAAAACTCTCATGAAAAAAAAGTTTCCAAACACTAAGATTTAAAAGATGTATAATTTTTTCCTTTTTTATTTTTGATGCCCCAACAGGTTTGTGTATAGTCTTACAATAAAAAGTGCAGCATTTCATCAGCTCAGGCTTGATATGTTGTAAATTCTTAGCCAAGAGCTTGAAGCACAGGAGTTGAGTAAGCCACTTGGCCAGAAGTGGTAACTGAAACCAGGGTAAACAGGGCTTCGTTTTTTATGTTTGTTTGTTTATTTGTTAATTTATTTTTTAAGTCAAAAATATATATTTTATATCTCTATGAAAACCCATGTACACAAAAGTGTATGTGCTCTGCACTTCACCTCCTGCTTCTTTTTGTCCCATTTTTACAAACTATTTTTGTCTCTTACTTTCAGCTATACAACTTGYTGACTTCAGTTGACTGAGTGAAATTTTTGATTGCTTAACATGGTTCGCTTTCTCCTCAAGGACATTTCAGAGTTTACCTATAAAAACTATCATACAAAAAAATAAATAAAAAAGTAATAACATAAAAGAAAACAAAACAATTATTTTAAAGCAATGAAACAGACTCCGGAGCATACGTTAGGCTGATTAGCTCCTYGTTGTTCATTTGTGATTTATTATTTCTCAAATGAAATACTCATTGGATGTCAGCTGTATAGAGATTGAATAAATACATTTTAAATATAATTTAATATGCTAATTCGCCTGTTGTAATAACAGTGGGAAACAGCTGCAGAAGCTAATATTAAGTGTTTGCCATTCARGTTTTGTCTTGTTTTTCCCCTATTGAAAGAACTGAACAAATACATAAAGATCTTTTTTTTTCAGTTTCCTCTCAGTTTGTCTTAATAAGCATCACCATCATCTCAAATATTCAGCTGCCCATGGAGAAGAATAATTAGTTTTATCAGTTAAATCAAGTTTCTATAGTTTGGGTAATATGTTTAAAACAAATCACCATGAAAGGCACACATTCGGTTGATTGACACATTTAAAATATCTGTGGTCTGCTTTTAAAATGAGATTAATTGACTTTTGACATCTTGGAGGCTGAAAATAAGTTGGGGAAAAATCAATCAGGTAATCACTGTATTAAAAAAAAACTGTGAGGAAACTTGTTGGCGGACTCAGTTGGGTTTTTGCCCACCAAACAAATTAAGTCCTAATTTTACTCTCCTATTTTCTCTGTTAACAAGTCCTGAAGAAAACATTTGGCTGTATGTTTGAAACAGGGTTCCAGTATAGTAACTAGACTGTAGCTAAATTTATATTTCTGTTGTTTGTTGCTGGGTTTAGAGCAAGTTTTTTTCCCCCTACTGAATATATCCAAACAGAACATAACCCTTTTCACTACATGTAYGGCAAAATATTCAGTTTTAATTACTTGTGTTATTTGGCAGTGTCTACACGCACACTTACACACTCACTGCAAGTGCTTTTGACAGTTTTAGCTGTCTTTCCTGCTAATAATTTGAATTGCTCGTTGAAATAAGAGTGAACTCAAGGATATGCTGGATGAATGCAGGAGCAGACCGTCCACGCGCCCATGCTGGAGCTCCGCACTCAACCTCGCTTGAAGAGGCACCAGTTCAGTTTGAGTGTCGGCGAAATGAGGCTCGAAACGAAATACCTAAATTAGTCAATTGAGAATTTTCAACAGCTCCAACCATRTAGGTCACATTTTAAATATTAAACAAATTAAGATTAGATGGGCTTCTCGGAGCAATCAGAGAATAAATACTCGGGTTGAAGCTGMTAGTTTAGTCTTAATTTGACAAGTTGGCATGAATAAGCTATAGTGTGAAATGTATGGCGAAAATCTGACATGGCCTATGTTCAAAATTTTACTGAGATAAGCTTTCCTGTTTCACAATTTACCTTTAAAGGGGAAAAGATCATGCAAAATCCACTTTTATAGCCATTTAAGGCATTTTGTTGTGTACTTGGTAGGGTTGGGCATAATCGTATCGTGTGCCATTAATCGTCAGAAAAACATTAATCGATTATTATTTCGCACTTGACGATTAATATGATTAATGCCACCAGGCATTAATCCGCTCGGTGCTCCCCTCCGCTTCAAATATGACGAACAAAAAAAAGTTCAGCAATTTATTTATCTATCAACACAATTTAAAATTAGATGTAAAGCCCGAACTCTGTATTTTTGACATAATTTGGAACAGATTTTTACGAAAAGCAAATCTTTCCCACTAAATTGGTCATGTGACCAGGACATAAGGGTGTCCAGGTACTCCAGGTGATTAATTGTCAAATTAATCGTTATCGGCTAAATACCACAATTAATCATGATTAGTTTTTTTGCCAATATTGCCCAACCCTAGTACTTGGAGAAAATTGTGCTGCATATACAGTATATCTTTATATTCTGTTTGGGACATTTTTCAACCTGTTCAGTTTTTTATTTTAATTTTCCATGATGTTTTCTGAACTGTTAAGTCACAATATTTGCAATTTCATTCTCTCGCTCTGCGTCAGAATTTGGCTCCAACATATAAGACTGGACGGATAAGCCTTCCTTTGTTGACACATTTTAGTTTGTTTGTAAGTAAAAAAAGTTTCTGCACTGCTAGACAGTGACACGCCTTGTTTGGAATTGAAGAGACAGCATCAAAATGAATTGATCTGAGACACACTTGAAAACGGGTGAAAGAGTTGTGGAGATACAAATTGTAAATGGGTGTGCTGAACTGTAATTTCATTGTGCTTTGTACAATGATAATAAAGTCTTATCTTATCTTATCTTATCTTATCTTATCTTATCTTATCTTATCTTATCTTATCTTATCTTAAATAGGAGGAACTCAGACCAAAACACTGCATTTCCACTTCAGAAAGACCCCAACTGATTGATTTAAATGTGGAAACGAAGGATCAGAAGTATGATATAGCTCCTTTAAAAAAAACAAAATCTATAATAAGGGCTGAGGCACGACTGAATAGAAATGGTGTACCACTATTTTGTTTAAATGAAAGCCTAACAAAACTCTGAGTTCTCCTTTCCACAGCTTTTTGTATTTTCTTCCCCCAACACACTAGATGTTTTACTTTGCGAAAGATAATCACACACCTGGAGCTCCAGCAGAAAGCAGTCCTTGAGTGATTTGTGACCTTGTGACAGCTTGTCCAACCTCTCCACAGACTCAGCTGCAAAAATGTTTAAAGTACCTCCAACTCTGCTTCCAATTAAATTGGACTGCTGAGCAATTTTAGCAGTTTTTGGTACGGAATAACTTGGTTGTTAAACTTTCTGTACTCGCTATGCGAAATTGTTTTGTGATATAAATGGCCCCAAAGTGTGCCGATAGTTTAATTTCATCCGAAACATTTTGTATTGGAAAAACAAAAGAGAGACTTGCATATTATATCAGTTGAGGTCAGTTTGGAGAATTAATTCTCACAAAGTGCTTTGAATAGCTTATAAGAAATGCCTACTAGCCAGAATAAACATCAACTCTGCAGCAGTGTCTTAAATCAAACAAAATAGGAGAGTAACGTCTCATGAAAGGGATTTAAATGTAGCTTTTGCAAGTGCAACAAACACAGGATATCAGTTTTATTTGGAAATTAAAATAATTATGTTTGTAGCAGTGGCATTACAAGATTTTATTATTACTGATACAAGTTTTAAACAGTTATCTAAATCAGCATGTAGCCAGTCTCTGAGGACCTCAAACATGATCTGACTTTATTTTGCCCCTCCTCTGATTTATTTTACCCCTCCTCTGATTTATTACTTACCAGTGTGAACAAGATAAGATAAGATAAGATAAGATAAGATAAGATAAGATAAGATAAGATAAAACTGTTTTGATCCCACAGTGGGGAAATTTGCACATTACAGCAGCTCAAAACAGGACAGGGTGAGATAGAATAAAGAAAGATAAGTAAAAGAAAAAAACACTATATTTGTAATATACTGTATAACAATGTACATATACCTAGTAAAGTACATAAATGAATATATATGCAGGTGCCTATTACTGATGCCAGTGTAGGTGAACTGTCCAAGTAATTGATAACATCATGATGTGTTATRCAGTCTAACTGCAGTTGGAATGAATGACCTACGGAAGCGCTCCGTCCTGCAGTGAGGATGTTTAAGTCTCTGACTGAAGGAGCTGCTCAGCCCCCCCATGGTTTCATGCAGAGGGTGGTGGGGGTTGTCCATGATGGCTGTCAGCTTTGCCAACATCCAATAACACTTTATTGAAATATTCACTGAAACTGCAACAGTCAGACCAAAAGTATTTCCGAGGTTAAAAAAAGAAGCTTTTTTTTTTGTTTGTTTAATTAGCAAAGGAGTAACAGTATGTGTGTATTTGTAACAGAGAATTCTTGGTTTGGGTATATCCAGGTTGGCACCCATGCATACCAAATGAGTACAGCATTGTTTTAAACCTGTTCACATGCAAAAAGTTTCTGTGTGGAGCCATGCAGCTATTATTAAACAGCTGTATATGATACAACCGTAAAACTAAAGACAATTGGGCCTCATGCAAGAACATGTTCGTATTCTTCTCCTAAATTTCTCTTACTTTTATTCGTACAAAGGGTTCGTACGAACATGTCACGTCAGATTCAACAAACTCTTCTATCTTC
>NW_013952402.1:9839630-9840954 GCF_001266775.1 Austrofundulus limnaeus | reverse complement strand
ATCAAGTCCAGAGCTATTTTTTTGCGACCCTCCAAATCCACCTCTCACCAAATTTGGGGAAAAAGACGGTGCAGAGCGCTGTGTGTGGTCCTCACAAAGATAGGAAGACGTGTGTGAGATAAGACGCGCAGCTCTGCTTTTAATCACGTTGCACCGATGCGACAGCTTTGTAAGATACTGTTTTTCTTTCTTTAAAAGAAAATGCTACGTGAAGCCACAGCATGCTTACTACCTTATCAATAATTACTGCCTTTGTTTCTTTCTCTGTGGGTGGGGGGTCAGCTTCACTCAGCTCAGGGGAACACCTCCCGGGAACGCACACGTYTCCTGGACTATTTTCCACCAAGGATTACATCGTATTATATATTTATTATATTTCTAAAAGCACTTGGCAGCATTTCCCCTGTGTGTTCACGTCATGAGCGCAACAAAACCGCGACGGATCAGCTGACTGTTTTTAAAGCGAGGTGCAGCGAACATGTCCACCTGCAGCTCGGCTCCGACCAGCCAGGCCCGGAACTTAAAGTTCAGACATGTCATCCCCTTCAGATGTTTAACGTGTTCAATGAGTGTCAAAAATTTGTAATTTGCGCAAAAAATCAATATTAATCACGCGCAGGTGGGATGGAGGTGCGCTGACCACAGCTGCGCGGGGTGGTGGGGAGGAGGGGGGGATCTTTTAAAGACGTGTCTACATTTGACTTTTATTTTTCTAAAATCACAGAGTTCTCTGAGTCAGCTTCAGATGTTTGTAGTTAATCATAATATCTTCTAAATTTAACCAGGTGTTTCAATGCCTTTAAATTACACAATAATTTTACTGGAGAAACTTGTCAGTTTGATTAAAAAAGAGTATTTTTTTCTGTGCAGAGAACTTCCTCTGCTATAATTTATTTTAAATAAATATATCAAAGCTCCTCCGTTGAAAACACTAAAATTATAGAAAAATGTTTAAAAWCTTCTTTCCTCAGAAAGTCTTCAGTCCTAAGAACACTGAACTGTAACTTTTAATAAGYACACAGTTTACTCCTATTTAAATAAAAAATGTTTGATCTGTAAACAGAAAGCTTGTCTCTATTTCAAAGAAGAGGATAAGGAGGAGAACGAGGAAGTTCTCCTCAAGCAGCTCCTAAAACTCTCAACCTGCTGACTGAGAACATTTGAATATTTGTATACAGAACAGCCTACTTATTAAATTATATTTTTATTGAGATATTTTTTGGACAACCAGAATGTTTTGAGGACAATCAGATTTTGTCAAACCTTCACATGAGAGGAGGTCACCACCATGGTTAAAAAAATCTTTGGGGAAACTCTGCAAAGT
>NW_013952402.1:9835586-9837743 GCF_001266775.1 Austrofundulus limnaeus | reverse complement strand
GGCAGACTGACTGGAGAAAACTCCAGTCAGTCTGCCTGGTGGCATTAATCATATTAATCGTCAAGTGCGAAATAATAATCAATTAATGTTTTTCTGACGATTAATTGCACACGATACTATTATGCCCAACCCTAACCGAGAATACTCTCATATAGTCCTGTGAATTCCTGGACGTGCAAAATTAAAAGAACAAAGATCAAGCAACTCTGTTCTGTAGCTAAACACATGGAGTTACAAGATTTAAACTGCACACGGTTGGTATAAATATTCTAAATACTACCACCTCACTGTGTAAGTCAGATGAAATCCAACACAGGTGTTCAGACTGTGGTAGCTTTGAAACACATCAGATACTGTATGTACCCAATTCAGTACCACGTACTGAAAAGGCCTGGGTCAGATTTGAAAAAATCTGATTTTTCACGTTCAAACTGTCATGAAAAAAAATCTGATATGGGTTGCTTAGGGAAAAAAATTAATTTGGGTAGCATTTGCCTGCAGTGTGAACATAGTCTAAGTCAGACACAATGACAGCAGAGAAACTTTGATGGGTAAGCCCAGCAAGTACCCCTGGCTGCAGTCCGTGGATTGGGGCAGGGTTGGACAGTAGGCGGGGTCAGACGTACAATGGGCGTGGTCACAGCCTGTCGGAATGAGGCTTGAAACATTAGGAGTGGTTAATTTTAGAATTTAGTATCTGGGGTTGGCTAATTTTAGAGTTGAGGGCGGGGTCAGACATCCGACCCCGCCTATTATCTGACCCCGCCCCATTCCGCAGTCTGCAGCTGGGGTTTATTTGTGGCCAAACTTTATTTTAAAGAAAAAATACTGTATTAACATTTCTGCATGAAGCTTGTGCCTATTTGTCACTGTCAACCATTTAGCAACTATAAAGTCTGTGCTGTCCTTCATACAGCCACATAAAAATGAAAGCTTTCGCGAAAAAAAAAAGTTTTCCTCTTTTATTTCCTGTTACCATAGTGACACATGCAGCGACAGTTTAATGGCATATTTGCCAGACATTAAAGTGCTTTTCCTGTTGTCTCTAATATGACTATGCACTTTGAAAAATGACATTAAGAGGTACTTGTGTGTTTAAAACTGACAAACGTGTTTTGACCAAGTGTCTCTTTGAGAATAAGAATGTGAAGGAAGTGTTTATGCAAGCATTGTATAAAATCAGACATAGACATAGAACCATACTGTGGGCTTTGAGTGCCTTTAACATTGGACTTAAAGCAAAGAACAAGATTAGCTGTATTTTCTGTAGGGTCAGTGATTATCTGCAAGCTAACTATTTAGAGACCYGGCTATTAGAATTTTTATTTTTRATTTGTTTGTTTTTTCTTGTTGCTGTGAAAGCGTACTTTTGGTTGTGCTGACACCAAGAATAAACACTTTTCTTAGCTGTAAAAACAAATTACTTGTTCTGACATTCTTTTCTTAGAAGGCTACTCTCATAAGATCATAGCCTGAGGGGGCTCGGGGTGTTTTCTCAGCATGAAAACAATATCCAGCATGGGGCTGAGTAAAGAGAGAAAAAAAGTTTAGTTTAAGTGATTTGAAATTCATTTAACTTTCAAAACATCACATGATTTGGATCTTTTTTGATTTTGAAGCTATAAAAACAATCTAATCGTGGTTTGACTTAGGCTATATTGTGAAAATATGTTAGATGAACTATAATTTATTTTAATTTCTGGGATGGTGTGATGATAAAATTAGAGAAYGCATGTATTAAATCTGTTACTAATTTCAYAAACTGCCAGTTGCATCTGTTTATGATTGTTGTACACACAAACGGGATGTGTCATCTTTTAWTATTTACAGGTCATCACAGTGTTTGTCTGATGTAGTTTATGTTTACTCGTGGTTTTGACATGTTTAGCCAAAATAAATGGTGAAGGAGGTTTTTGCTTGTGCAATTTTAAAAAGCTACCATTCCTTAAAGGGCCAGTATTATGGGTTTCTCAGGCATGCATTTAAATACTATACCATAATAAAGTATCTATGTCACCTTTAGTTTTTATTAAAATGCTGTTTTATGTTTAAATTTATCTTCTCATCACTTCCTCTTCTAAATGCCTTGAAATTGGCCACTGCCTCTTCTGCTTCTGTCCCGTCCATTTCAGTGCGTGTGTGTGTGTGTGTGTGTGT
>NW_013952402.1:9831465-9834586 GCF_001266775.1 Austrofundulus limnaeus | reverse complement strand
TTATTATGCAGTGTTGTTAAAAAGTTAAACAAATTTTAAAGTTTCACCTCTTGTAGTAAGTTTTAATTTTTAAGTCCTGTAATACAGTAAAGATGGCAACTCAGCCAAAAACTTGGACAAGATATTTAAATAAAAAGATGATTATTCAAATAATTTTCTTTTCTTTGTGTGATCACAGCTGTGGTCCCTGGTCCCTGTTGCTTTTTTACTTGATTTTGACCTTTCATATGAAATATTTAATTAATCTAGCCTAGCAAAAAAMTAAAAAATAGAACAGTGTTTGAACATGACAAGCTTGAGGGGAAAGAGCAGGGTTGGGTCTTTAATGAAGAGAATAAGGTTTTAGCTTGTGAAAATGAACACCAGCAAAGACTGGGTATTACTTCACTGATGCTTTGAAGTTAATTGTGAGAGCCTTAGTTAAATTGAAATAATGATTTAAAAAATGTTTGAATTTTTCCTGCTCTTTGCTCTGCCAGCCACAAATTCTTAACCTTCTGAGTTTTTTCTTGTGTCGAGGATGTCAGTATCTACCTCCGTTTCTTGTTTTACATTCCACATGATGAGAAACTTGGTGATTTGCTGAATGTGAGACACAGTTGGTTCGAGAGAAGTGTGTAAATGCACATGGTCAAGCCCCATTACTTCAGCAGTAAGTGGTGGTACATTCAATACAGAAAATTACTTTTTGGTTCAGTGGAATAAGTGATTTTTCCCATACATGATAGGATAAACACCATTATTGCCCCATGGGCAGAAATGCCTCTCAACATTTTTTTTGTCGTTTTACAGAWCCAAAAAATAAACCATATTTACATAAATTGGTATTGTACTGTAATTAAATTGAATGTTATTATGGAATGTTGTTCAGATAACAATGTTCAGAGTACCTGTATCATAATACGCATGTTGATCCTTATTATGAAGAGTTTGTGCTTTTAAAATGAACTATATGTATTTAGAACAAAAAGTAAGAGACATTGTGTAATAAGATTTTTTTTGCCAAGAAGCATTGTTACATCAAATAAATAATCTAACAAACACAAATGTCCTTACATTTGTGTTAAGTTTGGTTTTATTTTTTGCACCAAATTAAAGAAATATTATTGGAAAAAAAATTCAAAATGCATTTTTTAGGTTTGACCAAATGTTTTATTTGTGATCTTTCAGGAAGTGAACTAAAAGTTCATAAATGAAACATCCATCCATCCATCCATCCATCCATCCATCCATCCATCCATCCATCCATCCATCCATCCATCCATCCATCCATCCAATGTTTCTGTTTTTTTCATTTTTGATTCATGAGGATGCAAACACAGCTCTCACTAAAGAGCATATTGGAAAAGTGAAACACCACTTTATTTTCTTTACATTTGTTAATGTTTAATTTAGCTGGAAAATGTTGTTTCTGTTATTCTGGCTGATAACATGTTAAGTACAAAAAAGATTATTTTTAAGTGGATACTTTCTTTAAGGGGAGGGTTTATGTTGGCATATATTKTTCAATACAAATATCTGGGTCAAAGCCTCTCACAAATCTTATTTTTGCTGCTTTTCTTTATTTGACAAATGCAAAATAAATAAACAAATAAATAAATAACACAATTAATAATTAATTTCAACAGACCAGAGCGGAATGTCTTTTTTACCTCTCCACAGTTTAGTTTTATTTTTTATTTTATTTTTTTCAGCATCAATGCAACATCAATACTTCAATGTTAGTGGACATAGAAGGTTWTGTTTACTACTGGACTGATATTTATCATTTATTTATGGAAAAAGTATACCACCAGCCCTAAAAAAGGAGGAAAAAGCTTGTTCTTACTTTTTATTTCTCCAAGGAGAGCATCCATTAGAGAGGACATCAAACCAAACTCGTTGCTAGAATGGGCTCTCCTCCTGTGTAATCCTTCACTCTCTGAACCTCCCTTATGAATTCTCCTGRCAACTCTAATAAAATCTGACACTAGAGGGTTATTTATACACCCAAACTTCTATTTGCATTTGAAAGCAGGATGGCATGTGCAATCATTGTACTCAACTACCGTAATAAGAGACCTCTTACAAATATTTTCTCAATTCCAACATTGCATTTGAGCAGGTAAGCCAGGGAGCAAAAGGCTTAGAGTGGCATATCAGTCACAGCTGTTTCCACTTTTTGTTCAATGTTGGAATAGGGCAGAGTTTACAACCAATTACTATTCTTTTCGCTCTTCTTTGTTTCTTTTTTTTTTACTGAGATTTTGGCACTAATTTTATTTAGTTTGTCTGCAATTTCTACCAGTCTATTAAAAATATCTTTCAACTGTTTCAGTACTGAAGCTGGTTGTGAAGAAATCTATTTTAGAAGTAAGGTTTTGTGTTTGCAATGATGGCTTGTGCACTTATGTATATTTAGAAGAAAAACTTCTGGACGTGGTCCCAGCTGATGGATGTGTTGAAAAAAAAGGCATTCTAAAGTCGGAGCAGTCCTCGTGCTCACAGACTGTCAACCTGCCAGCCACTCAACTGAAACCTCAAGTGATTGCATACGGATTTTACCACTGCCGAACCRAGGACTGTAAAGGCTGCTGGAGACTGCACATTCTGCACACACTGATACTCATTTTAAAGCCAAAGTTATATATTTAGTTTTAATCTTTAACAATTAATCCTGCTAATAAAAAACAGAATCACTACCATATTTTTTTTCTCAAAGAAAATTGTTCTCTTTATCCACTTGAGCTTGTGTTTTTGGCTTCTAATGGGTTTTATCCTATAAAGCTTAATTCAACTTAATTTTCATAATCCGAAATAACATAAGTCATTTCAGGGTGCATTAAATGTCGAGGTCAGGATCTTGCAGTACTTTAAAGAGAAATCAAACAGTTTTCCCAAACACAAGAACTCTGTAAATTTGTTAGTTCTTATAATATGAAGGCTGAAAACATTGAAGAAGATACTGTAGTTATTTTGCCAATGATCCTGAAACCTGAAAATGTCCTGAAATTCATTTTTCAACACATTAGTGACTCAGTGATGGACAACTTAGATGATGGAAGTGGCCACAATTTTTCGTTGACACTAACAGAGGACCACATAGTGCTGCACACATACCCAAATATATATAAAGATAGAT
>NW_013952402.1:9826018-9829721 GCF_001266775.1 Austrofundulus limnaeus | reverse complement strand
ATTATTTGCCATATTAAGCTCTGGTTCATCATCAATTCAATTTTAAACCGTTTCTTTCTCTAGAACATGCATACATGTACATACATGAGGGATGTGTGTGTGTGTGTGTGTTTGTGCGTGTTTGTGTTAATCATTCACTATGGCCTTTACAGTCCTAAAATTACAGCCCAGCTCAATACTTGTAAAAATGTGTACTGCCTATCATTTTACATTTTACACAAATGTTAAAATGTATCTGTTGTTTAGGATGATGGTTCATCACTAAAAGAATCTCGTGTTGTAAAAAACCTGTTAAAAACAATAAAAAAATTATTTTGTGAGCTAGATTGCCATACAAGGTGAGTATTTGAATGACCAACTTCTACCATTTACTTTGGGCATGTCACAATGATGAGATGAAAGATGAAAGAAGTTGATGCTGAAGAAATTTATTGGGGTTGTTTACTATTGATTTATGAAGACACTACACATTGTATAGTATTTTAATAGGTGGACAGTAATATATTTCTATAATGTGATTATCTCTGACTTAATTGATGATTTTATGGGCAGACTGTGTTGTGGGGCTCTTGATCAGGGTCTCACAGACTCAGGAGGCTTTTAGTCAGATACATGTCAGATTTAAAAACAACACATAAGAACAGTGATCAAACATTAGTGTGAGGGATGATGTCTGACATCTTGACTCCATATAGGAGTAGCCTGCCCCTTTAGTATATGTCATGAGGCAGAGTCAGGATGTGAAGAGGTTTGTCTTGTAGATGTGTTTCTGGGTTCTGGCCACTGCTTGGCTGATGCCTGTTGGAAGGCACATAAAAAAGCTAAGCAGTCCACAGCTGTGTCCGAATGGTTTTGTATGGCTCACTCAAACATTCACGTCATTATTAACTGATATTAGATCTGAACAGGTAAAGGGTAACGAACACTGCTTATTTTTTAACAATGCCATTAAAACTGTGCAGACAATCTCAGAGCAGGAATCAGAGGAGCAGTTATTTCTCAACAAACTTCCAGTTGAACTGAAATTGGTTGAAACATCAATAATTGATGTGGTCCATTCAGTGTTTCAGTAGTTCAATAAGTGTTCAGAGCGGTGACAGAGGTTTACAGTGTTAGTTTTGTTTCTTTTATGGGTCCGAAAATAATAATCTCATTCAGCTGTGCTTATAATCCCCTTTTACAAACATGTCTATAAGCCTTTGGAGCTTTTCAAACACGCATAATTGATTTTTTTTTCTTAATTTTTTTTGTTTGTTTTATTTAAAAGTATATTGACCCCCTATGGCCCTGGCGAGGCTTTGTTAATGAAGCCTTGAATGAGAAGGAAAAAGGTGCAGAGGTTTTTATTAGCATTCAGTGGGTTTGTGGGAAAGCCACACACAACCTGTGATGCAAAAAATAAAATAGTAGTGCTGATGTCAGGATTTAATTGAAGCCCTCCTGTTCCCCCCTTTTTTCATTTTACCAAACAGCATGAAAACCCATCCAATTAAAAAATGAAATCATTGATCATGCTGGTCAGTTTCTCCAGTGAAAGACACAACACATTCATTTACGTGTTGCTTGGTTGAGTCTCTTTCAGGGTTGCTGCAGGCTGGTGTCCCTCTCGGAATACATTGACAATCCATTCCATTAACTGTGTACCATTGTTGTTTGCAGTCCATAGGCCCTCGAATGTGACTCCCAACATATTCCTCATGATGATGGCTTACACTACTAAAATAGACATGTCGCAGTGGTCGATAAAAGGTTTTGTGTATTTTTTCTCCGTTTTTTGACCTTAAGGTCATTCAGAAAAACAAAGGGCAAGAAAAACTGTTGTCTGTTTATGTTTAAAGTTTTTCTCCAATCGATTTTCATTTGCAGRACCAGTAGAAAAACTGACCTTGTTTTGGCTTTTCTTGGGTTTTATTTTAGCAATCAATGACCAGGACTTTTCTTTTCCCTCAGCTTTCATAAGACATATCTAAAATAGACATTTCATGTACAATGTAAAACACTGGGTATGATTTAAAAAACTGTGCAAACTCCTTGCAGCAATTTTGCTTTCATATGACCTTTGTTCTGCAATGAGTACTACTACTATGAACACTGTCCAYTAAGGGATGATCTCATCCCCATGTCATTCAAAGATCCCTTTTATGCATTTTAAATGGGACCATATGCACTTTGGATTGTCATTCATTTGTAGCTAGAATGAATGTTCAGTATACGACGAAAAGTCAATTATGCCTAATGTAAGAATATACTTATAATAATTGTTGAGGCTGCCGTTATCAAAATGTGACCGGATCTTATTTGAATCAGACCAACCTATGTGTTTCAAAACCACATGTGTCAAATGTAAACCACTGCCACAATAGTGACTTTCTGACAAAACCAAAAATAAAAGGCAAAACATAACAGTGTCAATATATCCAATATGTATTTGCAGTTTAAATCATAATTACATTGCAAGAAACAACTACACAAATGAGAAAAAATACTACTATGTACTTGCCTATGATTTCTACACTGATATGATTGTTTTGTAGTTCTTCATTCAGTTCATAAATCATCAAAAGAAACAAAGAAATTATAAAGTTCATTCATATTATATGAGGGGTGAAAAGGCCAACAAGTGAAAAACAAAGCCGATTATTCACAAAGCTAAAACACAACTGCAACAACCTCCTGTGTCTAGAACAGATTTTGGAGAAATGTTATCAGCTCTTTAAACCCTGGCTTTCTTTGTAGTTCTGAAAGACGGCAAATCATTGGTTCTGATATAAACTAATGATTTATTGATGGCTTCATCTTGATGTGCACTATCCGTGTCTGCTTTTATTATTATATTTTTTTATTATTCATAGTTTCAAACTGTTTTTTTCTGACCTGAATCCCTGGCTCCCTTTTGCTTCTCTGACGCGGCCTAATGAATAACCTGGGGAGATAAAACACATTCAAATCCAACATCACTAAAACCTGACGCCATGGTTTTATTTGTGTTTTAGTCATCTTGCCAGGCAGACAAATTCTTTTGAGAATCACAAAATATTACAAGTGAAAAAAACATCTTGCTTTTCTTTCAGGCTACCTGTTTTTGGCCAAACTGTCCACACCACAGAGTGTCTTTAAGTGTGTTTTTTTTTTGGCAGTTTAAGGTGGGTTGGCAGTAAATAGATGCAGCTCTGAAAAAAAGGTGACTGTAAAAGCTCTTTTAGTGTCAGTTTTGATAACTGAAGGATATTTATTTACTGAAAAGAAGAGTTACAAGCTCAGGGTTTCCCCTTTAAGAGGTTTTTGCTCTTCTCCAAACCAGCAGAGGTATTGTAGGGGTCACCTCGAGTGAAGAAACAAGATTTACTGCCTCAAAGCAGGCCTCGGACAGGCCTGATGAGAGAACCGGAACTTTGTCACAAACTGAACTCCATTTAGGCCGTGACAGGTCATTCTAACCATGGAAGAGAACCCCTCAGTTCTCTTAATCAGATAATGGACAGAACAATCTCTTCTGTTCATGATTCATTTGTTGTTTAACTAAGAATGTTTATGCATTTGTTAAATCATGATAATGTCTGTCACAGGAAAAGTGGAATGACTTCTTTTATCGTGCCTTAAAGATTTATAATGGTATAAAAAATCACAGAAAATCTGATTACAATGTTTTCATTGTGTTTTATGTAAATCACTGTTTTATTTTACTGTGAACACAGTATATAAT
>NW_013952402.1:9823120-9825097 GCF_001266775.1 Austrofundulus limnaeus | reverse complement strand
ACCCGAGGCCGAGCCTCTAAGTGTGTTTTTAACTCCTGAGGGGAGATTTTATTTTGGAAGGAGGAACCGGATACGACTTGAATTTTTCTGGCTTGGACTGAAACAGACGAAAGTTACCTGGAAAACACCTGTTCGCCAATGACTGGTAAGCGAGCCGACATCAGTTCCCTGACTGATCGGAGGCGAGCCAGCTCCTACCTCGAGGGTGCCTTAAGAAGACATCATCAGGTAAAAGCTGATGTGTTCGGAGTGACGTGTCATGTGGAACCTGAGCTTAGAAAAGACGTGCAGTTCTGGTTGACTCACACTTTGATAAAAGTAAAAGTCGTAGTAACATACTAATCTTACTTTCCTCCTTTCCTTTTTTTTTAATTTGCCAAAACTTAAGCTAAAAGTGCCAATAAAATTGTTTGGTTGTTAACATCAGAACTGACGTTTTACTGTTCTATATAAGTAATCTGAGTTGATGTGAATTGAAATTCAGATGCGGGTTTTATCTCATTTAACGCTGACGCTTGTTATAGGAATAACCACAATCAAGTGTAACTTACAATCTGTTCAGTTTGTGTAAATAAATGATTGCATAGTCTTTTATGAATCAACTTGAACTCATCTGAACTTATTGTGTCACTTTTCACTTCGCACAGTCAAGATATTAACAAGTAATGAGAAATACCTTGGTAAAAGTTTCCTCATAGCCTTGTGAATGAGAGATGTGGGAAAAGCGTAATTCACCTTAAGCTCACTCTTACAGTATTATTTACCAATTGGCTCTGCAGGAAGTGATTTTTGAGTTGATTGCTCCTAATAGATACTGCAGGACAACATTCAGCCAATCACTGAACAAGTCATTGTTGACATCCTTGCTGTWTTTCAAAACCGTCACACCACTACACCTACGTACTTGGCTTGACTCAGCTCCTCTGTCATCACAAGTCGAAAATATTTAAGCCAATTTTGACATTTTTTCAAGCTGAAACTATGTATTTATTGAAGTAATAAATTGCTTTTTTGTTGGTTCTTGATCAGCCCGGATGGTTGGGCCAGTAGCAAAGAATAAATTCATTTCATTAGGTGTTAAAAAGAGGCTTCATTCTKTAAAACCAAGATGAGATGTTTTCAGGTAGACATAAAAGCACTATAGGAATAGAAATAAAGCCACTGGGACAAGGTCACTGGAACAAACATCCCTGAATAAAAGTTTCAGGTTAGATAAATGTTGCAGTGCAAGGCTGAACCACACTGTGTCTGAGTGCTCCAAGCCCTCTTAATATTAGAAGAAATATGTTTTTTTCCATAAAGTAAATTGTATTGTCCAGGATCAAAGACAAACYATTTACTTATTTTTTATTTCTGTACCTTGATTTATTTGCCTGTCCTTTYATATTCATAACAGTTAAAATGTGTTTTCTCCACAGAGATTACACATCTTTGTGGTTTTTATTGTTTATTGCAGCACGTCAGCTGTAACAAATGTTAAAAATGAAACATTTAAACGTAATGATAAAATCTTGCCCAAGGCTGTGAGTAGTATTTGCCAAATAAATTAATAACGGGAGCTGCTTTTAGTACCTTCTGAGTGCTGATGAATGATCTAATGAGACCTGGTGTCATTTCACTGACACGGTGCCTGTAACCAAGGCAAAAGAGCTAAACTCTGAGTCAGTTACCATGGAAAAAGATTCTGTGAATCTAACTTTCTGTAAGCTATGTTTCATGCATCATTTCATTTACACACTTCATGGCAGGAAATGTCAGAAAACATATCAAAATACAAACATTTCTAAAAGCTGTATTAAAAATGGACATCTTAGAGAATGATTTGGAACAAAATATCTTCAAAATAAAACATCACTGAAAGATAGTGTCTTTGTAAAGAAAAATGGGAAAAAGACTCATTTGGTCAAGCATAGATTATAACCTGTTTTAATATTTTAAAAATATGCAACATCTAGAAGTCAAGGGGAGACTTTTGGC
>NW_013952402.1:9819200-9821926 GCF_001266775.1 Austrofundulus limnaeus | reverse complement strand
GTGTCATACTTTAGATGACCATTATGGCACATCTCAATCAATGAAAGTCTTTGTTGTTCGGCTGCTCACATAAACCTGTCCGAAAATGTGCCACAATAACAGAAACACGGTGGAAGGCACCAGGCTTTTCCACGAGTGTTTTTATTTTACAACTTATCCCGATGGCGGGCTGGATAGAAATAAAATTATCTGTAAGCTCTGCTACACTAAACTATCTTACCGGAGGAGTTTGAGCCTGAAATATCCCTTAAATTCAAAACACACTGTTGATACTAATTGCTCAACAAACACTGAGGAGCTTCTGCAAGATGAGATTGGATGCAGCGTGTGGGAGAAGGTAGACAAATGAAAGTAAGACAGGCTCGCTTTGCCTTATTTGTTTAAAGTTTTTGAAAATGCGTTAAACACTTTTCATATAAAACAATACTTTTTATAATGCTCTAAACACCTGTTGAGTTGGAATTTATTTTGATGAGATTAACCGCAATTACTCACAAGAAATATCCTGAGATTAATCAAAATTAAAAACTTTAATATATGTGCAGCACTATCATTAAGTTTAGTTTGCATARCAATTTGTCCAAGATATAAAACTGAGCAACATCAGAACTTTATAATATAATTGGCATTAGGTGTTCTGTATAATACAGATACTTGAGCACAGTTGCGACTATGCTTAATGCTGTGGAAAAGCTCAATCTAAACCTAAAACCACAACAATTTGTAGGCCAATATTTACTTTAAAGGTTTTTACCGATGTGAAATTGTGATGTTAGAATCAAATCAGCCATGTGGATTTAGGGATCATATGTTCATCCTGTGGCCCATCACATTGGGATCTGAAGGTGTGGGGTTCTCCTTGTGTACAGTATGTGGGTTTCAGACCAAAAACTGCACGTGCTCCATTAATGGAAGGTTCTGAATCAAACTCAGGTGTGAATGTCAGCATGTAATTATTTCTCTCATGAGTTTTCCTGTTGGATATGTGATGAACAGGCTTGGTCCAGGTTATACTTGTTGCTTTTTTTTTTTTTACTGACAAACCATTCTTGAACCTTATCAGGATAAAGCAAGGATATGAGATTAACCACAAAATGTTTTTTTACATGTACTTTGGTTCTGTAGGCCGACTAATATTGTTGATCAGAGTTGTGTTGAAATAGATTTGTTTTACCACAAACATAATCTATGGTAGCACTTGTCAGTTTAGCTGCTGTAAAAGCAACTTTTCAATTCAACCTGTGTCTGCCTCCTCTTTCATATTTCTTGTCCCGCTCGGTCTGTTTTCCTCTTCCCTTTCCATGTTCGCTCTTTCGAGCTTGCATCTATCATTTTTTAGCACGCTGTCTCGCTCTTGTGCTCCCCTCTCTTTTCTCTTGTTTCTTTTGAAGTGCTAAACAATAAGAGGGCTTCTCTCTCTGGTAAGCTCGTAGGGAAATCCGAGCCGCAACTGCAGCGCACAGTGCAGCACAGCAGAATCTCGTCCTCGGGATCATAAGGGGGTGTGGAGAGGGAATATGCAGCATCAGAAGTATAGTCAGCAGGCAGCAATAATGACAATGGCTGCACAGAGCCTTGATCCTCCAGGCTGTCACCAGACTATAACAGCGCAGCTTGGCTCGGCTGATAAATGCTGTGAGTCATTTCCAGAAAGAAAAAAAAATGCCTTTGTAGCTCTGACTTCTGGACCTTGACAACTGTCTATTTCATGACATAATTTAAAAGCGACCATGAGGGTGTAATTATGGAGACCTTATTGACTGTAATGATTGAGTTAACGAATTTCATTAGTCCAGTCTGTCAGTGTAGACGAGAAGGACAATTACTTGTCCTTCCATTTTCTTTGCCTTCTCCCTGCTGACTTTTTTCCCCATGCTTGCAGCTGACACATCCATGCAATGATGAATGCTATTCATTACTAAAGGATGGAAAGGGAAATAAGGCAAAATTAGTACTCTGGGAGGAAGGCCATGACTGGGGCATCTACTATCATCTGCTAAGGCATCTGAGACATGTGTTTATATGCACCCCCACATGCTTCCTTCCAGCTGTGCCTCATAGTTAGACCCATTTTACTGAACGGATCTCACTTGATGGATGCTGATGAGAAAAAAAGGAGACTCCACTGCCGTTTCAGTTATCTGCTATTTWTGCTCATAAATGCATACACAAAGCACATCATGTTGCTTATTGTAGCCCCCTAAAAAGTTTGAATCTTAATGCAGGGGTTAACTCTGTTTGTTAAACGTGCGGGCTGTAGGATGTGGGTTGGTTCAATCTGCATTTTCATCTGATAAATTAYCATTTTCCACTGATAATGTGTTTGTAAACTCCTATTTTGATAAACTGTATCAAATCCCTGCATTTACATTTCTTCTTCAAAAACAGGATATTTCCTGGTTTACCAAAAGTGCGATCACAAAAAAAAAGAAATGTAAGGGGRAAAAAGAACATTAAGGCGAAAAACAAAGTCCTCTGTGGATGAGAAGAGGCTTTTACTGATAATATTGCTTTTGTGACACATGTTTAAGSATCAGATTTCAAAAAGTCATTTTTTATAAGTTTTGTGACTGTAGCAAATGGAACATTCCATGCCCGTTCACATATACACAACTTGCACAAAATAATTTAACTGCAACAGCAATGCATCTAAAAAWTTATCTACAAATCCAAGGAATCTACATATTTCTGAATACCAGAAAGAAATATATGTATATATATATATA
>NW_013952402.1:9812168-9818840 GCF_001266775.1 Austrofundulus limnaeus | reverse complement strand
TATAAACACCAAGTTTTTTTAAATAACTGGCATGTTTGCATTGTCCTGTTTGTAAAAGGGACCGTGTGACAGCAGACAGGGCAGTTTCCTTTGGCCCGTTTACTGAACGTTAGCACAAGAAATAGGCTATTGTTAGTGTGGTGGGCAACTATATATTTTTAAAACATTTTTGTAATGAAATCATTTTAGAATTTTTAAAGCTGCTATAAATAAATAGCTAATAAATAGTTTGATAGCTATTAAATATCTATCAAACTATAATGGCATTCCTGCTCCTCTCCAAACCCCGTCTCCAGTCATTAAAGACATTGCCTAACTTCTCTGCTTATGTTTTTCATATCACAATATACGTACATTTCAGGGTTAGAAAAAAATGTCTGTTTTTGTGAAGCACTACTATTTCTTAACAGTTGTGCTAAAAAGTCTCCCAGATATCTGAACTCCTCCGCCTGATTCAGTGACTCACTCTCGACCTGAAGCGAGCACTTCACCTTTTTTCTGGTTGAGAAATATGGCCTCAGACTTAGAGGAGCTGGCTAAGTAAACCCTTTAGGCATAGTTGGCTTTTGACACGTAAGCTGAAGTAATAATAAAGATGATACCCTCTAATGAAACAACAAGACCATGTCTCTAAAAAGTTCATGTGCAACAATTTGAAAAAAACAACAACAACAACCTCTGCATATAAATGTACAATCCATGAGCCTAGTGAAAACTGAAAACTGTCAAATGGCTAAGCAGAAAAAAAAACAGATTTAAAATATTAGGTAGGAGAATTAAAAAAATGTAGTACACTAAATAAGTCCTAACATATTTTGCAGCAAATTATTTTGTGATTGAGGAAAAAACTGCTTCATGATGGCAAAACTTTTAAAGATTGGTGGGCAGTTATGCAATCTGCCTGAAGGAGCTGCACAGTTTTTACTGAAGGGCCAACTAGACATCCATGCATGACATTTGGGGTGAATATTAATAGTTTTTTTTTCTAGTGTCACTATTCAAGCACTCGTTTAAAAAAAACAGTTAAAATTCTCAAAATAATAAATTTCAATTACATTTAAACTTTTTCACCATAGAAATGCAGATAAATGGCATCAGCTTAAAAGATACCGTAAATCATATTCTTCCCGCAGAAACTTGAGTCACACTTGTTGCTTCRACATACAGCACCTGCAATTTTCTCTGACATAAAGTATTTAATATTTAGTATTTGTGTCTTTGCTTTGTAAAAACAGGAACAGGGTTGTGTTTATTGGACTGAGTTTGGGGGTTTATCGAACACCTGCCACCTGATGCAAAAGGGCAATGATGGTTTTAACCATCTCTGTGTGTGTATACCTCTGTGTGTTTATTAGACTGTAGCATTTCCAAAATATTTCATGAAGGACAGGATGGATTTTAATTATTTGTCTAATAATTAAGTAATCATTGAATGTATTGTACCTCTGCAACTGGTTAACTTTTGGGATCAGTTCAAAATAAGATGGGTGCCACAGTCAAGCAACATCAACTAACGTAACACTAAACAATAACTAACAAAAATGGTTAAAACCCAGTCAGTCATACAGATAATGAGCATAAAACAAAGTGTAAAACCGACTGTGCAAGATCAGTTTTTTTAAATGTTGCTATTAACTATTAGAATCAGTTATGTCTAAACTTGATTTGAACTCAGAAAATAATCATTGGGTGTACACCTAGAACTGGTTAACTGCATATTGTGTGATATTTTTGCTTAAACCTTTGTYTGTACCTATTTGCATTGACTGCCTGCCTGTTAGCAGAATAYAYCRTGAATCACTGGACATGTTTTAATGAAACTCTCAGAAATGGGTTATTGGTTGTATCTCTACATTTAATGACMTTTTGGAATCATCTCAGTTCAAGATGGCCACCACAGCTGATTAATACTAGTCAACACATACAGTAAGTGACTATAACTTAGTCAAATTCAGATACTGAGCTAACAWTTCTTGTATGAGAAGCAAAACATTCCATAACAAGATCTTTCATATTGCATGAGATCACAMAAACAAAAGATGTCATTCCACACGAGCCACCCCCGCAACCTGGGAAAGAAAAATCTGGTAAAGAAAATGGATAAGTTGATGGAGGCTTATGCAGCTTCATAACAACAATAGAAGTATGTTATGTTGTTGATTTACAGATCAGAAAAAGATGAAGAGATAATGCACGTTTAAAAGGTCTAAGTTCACAAAATATCAATAAAGGAAAGGATAAACCTTTGTGTCAATATCTCACAACATATCAGACCTTTTTCATGCTTTAGTACAGATAAAATCACCCTTAGCAGGAGCAAATCAGAGAACAAGGACAGACTGTCARCTCTGAGACTTAGCAAATTTGAAGCAGTTTCTGAAAAAAATRTGTAAGATTGCCCTATTTGTCTAGCCTGCCTCTTGCATTCCTACACAGTTCCATTCAATTCCAGTTTCCCTTCACTGCTCTATCTGGGACTTCTCCCATAGATAAGGATTTCTTCGGGAGAATTTCCGTCCGGGCCAATCAGAGAACAGAACATCAATTTTCTGTGCAGTGTCTGCTTGTAGTTTATTTTACCTGGGCCAACCAGCAAACAGAAGGTGGAGCTTTGAACTGTCGATTTTCTGCGAAGTGTCTGCTAGTTAGTTTAGCTATGGCAGTGGAGGAAGTGAATGAAGCCAGTCCGTGTTGATAAGGCTTCTAAATTAAATTTAATTTGTCTGACAAAGCAGCAGCTCTCATTCACAGCAGTCTCATTCGGCTCAGTACTTCTCTCCTCTTGGGTTGTTTACAGTACACACAATTTCCGGTTAGCTTCTTARCTTAGCTTCCTTCACAGTGACATACATCGCGGCCAACCTCCAATCATTTTAAACTTTAGCAGAGGCCACGCCTCCAGCAAGAATTGTTTCTCTATAGCCGAGAGTCCAGACCCTCTTACGAAGCAAAGTGAAGGACAAGGGTCTGTTTTTTACCAGGCTACTTTTTGTATGTTTTCATGCAAAATGGGGGGAAATCTGTAATTTACAGACAATCTGTACAACTTAACCTAATGCCATGGCTACAAAAAAACACACAGAAACCTGGAAAATATGCTTCTGCGCCACAGACAGGGGTCTCACATAACAAGAACGATTGAAAAATTAAAATTRAGTTAAAGTTAATTAAAATTTTATTGAACCATTGTCTATGGAATTTTATATTAAATTCTTCTGACCAGCTTTCAAAGTGAAAACTGGTTCATCTGCTCTGACATTAAATTTCAACCAGATAAAAAAGGGATTTAGTATGATACAAGACCTTGTTCAAAAAAAGCCTGATCTCTGTTCTTCCACATAACAGCCTGCAGTGTTTATGAGCTATATAATGTATGCATCACTAAATAATGTAGCTGGACAGAGAATGTAAGGGAAATAGGAGAGATTGTGGGAGAAAGGGAGGAGAAGGAGTGAATTACACACTCATTCTCTTGAGGGAATGGTAGATGATAGTGTTATTGATTGACGCACAGCTGGGTTCTTTTCTTTCTTTTCTGCATTGTCTTACAAGCATTTTTTATTTGTTTATGCAGTTTTTTTTTGTTTTTTTTTGCCTAAAGGTCAAAATCTGGTGTGTTCCCAGGAACTCAGATCATTTACTTTTGTCTCAAATTTTAATATTTTGGTTGTTTGCGCAATTCTGTTGTGTGCAACCATGTGCATCAGTATCCTTTTTAAGTTCTTCTCGGCTACTTAATTGCACATTGATTTTGCTCTGGTGGACTAAAGTGGGGCATTTTAGACACATACTGAAGCAGACAGGGTGGACCACTGAGGGTTTTAAAGCATAGCGTCTCCATGTTTTATTTATGTTTAGAAGATGATTCACCTTGACATTTGCTGATGCTCTCCGTCCTAAGTGAATCTCCTGCTATCATAAAAAAGCTCGCCAAGGGGTCACCTAGTCTGTTTTAAAGGGGTTCCCTGTCATTTTTGACCATTCCCTAGAAAGCCAGTGTCTCAAAGCCAAAAGGAGTTGTCATAAACATATGTTTCAGTGGCCAAGGCACTGTTTTTTTGGACCAAAAACAAGGGGCAGAAATTGGATGCATCAGGAGTTTGATACAAGCCGAGTCACAATGTGATTGAAATAATAATAATAATAATAACAAAAATGTATTTTCTTTAGTTTCCTCCCACAAACCAAAAACATGCACATTAGGCTGCCTTCAGGTCCTGACCTCCTTTGCAAAAGATCTCAATTTACCAGAAAAATGACTAAAAAATATTTGAAGAAAGAACTAACATGCTGCTAAGATGGAGATCAGAATCTGCAGCTGAAAATGAAAAGCAACATTAAGAACATGCAAGCTAAGTTAACATAAATTCCTTCACCTCAGTAATCTTGAGAAAAGGACTAATACCTGTAAAAACTACCTTCTGGAACAATAACTGAAGTCACTATTTATAAGCCCATTGAGCCAAAGTAGATGACTTTTTTCTTTCAATCTTACCTCTTTTTCTGAATAAAGGAGATTTATTTTCTTTTGAGACCATCCCATTTCATTTTCTTGCATATAATCCCCACCAAAACGTTCTCAAAACATGAAGCATTAATCAGAAAACAGCTTAAACTGCCTTACTTGTTTAAGATGTTTTTAAAAAAATGAATACCTTTTGCTTTACTCATCTCTAATTTCATCCATGTTTCCAAGGTGAAAAAACGCAAACAGCAGTTGTAAGAGCAGTTTTTTTTTTCTGAATGTGTGCCTCTGCAAACGTGAATGTGTGTCTTTACATCCTGTGCTAAATTGATTTGCTGTTCAATGGGAGGCTGGTTTCAACACATTCAGGCAGCATAAAAGACAAGTAGTGCGTGTTTGCAGAGGACGTAGTAAAATGAAATTAGCTGAAATAACTTCTTTGTGTGCCCATTTTTTATTCATCTCTGAGGCCACTTGTTCATCTTTACCAAGAAAACAAAAGTGCGTTTAATGTTTCAGTTCTTTTCTTATTTCAACTTCAGTACTTTGCAGGTAATTTCAGAGCTTCAGACTTGTGAAAAATAGTTCAGTCCCGCTGTCAGGACTGCTTTCTTCCTTGAGAGTGAGGCCATCTCTCCTTTAACAAATCTCTTTTTGCATCACTGATGAGATCTTTGCACAGGGCACCTTTGCAAGGTGGATGCTCAGCAGAACTGTGTGACCCTTTCGCAGCGTTTCGTCTGAACGCGTGGAGTAGAAATCTGGCAGCGGCAGAGTGGGCAGGTTACCACTTGCTGTGAAAGAGTATAGGCCCAGGTTAGCCTAGCACCAATGGCTGGGAAGATTTCTGAGAAAGCAGCTAGGCTGTCACTGATTTTCTTTGATCTACTACATTTAAAATCTATTTTAAAAAATGACAGCAGAGTGATGTTAGTCTGACCTGATTTCAACATTTTTACAGTCATTAAATCGTATGTACACATCAATTGTCTAAAGTCTCATTAAATCGTATGTACACATCAATTGTCTAAAGCTGTTAGGGTTTTTATTTTTGTTTATTTGAATACTGTACTATTTCTAGTTTTTGGTAATGTTTCTGGTTCAGTCTGTGTTCAGGTTTCCTCTGTTTGGTTCATGAACCTCTGTTCTGTGACGCCCACCCACACCTGATTCTGTTTGTCCCTGCGCAGGTGTTGGCAGTTTATAGAGATCTGAACAGTTTGAATGGCTCCCTACAATGAACAATAGGAAACGAGTTGCGGACATTAAGGACTTGTTTGTAGTTTTCATTTTTTGTTTACTCTTCGAATTATCTTTATTTTTTCCTCCTTAACCACGGAGACAATTGCACCTTATTTGCTTTTACATGGAAAACAGGCAAAGCAGGGGAGAACGGCAGCTCAGGTGGAAATGGGGAAGGGGATGGAATCACATCATCACTCTGGTAGTAGGTCCATTAGTTTCAATGACAATGGATGGTTCAGCTGTGTTAAAATTTAAAGAAGTTCAGGAAAACAGCATCAAATTCTGGAGGACCATAAAACATTGTGCTGCAGTACTTGAAACAGGATACAGCCATCATCCTTACATGGAAGGAGAATTTTTTGCAACTTTTCCTAAGCTAATATGCAGGCTAATGGCTTGATTCAAGCAATTCGATTAGCTGAATTTGATCTGAAAAAAAGTACAAATACAGATGTACTCCACTACTTTTATCTGTGCTAAAAGACAAACAGAAGGACCGCCCTGTGCCTAACCCAAAACAAATTTCATACATCACCGTTAAGTTTCTTTGATGATGCAAAAACAGTGGCTCAAGTGATAAAAATACACACACAATAGATTCAGCTAGTTAAAGGTGCAGTATGTAACTTTTCTAAAAATGTATTTTTTACATATTTTTTTCATTCTGTCACTATCTCCTGACAGATTGATATTAGACAGGTAAGCTATGGAGGAAAAAAGAGTCCTCTTGCTTTTCCCGGTGGTACTACAGGCTTTAGAAAAATCCAGGCTTACCCGAGAATTAACAGCCAATGAAAACAGAAGTTTGTTCGTGAACGAGCTTCTGACGCCCATCCCCCACGTCACTGCCCGCAGCGTTCATAAGCAGCTGCAGTGACGGAGGATAAACCAGCTGCTACCTTTCCTGGATCAAATATTCCTGTAAAACTTCCACTTCCTCGATTGGAGCCTGTTCTGAAACC
>NW_013952402.1:9805674-9810903 GCF_001266775.1 Austrofundulus limnaeus | reverse complement strand
GGAGCTGAGAGCAGGGGGAGGGACTACAAGGTTGTTTCTGTTCAAAATTTTCTAAGTTTTTGGGTACCCAAGAAACTACATACAGCAGCTTTAAGCTAGAAGACCAACCTTTAACAATTCTGCTCACTTCATAAGTCTGCTGAAGACCTCAACCCTCCAGCCAATGTTTCCACTGGAATTTCCTCTATTTCCTGAAGTCAGACATGTCAAAATGCAATCTAAATTTTTTTGTCTGTAACATCATTACCATCGACTCTCTGTATAATCCACACAACTTGTTTGATCATTTGAGAGAACAGCAGAAAATGATATGCATGATGTTACAAGTGGAGATTGCCATTAACTGTATCATGTATCACATTTAATTTATAAGTAGCAATGCTTGTTTTAAATACTGTAGAAAGAAAATCTGCACTTGAAAGGAGATGTTTGAATTTTTGAGTCTGTTTTTCAGCAGGATGGCATGTTGAATGTTGAAAAAAGGCAAATCCAGCAGTCGCAATAAATGACAAGCAGCGAAATGGAGTCATTCTTGCTCAGCCCAAACCATTGATTTGGGCTGGCCTTCATTTGCCTCCTTTCTGACGTGTCTCTCTGGTCCTCTTTATCTTCACTCTATTCTGCATTCAGTGGTTACGGGCTTCTTGAAAATTGGTCCACTCCACCTCTTCCAATTCTAGTCTTTGTCGAGTCACCTCTGTCTGATTGCCTGTATCAGAGGCATTTATGAATGTCTGACATTAGATTTTCATCATGTGTACAGGCATGCACATTCACGGGTGCAAAATGACACTTGCACTCAGGAAGCAGGAAAGAAATTTTCTAGGAAATACACTTGCAGCTGCCACTCGGGGTGTTTGCAGCTGGAAATGACAATAGATGGGGTGTGTGCATCAGAGAAACAGTCATTATTACTATATAGTGGGAATAAAATAGCTTGACTCAAGTGCACAGAAAATATATAAAATCTAGGAACAATTAACTCTATTCAGCTCATTGAAGCTTTCTGATTACTGAAGCTGTTGACTTTTTCAATAACACAATGCTTGTTAGCTTTTTTTCATCTCCAGCTTTATTCTGTATCTGTTTCAGCTTAGTTATCTTAGTACTACTATTTCTGACTCATCTCCCTGTGGCATATACATCTTTTATTTACTCTATCTTATCTGGTCTCATGGTTCAAAAAAACAAGAGAAAAAGAGATTGCCCAAATAAATTTAGTGTTCTAGGCAAAATTTCAGGTGGCACCCGTTGTGTAATTTTCTAAATCTGACTGCTAATTTTCATACATTCACATAGCAAATTAAATACTTTTGTCTTTGATATAACTTTTATCTTTAGAAAACAGGTTGTTCAATTAAAATACAATACATGTAATACAATATATTGCATTTGAAACAGACTACTAGAAGTCTACCTCATACCTGCAAACATCTGCTGACAGCTATGAGGAACACCTGTTCATGTTAATGAGCAACTGTGGAGTGAAGCAGTTCTAGGGGAGTCCAGGGGTATACCTTTTTGGAAAATTTTGTATAAGATCAATTCAAAGTTATGCATTTTCCAGCGATTTGCAGAGCATTTTACTAAATTCTTGGGATTAATAAAACAACATCAAATTATCATTTTATGAAGGTAAAACACTGAAAAACAGATTTTAACCTGAACTTTATCTGAGATCATTACTGAAACCTTAATCTTCCTTATTTTGTTTTTTATTTACACTGAGCACCAGTAGTTAGTCTTGAATGCATCATATGATACTTTTATCACAAAATATCATCTACACGTTATAACACCTCATGTACAAAGCAGGGTGAGAAACCTACAAAACAAGTTACCTTTATAAACTTGAGTAACTGTGAGGTTGTGTGCAGAATGACCCAGGGCACAGGGAAAAACCCAAAGTTCAAAAAGAAAGGCTTTATTAAACAAACAATGGCTGTCGAGGCAGCAAAAAATCTCACAAAATCTTCTCAGAAGGAACAGGCACGAAGAACACGGAGACACCACACTGGCTGAGGTTGACAGCACAATGATCGGACAAAGCACAGAGGACAGAACACAGAATATATAAATAAACTAATTAAGGACAATAAGAAACACCTGGAGGAGACACAAGAGGAAACAGGCGAGCATGGGCAGGGCTGGAGCAGGGCAGAGATACACAGGGGAACACTGAAACAATAGAAAACTAAGCAAAATGAACACAGATCATGACAGGACCCTCCCCTCAATGATGGCTCCGACATCGAAAAAAAGGAGAGGGTCAAGACTCAGGGAAACTAGGATGCATCACAAGGGAACACAAGGACAAAACACACAGAGTTCAGGGGGACAGCCCGAAGACCATCTAACATGGAGCAGGAGATCTGGAGGATGGCCAGGTGACCATCCACAGCGAGGCCCAATAGGAACAGAGATGGAGCCACAGGAGGAGGCGGGAAGCGATGAAGAGCCGGGTTGATGGAGCCAGAGTGTCAACAACAGCAAACACAGGCAACAGAGGGGACAAAGAGGCCATGGCCGATAACTCAGGCGACAGGGAGGCAATGGGCGATGACCCAGGCAACGTGGAGGTGACAGCAGCTGACTCAGATGTCAGAGAGGCACCGGCAGCCGACCCACGGACCTCAAGGACCGCCAACTCGGGACTCGCCAACTCAAGAGACACTGTGACCGCCAACTCAAGAGACACTGGAATTGCCAACTCAAGAGACATTGGGACTGCCAACTCAAGAGACACTGGAACTGCCAACTCAAGAGACACTGGAACTGCCAACTCAAGAGACACTGGGAACGGAACTGCCAACTCAGGAACTACTGAAACCGCTAACTCAGGAAACTCAGAAGACTCAGGAACAGACTCAGGCAATTCAGCAGACTCAGATCACTCAGATGACTCAGGGGCCAAAACAGCCGGCTCAGGCAGCGAAGGCTCAAGCACTGCAGCAGCCGGCCCGGAAACACAGAAGTGGTGGGAGGGCCGGTGTTCAGACACTCAGCCAGGACCCGCCGAGCATAATTGCTGACCCTCCGGTGGCCAGGCAAGAGCAGCAGATCAGGACGCCCTGCCAAGACATCCTCAATCTGCTGGCAAAGGAGCTATTTCACCACGAGAGTGGAGGACCCCCCGAGGATAATCAGCAAACCGATGATCAGCGGGTGAGTCACCTGATCCTCCCACGGTGGCAAGGACAGAACCGGCTCCTCCAAGGCAGAGGGAGGAGAACCAGCCATGGGGGACTCAGGTGAAGCAGAGCCCCACCACTCTCAAAAAAGGAGGAAACGCAGAAAAAGTCTTGCCTGCAGGCTGGGTACTTGGTCCGATCATTCTGTGAGGTTCTGTGCAGAATGACCCAGGGTGCAGGCAAAAATCCAAAGTTCAAAAAGAAAGGCTTTATTAAACAAATAATGGCTGTTGAGGCAGCAAAAATCTCATGAGATCTCAGAAGGAACAGGCACGAGGAACACGGAGACACCACACTGGCTGAGGTTGACAGCACAATGATCGGACAAAGCACAGAGGATAGAACACAGAATATAAAGAGAAACTGATTAAGGACAATAAGAAACACCTGGAGGAGACACAAGAGGAAACAGGCGAGCATGGGCGGGGCTGGAGCAGGGCAGAGATACACAGGGGAACACTGAAACACTAGAAAACTAAGGAAAATGAACACAGATCATGACAGTAATGATTATTCTACAAACTAAATCAACTATACTTTGATAAAAAGTTGTATTTTTTTTTCAACCCCCATTTCTGGCACCCCCTAGATGGACAGCGCCTTTAGCATTTGCCTAATCTGCTCATATCGGCTCTCAGAAACAGCATTTATAGTTAATACGCAACCTTTTTGTTTGTCAAGCTATTTATTAAAAAGTGTAGATTTTGACCAAAAAAACGTAGCTTTATAACGACTTTTGCAGTTGGGATTACCTTCCTTTTATAAGAACACCATCACTGTCTTGTTCTGAGTATTGATTGGACTGAGTAGTATAAGACACAGTCCCATCACCGTGCACAAGCTTTGACACCAATTAGTGTCTGCCAAAATTACTCACTGTGCCACTTAATTGACTCAAGTTTTCAGATTTTCCCATCAGGTTGTGATGACTCATTAGCACTTGATTTGACTCTGCTTAGTCTGAAAGTTTGATGTCTCTCTGAGCCAGCTGAAGAGGTCAACAGCTCTTCTAGTTGCTAATGGACTCCTTAGGGGCCTGTTTGCCTCTGGTTGCAAAAGTAATAACCTGTGGTAGCTGTCAAAAGTCCTCTTATTCTGAGGTGACTGAGATGAACTTTGAAGAGGAGGGAAAGGGTGCAAAAAAAGGGGGTGAAAAGGAACAGAAAGAGGGAACATTTTCATTATAGCCTTCAGTGTTGGTTTTATAGCCTTTGGGACAGCCAGTAACAGATCTAATGTTGTTGCTTTAGTCCCCATGTGATCCAATTATCAAACCCCTTTAGCTTTTGTGTCAGTGTGAGACATGTCTCATGAGTATTTGCTGTCACACAGCTGCAGGGCTACCAAAAAAAGGAACACTAAGTACAGAAATAGCTGTGCAGTTTCAGTTGCAGATGGTCTTATTAATATTGTATGTAAGATATTTTTCCTGTCTGCGGAGGTGTGGCTAGTGTGACAAACTTATCTCAGCACAATGAGAGCCAGGTTACAGTCTCTTTCAGCTCTTTGTTTATTTGCTTTCTGTTTTGCTTGGCTCTCAGCAGTTGTACAGTGTCATTTCTTTAGCCAAGACTGGCAGCTGCAAAGTAAGAGCTGCGACAAACCCAGTGTGTGGTACCTGTCCCACAAGGCACAAGCTGGTTAAAGCAGCGAAGCAGTTAGCAGCCGAAGAGGCAGATATTTCCCTCAAGACTTGACTAAAAGAGCTAAAAAGTGGGACTATTGGACTTACATCAAACAGATGGCCAGCTACTTTTTCCCCCTACTGTAACCAATGAACGTGTGAAAAAGACAGTATGTGCTTGTAATCCGGCTACATAAAAATGAACTGACATATCAGGGTTGTGTTAACAACTTGTCATCAAGTTCCCAAAGACACACAGTAGGTTTTAGTATTCAGTGAGCTGCTAATTGCTACAAATGACTATTAGGTGTGATCTTAATGCAGTCGATGCTCCATTGTACAGTAATGACTATTTTTAGGCACTTTTATGTTTCAATAACAGAGAATTATAGTTTTCATGAAACCATATATATA
>NW_013952402.1:9801349-9804977 GCF_001266775.1 Austrofundulus limnaeus | reverse complement strand
AACTTCTCTAGTTTAAATTTACATTCATATTTTGCATATACTGCCTCTTTAAACAGCAGAGGAAAGCATAAAATGTTCTTTTCTGCAAGTCAGTTGTTTTTACACCAACTTCTCTGCAAGACTTGTGCAATTGTATTCCCTCAACTTACTCAGTAATTTTAGTTGTAACACCTAAATACTCTAATTATGATGATAATTTATCTAATTATGTAACAATTATATGTAAAATGCAAGTGTTTTCTGAGCTTTTTTTTCAACATGTAATTTTTTTTGCGACCGTTCTCTGGATAAAGTACAGCTGGACAGAAATATTCATTCTTTTTATTGCCCATGGCTAAAGGTGAAGGGCAACAATGCTTTTGCTTATTTATCTCTCTTTCTCTCTGTGTCATTTCAAGATGGCCTCTGCAGCTGAACTTACCAAACACAAAAACATTTATACTTCAGCCACATATATACATACAGTATATTGAACTAAAAAATGGCATTGTATTGGCCTGGAGTCAGTCACAACACATACTCTTTACTTTGTGGTATATCCACTAAAAAGTTTGACAATCATTGTTATTGTCAGTGTTGTTTGTCTGTTAGCAAATGAACCACTTTAAAGATTCTAGTAAAACACATGCAAAGTAATTATTTGCATGTGTTTAAAACTCATTAAAATTTGGAGTCAAACCAAGGTTGACTTCAGGTGATGAGAGGCATATGCATGTTTTCAAGACAAGGATTCCAATTTTTTGATGTAATTAACCATTGTAGATAGGTCCATGTATAATACTCATCAGATCTCTTTCATGTTATTTATTCTTCTATCTTTTGCTCTCTTGTTTTCTTTGACCTCTGCTTGTTTTTTCCCCAAATGCCCCCTCATTCCCTTACACGCACACTAACACAAACACACACATCCAGTCAGTCTTGCTTTCTCAAACCTCCCTCCCTCCCACTTGCTTGCCTGCTGTCTCAGTTGCACTGACCTCTCAATATCACACAAGCTGTCAGTGCCGAACTATGATCGTCCCCTGACACTTATACAGCCCAGACGCCCTGTGGCACTGCCATTTGTACAGGGACAACTTCAAGTTTTTTTTATCATGAGCTGGGTGGAATCTATTGAAAAACCTGCAGCCGCAACAGGCCAAAGTTGAAGACACAAGTGTCCCAAGCAGAATGGTGTGTGCTTAATGTGTTTGGCTGGGAGTCCCCTGTCTCTCTGAACGGATAGTTTACTCAGTCGCAGAAGCAATATGAAACCACCTTTCAAGCAATTCAGCTGCCCAACAACCCCTTTAACAGCTTAAAAAGTACATATATAAATATATATATATATGATTTATTTATTTATTTTTGCTTATGATGTATATTCTATGAATATATTTTTATGAGTGAAATAGCTCCTAATAGATGTAAATTTATTATGTTACAAAATCATTCATATCCTAATGAACACTCATTTATTCAAAGCTTGCCGGTGGAGTGCTTGTTGCTGTTGTGCTCCAAAGAGATTTCTTTCAGCACCATAGACAGCTCCCACAACTTCACTCAGTATGGGAAGCTGCCTACATAAAAGCAATCAACAACCTCCTACACAGACTTGCCATTCAGTTATGCAGAAATGTTTTATTTTATTTTTCTTTCTTTATTTATACCTATTTTTATTGCAAATCTTTTTATAGCTTTGGTTTAAATTAAGAGCCGTTTGCACAGCTGAATGTAAAGTTACAGCTAAAAAAAGCTTCTGAAGAAATTATGCCTCTATATTCAGTCTGGTGCTCTTGGGGGAATAAATGATCAAGTCCAGCTCAGTGACCCCAGAAAATATAATGAGAGGAGAAAAGCTTAACCATTGCAGTGCTCACAAATGAAGTCATCCTTATCCTGCACCTTTTTTATTTTTCTTAGAACTTCTGTTTCACGTTAGCAGCTGTCGTCTTAATATTGAACCTGTATTCATTTTTTTAAAATTGCTAATTGTATTGTACTAACAAAACCCTCACAAGTCCCTGGAAAATTATGCAGTGCATATTTCAAATTGAATTTCAAGAATACCATTTGAGCCTTTCAGCCGCTCTTCAGTTTTTTTATTTTATTTTATTTTATTTTATGCTCTCTTTGTATTTAGGTGCATTTTCTTTTCTCTGAGTGTGTGTGTGTGTGTGTGTGTGTGTGTGTGTGCGTGCGTGCGTGCGTGCGTGTGCGCACACTCCCATTGGGTTGCCTGAAGGGAGCTTACAGGCAGAAGGTTCAGGGACTAAATGGCTAAGTGCGCACACAGACTCCAGGTAAATGAGGCTTCAGCAAGAAGAATTGTTCTATTTGTCCAGAAGGGAAAATTCAAGATAAAACTTGAATTTATGGTATTGCCACTATCTTTTTGCACTGTTTCTTTTCTTTTCTTTTCTTTTCTTTTCTTTTCTTTTCTTTTCTTTTCTTTTCTTTTCTTTTCGGCACCCAGATTTGTGGCAGTGTCGGTGGCAATTTCGATGAGTTTGTTCACAGTTTGACATAAACGTTCAGGTAAAGTATCAAAGGGGTTTCGTAAAAGTAAAACAGAAACAAGAAATTGTGTTCATGTTCTGTTTGGATGTGAATGAACAACACAGAAGTAACTTTCACTTTGTGTGATTTCATTTTGATTGGATTGTTTGTGTCTCCTAAATTAAGCTAAATTATGTTGCAAAGACCCAAGTAAGTGTGCACACCGCCTTCACAAAATAGACCTTCAGGGTTTCCTGGTTTAAAAAGGAGAATTTACAAAGATTCTTATTAGGGTTGGGCAAATTCATGTGGTGTGTAAATAATTGTCAGAAAAACTGTCACCAAGTAATATTTGTCACTTTGCAATGACTGCTACGTGATAACATTTTCATGTGTGGCAAGCTTTCTATCAAGCATCTGAGCACATGATGAGTTGTGTTACTAAAGACATTACACATGGAAGAAAAGGTGTATTTAAATTCCCAGCTTATTATTATAACCTGTGAAAATAAATGTGTGAAGAAGTTATATTGACTGATGATATAATTTTAGAACACAGGGTAACTGATTTAGAGTCAAAAACACGCAAGTTCAACTGTCATCTATTAATGGTCAAATTAATCATTATCGACTAAATGCCACAATTAATTGCCAACATTGCCCAACCCTAATTCTCAGACAAATATATTAACAATTTAAGGTCTGTTTACTGTCTTTTCAATATACAATTATGTTGTTATTACTCATACATTTTTAACAATCTAAGTAGGACATAAAGTTTTTGCAGACTAATCCATGCATTTTTTTACCCACATCTCCTTTTCAAGTTGTGGGGGTCACTGATGCCTTTGTTCAGCAGTCACTGTGCGAGAGGCGGGTACGCTCCTGACAGATCGCAAGTCCTTCACAGAGGTACATGGAGACAAACTAGACAAAAAAACTATTCATTTTCAGTTACCACTCCACCCAACATGCATGTTTTTGATTTGTGGAAGAACATTGGAATGCACGGAGAAAACCCACACATGCATGGAGGGGAATATGTAAACTCTACCCGAAAGGTCCCAGGCCAGGAGACAATCATGTGGCCTTCCCGCTGAGAGGCAATAGCTCAACTCCATCACTGTGCTGCCCACAGATGAATCACATC
>NW_013952402.1:9799663-9800989 GCF_001266775.1 Austrofundulus limnaeus | reverse complement strand
ATTTGAGTACACAAGAAAAACAGATGTGATCAGATGGTTAATTTGAAGCAACTTGAAGCAAACCTGGTCAAAGAGACAAGTGCACTCCGTTTTAGGCTATGAAGTACATTTATGCAGATTTTGACTGCATCATATGCACTCACATTTTTTATTGAAAGGCTTTCATACTTTTGTATTGAAATGTATTTGCCACTTATACATTTAAGTTTGTTTTTATTTTTATATTCAATGCATGATCATTTTACTGTTTAATACTGAGGTCAACTACTGTGATTAAGTTGTAGTTTTTAGAAAACATAGTTAACACATCCTACACTAAACAACACTCATATTGTGGTTTCATAGATCACATCCTTTGTTGCCATGATGTCATTTTGGCGGCACGACGGCTCAGTGGTTAGCACCGACGCCTCACAGCAAGACGGTCCTGGGTTCGATCCCCAGTTTGGACCTGTGGTCTTTCTGTGTGGAGTTTGCATGTTCTCCTCATGTTTGCGTGGGTTTTCTGAGATCTCAACAGGACTTGCCTGGTTAAATAATGATAAATAAATAAATAAATAAATTATGTGGGCGTCACTCTGTGCTGAAAAAAACCTATGATGAGACACTGTTCCGGGTCAGTTGTCCCTGGCCTGAAGTTGGAGCACATTTGTCTATGTTGGTATGTGTTACTTAACGTGTGCAAATAAATGCTCTTAACTGAGAACTGGTTTGGTTTTCTGTGTTTAATTCAGATTTTGAACTTACTTACATGATTTTTCCCCCTCCACAGTCCTACCATAAAAGTACTCATACTGAACTCATTGCTGAGGTTCAGTGTAAGGTTGGGTGGTATTGATCTTTTTCAAACCAATATATTATCTTTAGACAATTCTGCGGTAAAGCATGTTACCGGTGCAGAGCAGAAAGGAGCAGGGTGTGGGGTTGTATGATCTGCAGTGTGTTGAGTTACCTTTTCCCACTCTTGCTGTCTTTCCATCACTACCAAACCTATTCAACTTTCACTTCTATTGACACAAATTGAAACAGAGTCACAGGGATGTGTCTTTCCAGCTAGAGAAATTCAAAAAGATCATGTATAAAGGCTCCAGAGTGTTAATTTACTGTCATCATTTTTAAATATATCACAATATTCCATTACTGATGTATACCACAAAACTGTCATACTGCCCAAGCCGAGTTCAGTGTCTAGTCCAAATATATTTCAACAAATAGACCAGTACATCTAATAACCAGTGATCAGCTCCTACAGACCCATAGTCACTCTAGATGACTGCTGTTCTCTAGAAATATCGGATGTCCAGTATAAATGACTATATATATATA
>NW_013952402.1:9796872-9798446 GCF_001266775.1 Austrofundulus limnaeus | reverse complement strand
AAATAATATAGTGTACAAAAGCAGGCAAACTGATAGCTGTTTTATTAATTTAGGTAAGTATTTTTTCAGCTATTCCCATATTTTAATATGTTTTCTTTATTTAAATGCTTAATAAAAACATGAGGTAAAGTCAGTGTAGTTGGTTTGATTATTCTTAACTTAAAAGACTGAACTGAGGTTCTGATCTGAATCTCTAATCTTTTTTATTCATACCTAAACCCTGCCTTCCTATTTTCACTTCAGAAACAAGATGAAGGGGAAAATTAATGTCACAGAAAAGATTACATATAAAATAGCTTTCCTCACCAAAAATCATCATAGCCTTGTGGAGGAACCCATGACTTAACCTGGATTAATTTATCATCTTAAATAAAGTGGGTTTTCTTTTATTACACTTTAGGTGAAAAAATATCAAGTCTGCATGTATAAATATGTGAATACTGTGTTTAACTTGATGTCTTAAAAAGTAAATATCAACTAATAATGTGGGGAATGCAGTGAAAAAAAACTGTCTTTGCTTACGTAACTGTAACTAATGCTGTTCTTAAACACAAAAAGACAATAAACTCTCAACAAGCTGAATAATACATGACAATCTAAGTGCAATAATTCAAAGTAGATGCTTTTTAAACCTCTGAATGTTTGCGAGTGTGTTTGTTGAGGTTGATGCTGTTCCCAAAAGACAGAACTGAGCCTTCATCACAAATTGTACATTTATTAATTAGAACAGCATTTCCCAACATGCTGCACCTCTCAACACAACTGTTTTGGTGAAATTATTTATTTATGAGATATTAAAATTCTCTTTACTTTATTTATGTATTTATTTCACTTTTTTTAAACTTGGTCAGCTGGTGCACTATTTAGGCAATGGCAATTCAATAGATTATTTTTATTTTTGTGCAAACACTCAGGCTTTCCACAGAATTAATCCTGCTGACTGTTAGATAATCTCCCGACCTGATGAGCACCTGTTTCCCCCAGTTTAAAGTCAATACAGGAATATAATTAGGCCTTCCCCTACTGAGGGTGTTGCTCGTTTGTGCAGACCCAGTTTTGTGCGGTCACCGTTAAGCCTTCACTCTGTTCGTCTCTTCACAACATCTGTGACTTTTCTGACTGGGATGATCCGCAACTCAGTGGTTGCATCTCAATGAACTGGGGCATTTCTTTTTTACATTTCTATCGCCTGCCTCTTAGGGGAGTTTGTCAGTGTCTCTGATTTTTTTTTTTTGTTTTGTTTATTTTTCGTCTGAACTGAACAGATAATTTTATACAACTTTCCAAAAGCAATGATTAGCTAGATGGTCATCACAGCTAATCAACCTTATGTTATACCTTAGTCAGTTTGACTGATACTAAAATTTGGCGTGGTAGTAGCTGAGAGTCCTTCATAACACATGCTCTGAGCCCAAATGTACTGCATAAAGTAAAGCAATATTGCTTGAGATGTCTCATAATGCTACATTTAGTGTTTAAAACAAAATGACCACAATGTCATAATTTCTCTAAAACACATGAAAAGTAGCGTGATAATTCCTTCAACAAATGCCAGGCCTTTAATTGCTTTCAGG
>NW_013952402.1:9786901-9793887 GCF_001266775.1 Austrofundulus limnaeus | reverse complement strand
AATAAAACCTGCATTTCTGGACATGTTTTTTTCTTTTTTTTTCTTTTTTTTTTTGAAGCTCCCATGATCTTTAAATAGAAGGACCGTTCCCCTCTGTTCCTCTTATGTTGGAGCTGTTTTATTAAATAGGTCTATTTCTGCAGCCGTTAGTGGGAACTTAATCAGCACAACAGCCAATTAAAACATACTGATGGAATTATTTTTCTCTTTTTGTTTTTTTTTTCAACTTTTTTTTTTCATGACAGTGGTAAAGCTGCAGGGGAGAAAGGTCCAGCTCTGTAGTTAAGTGACAGGTGAATTATAGCACTCTGCCTGCAGAGGTGTTCTTTCTCAGCTCGCGCTCCAGTAGGCGCAGCCAGAACCGACCAATGGATTTAATTCCCTGTAATTGACAGCTGTCATCGAAAAGCTCTTGTTGACCCTCAGAACTAAACGGTGTGGAACAAGCTGACTACTTATATAGGTGGATATGGTGACCCTTCCCCCCCACCCCCACCCCCATACACACACACACACACACTCCCACAGACATGAAGGCAGACATCCTGTTGAGTACAATCTATCTCCACATGAGGTGGGCTGGAGCATATCAAGTAGTAGTGGGAGGAGGGGGCGGGGCGGCGGAGCTTTAGCCCGGCTCACCTTTCATGACCGCTGTAATAAGATTACTTGCCTCACACGTCATGACAACAGAGAGAGGCAGAGAACCGGAGCCGGGTGATTCCATCCATGCAGTTATTTAGCTTCAGCGGCAGGCTGAGGCTGCAGCGCGCCGGTGGATCGTTCGGGCACCAAAGTGCTGATGAGGAGGCTGCTGCTGCCTCTGCTGCACCCACGCCCGGGATTTCTACCTCTTTTGGCTGTGTTTCCTGCTGAGCGCTTTCTGGAGTTAACCATGGTAAGGCGTTTCCTTGAAGTTTCTGCGATGACACGCAGCAGGCGTTAATTATCACGACGCTCCCGCGAAACGCGCTCCTGAACCCCACAGAACATAGGGTGCCTGTTACATCACTTCTAGTCTGTCCTCACCGCATCGTGTCGGTTTCTCGCCATCAACTCCACACCACAGTCTAATCTCTGGAGGTGGAAGTTTTCAAACAGTAACCGAAAGCATCAGCGCTCACTGTGGATTATCTGAGGGAGGATGGACTAACGGGAAAGTGTCCGGTTTAACGGGCAGTTTACTGCGGCAGGTTTTTATTTCTTATATATTTCTGGGGAATTATGTTTTAGTTTATTACCTGATATCTGCATCAAGAAAAAAAATGTGCACATGTATGCAATTAATCTCCCTGCAGGTGTGAATAGGAGGGAATTATCTTTGCTCCAATAGCTTAATTCACTTATTAGGCATTAGCCTATATTCTCCGGGTAATGGTGACAAGACTGATTGGTCCAGAGTCCACACAATTTAAAGGTTTAAAATAGCCCCAATGAGACTTTAAAACCAATTACTCTACAAATAAGCATGAGGTGCAAAGTGCAGTTTAAAGACACATTGTCTCCATGTAACTATGACTGGTGCCACTCAAAAAATAAATAAAAAAACATATACTTTATCTAAAATAGTGGCTTACAGCTAAACTTTTACACTAGGATCATTTCATGATAGTTATTCATTTTGGTGAAATAAATACTGATATGTTTAATATCATTATTGCGAGATATCTCCTATTAGAGAATCTCAGCAACAATTAAATCAAATTTTAGCTCAAAATGTGCGAATGAAGCTGAGTTGGAGCATTTTTTTTGTGTGTGTTTGCCAAAGTTGTGTAGCTGTGACAGCCATTTAACTTAAAGTGACTCTAAAAGTTGATCAGTTGTAGATGTCCATCTAATGATTGCATTCTGAGAGTTTTATTAAAACCTGATAGGTGGTCCATGATATATTTTGCTAACAGACAAATGAGGCGGGCTCCTATGGTTATTGCCAAAGTTTTAAATAAAAAAAGTAAAGCAAAAACCGCCGCAAGCGAGCATAAAAACCTTTTTTTGGGGGAAATTGAAGATTTGTCAAATTTTGCTGGTTTCATTAACCTTTTCTGTGATACTTCAAAATTTGCATAAAAAACATTGATGAAAAGATGACTATAGTAAAGCAACTAAAGCCTGTTATTGTGAGATGTCACACTCAGAACTATCACATCAAATTATAGTTCAATATCTGTAACTGACTTGGTTATAGCCATTGTTTTTTTGTATCATAATGTTGATTAGTTGTGGTGATTATTGAATTGGATTGTCTCCAAATGTTGCTCAACTGTAGAGGTACATCAACTGATTACTTTCTGCAAGTTTCATTGAAATTCTTCTAGTGGTTTATCAGATATTTAGACAGCAGGCACTAGAACACACATGCACACAAACTATCCCAAAGGCATAATTTTAGAACAGCCTCAAGTTTGGTTAGATATAGTTTCCTCTTTTCTAAACCCAGAAACCTGTTTTACATTTTCTTAAAAGTGATGAAACAATAGAGGTTTCATTGTAGGATAGATAACATTTTTTTTCCTACAGCGAATTACTATCGTAACTTAATAATCATACAGCAAATATGATTTCATTCGTATGCACAATGGAGACTTTAGGGCAACTTTTCAATATTATTTGATAAGAGACTCGTGGGTAGCGATGCCTGAAATGATTTGGATCCTAATGCATAGTGAGAAGATGAGGAAACAGGAGCGACTGTGGAGTGCTTTTTCTCTCTTTTCACCTTAGTCCCGGTGTTTCGGTTTCCACTGATGGAATTTCACACATTAAGAGGCAATGCTGTGGGTAGTATAAGCCTGTGTTATGATTTACTGTCAACCTCTCTGTTTCCGTGTGGGGAAGGGCAGATACTGCACAGTACGACCACTATTATCAGATCAGCAGCTCGGTGTCAGATAACAGACCAAGTAAACTCTCTATTTCATCTCCACCACCTGTAGTGGTACAAAATAAATGGAATGCAAATGCAAATGGAAACTGTTTAGTAGAGAACCAGTATATCATGCTGCTATGATAATAAAAATGACAATGTGGTCTCGGCACTAGTGTACAACAATATTGTTTGCCTTTTGTTTTAATTTAGCCACATTACTCCTAAAGAAGAATGTTGTCTTTTTCCTCTGACGGTTGTAAGAATGTAAAAAAAATGTCTGACTAGTTATTTGTTTGTCTTTTATCATTGTTTATTTTTGTGGCAATTGATAGACACCCCCACCCCTTATATTTATCGTCACCTTTATATATGTTTGGAACATTGAAGGTGTATTGTGACCTCATAGCACTGGACAGTATCAGTTATTTAAAAAAATCAGGATTGACCAAAATCGAAAACTGCAATCGGTGCAATCCTAGTTAAAAATATAATTTGTGGTTTTTGAATGCATTAGTTCAGGAGTCTGCAACCTCTTTGATCAAAAGAGCCGTTTGTGCTCCTAGGCTCACTGTGTCCCGAGCCGCAAAACAAGCTACAACTGTGATTAGCAAGTGGTGGTCTGTGGGCCTTTTCAAGGCCTTTTCGGGAACCTTTGCGGTCAGTGGAGGAGACATTATAAAACTAAAAAAATATTGTTATTATTATATGTTTTTTTACTATACATCAGGACAAATAAAAGACCATTTTCATTTAAACAAGAAAAATACCATACATAGTTTATACTGAATTTCATAAAACTAGTACAACTGAAATATTATAATCTTATTATGTTGTGGTCTTCAAATTATTTGAAGACAATTCTGATGGACTTGAGAGAAAGATCTTAGAAAGAAATTGGAATGTTTAAGCAAACAACAAGCTAACATTTTACTTTTTGTATTAGTAGTATTGATTGCATATTTGGATACAAATTGATTTCTGTTGTGGGTATAATAAAAAAATATTCTGTCATGTTTGGTCACATTTTCAAAGAGCCACTTCAGGGGGACCAAGGAGCCACATGTGGCCCCAGAGCCACAGGTTGCAGACCCCTGCATTAGTTCTTTGAAATATAATTTGGAAAAGCTGTATAGACAGGTCAGAACTATTCATAAATTAGATATTGATATTGGCCTACTAAACAGGAGTTGGTGCATCTCTAGTTAAAATTGTGTAATTTGTCGGGCAAATTCATTTTGGGTTTGCTATTGTTGTCCTGTAAAAGCATTACTGCTGTGAAATGCACTCTGTCTTTGGAGGAGCCCTTACAAAACAACATAATTTCAAATGTTGTCAAGTGTAATGACACAGAGCTGCGCACAGGGATGACTGCCTTTTAATCTGCTTGGTTAGATCAACCTAATTAATTGGCCAACTGATCAGGCAGTTGRCATTTGTACATATCTTCTAATTAGTGTTTATAATTAAAGTTTTCTTTTTCAAAAGAGAGATGCTAAAGTGTAAAGAAATTCTACTTTTATCAGGAAAGCTAGTAAACAAATATTGATGTGTATTTCATATACTTTGACTGTGCATTCAGTTCTCTCTGGTACTAAGTGTTAATAACTTGACCTCCATTTCACATTGTGCAGTATGTACCATATTGTAGCTTTAATTGAAGGAACATCTCAAGGACAAATGTCAGCTTTTYTCGATCAGAAATAAATACATGGAAACGTAAATCAGCACAGTGCACTGTAGAAAGTAAGTCACCTTTGATAAATCTGTAGGAGACGTTCGTATTAATAAAAGTCACATAGTAAAGTCGAAGAATGTCAACAAAAATGCCTGAAATGTCAAGAGTTGTTARCTGGAACTGACTTGAAGACAAAATAGACCTACCTTTAACTGGCCGGTAATTAGTTTACTTAGCACTGAATTGATTTCTTTACAAAGGGATGAGCTGAGCAATACAAACCCCTAATTGAAAGTTGAATTGAGGCCATTTGCATTATTTATTTGTTTGTTGTTTCTTCATTCTGATGGGGTGCGTTCCATCCGTGTTGACTAGAGCGTTGCTGGCATTACTTCTGTGGATGCTGTCATCACTGCATAAATCCCCTCAAAGCATGTTTTGATGCTTGCGGTGCACTTCAGTGTAAGCTGAACTTTCTCCACGTTATTTGTCACTGTTACAGTCTAATTTGTGACTCAGCGTCATTACAAGCTTCAGTAGGTGAGATAGGAGGGACTGTTCATACAACATAATTCTTTTGCAGACAGCATCTGATTGCCCTCCATGATTTCCCGATATTTTGCCCTCTAGCTTCACAAGCCTTCCAGGGCCTGCTGTCGAGAAGCACTTGACCATGGAGTCTTCCACATGTCAGTTGGCCAACTAGTCAAGATTTAATGCGTTTTATTCACCAGTGGCTTTCTCATTCCCACTCTGTCATGAAGCTTTGACTGGTGAAGAACAGTTGCTGCAGCCATTTGTGTTAAGCATGACTAATTTATAATGGCAAAACAAAAGTAAACCGCCCAAGAGAGTGAACACTTTTATGGGTACCTTATAACACTGCTGCATATTTTCAATGATATACAGATGCCACATTATTTGATTTTGCCTTGGTGTCAACTTGTTTGTTGGTTTGCAAATGGCTGTTTGGTCTGCATTGAAATTCTATTTAATTTATTCTAAGTGCCAGGCAGCCATACTTTGTTTGCTAGTAATAAATTTGGTTAATCCAATTGACTACCTGCTCTTGAAGCCCACATTTGATTCAGATGATTGTATTTGAGATGCCAAAGTCAAGAAAGTGTTTGGAGTGTCGTGCTAACAGAAAGAAGGAYGGAAATTTAGGAAATTTTCTCTCCTATGCAGCTATAGTTGGTACATAAAACTTATTTTATGTTTGCACTCACTGAATTCATTTTGGCCTTTAAAAAGTTGGAACGACTTCGAAAAAGTGATGACCACACATTGATTCGCCAACTTACCTTTTATATCAGCTTTTACTTTGGGATGARCAGGTTTTATTATACCCATCTTAATCAAGTTTACTGTGTATCTAAAAGTAATTCATAATTATACAAAACTGCCATACTGCAGCTGCCATACCAGGATGCTTAAAATACGTGTGATTTTGCTGATTGTGGTAAGCTTAATAAAAAAAAAGAATTAATCTTTTCATCCCTTTGTTAGTATCTTACTGAACAATTCCTCGCCTTTTGACAGTGTATAAGCCTGTCTTGCATGGATTAGTGATTCAAATATGTTAAAACTTTTAGAAAAAAACRTGGTGACAGTCAGCACTATGCTGCGATTAGTTGGTATAAATGTCGCTTGGTGTGGTGAAAGGTTTCCAAAAGGGAAAAACAATCCTTTGTGTGGCATCAGCTGCATGTGTTTAAGGCCATGTGACTAAGTGGTTCCTATTGTGCGTGGCAGTGTGCCTTGTGACATAGATAGGTCAGTCTTGATACTAAGCAGATGCAGAGTGGTCATGGTTCCCGTATGAACTGAGCTCAGCGAGGGTTTAGAGAATTATATTGTGGTCATGAGATGACTAAGGCTGAGGGATTAGAGCCTCTTAGATCTGAGTCTCACTTGTCCTGAATTTGAGAAAGTGGGAGCTTTAGACCACCAGGCTCTGTTGACTTTGGCTGCAGCAGCTGAATCTATTGCCTACTTATTATTCTGAATATTTGTTTAAACATGCCTTACACCTTTGCATTACATTTTCTGTTATATATACAGCATAAGTATACACAGTTTTTAATCAGTTCAAAAGTATTAGCTCAGACCTTTTTCTTTTTTTTCTTTTTTTGACCAACAGCTTTCTGATATCCCTGCTTCCTTCACATTCTACAGCTAATCACATGGGTCATAGCTTCCAGCAGTATATTTTTGTTTAGCATTGTTTAAATATATTTTTTTTATTTAAGTGATCTGCATACGTGAAAATGAACAATGATCAGTAGCTGTTCTCCCTTTAACCTCTTGAGCCACTTATGAACTTTTATTTCACTTTAGATGAATCCAAAGACCAATGTTTGCATTTAGACTCCCACCACCCACTGAAACACAAGTTAGGAGTGATCAGGACTCTGTACCACAGAGCAGACAGTGTCCCTACAA
>NW_013952402.1:9785702-9786617 GCF_001266775.1 Austrofundulus limnaeus | reverse complement strand
GAAGTCTCTTGGAGGAGAGATGAAACATTTCATTAGAGAAGAACCCGTCCAGAAGACCTATACATTTTTTTTCTTTTTGACTAAATAACATCATCACATAATTTTCATATTTAGATATTCGCCAATATTTGTTATCTTGGCGGTGGGAGAGATGTATATCAATAGTATAGAACCAGAATCAGCTAAAAATGCACTAAAATGTTTAGAATTGCAAATGTGCTTAATAAAATAATTTAAAGATTTTAATAATTTGCTTAKATCCATATTACATAAATCAAATTTGTGAGAACATATGGCCCAGAGGCACACATCTGTGAGTCATATGCAGCTGGGTCCATTGTTTCCAAAACACTGTAAAAAGTCACTAGATTTGATACTAGTCACTTTTTTTATTTTAAAAAGGGTAATTAGAGTGGTCTGAAAACTCAAGAGAAAAAAATGCTAAGTTGGCAACAATTTTAATTTAATTGAATTCAATTCAGTTCATTTATATTCAGTTTATTTATATAGCGCCAAATCACAATGCCGTCTCAGGGCACTGTACACACACACACGAAAAAAGAAGAAAAAGAAACACTCTAAACAAGCCAGMAGATTGCAACACTGATTATTGGCCTGTATTTACCATGTACATCTACAATACCAAATCTGTTCAACATACTCGTACCAAATCATTAATTTCTAAGAATATATACTGTAAATGTGCCCTTTTAGTTGCATTGCTTTGGCCTGGCAACACACCTGATGGTTTCCATCACATCAACAAAGTTTCAAGTTTTGTTAATCTCTTTTGTGTATGAAATATAATGCACATAGAGGGTGACAAACTTGCCATTACCACTTTTATATAATCTATTAAATCAATATCATTCTGACCATGACAAGAGGGCCTGGAGCAAGTGCATATATATATAT
>NW_013952402.1:9774614-9785627 GCF_001266775.1 Austrofundulus limnaeus | reverse complement strand
GCATAAAATAGTGCAACAGGTTTATAGTGTTAAAACAATTCTAAACCATCAACACAATTATGATAGCACTCAATGCTCTCATTAAATACAATGCTGCAGGCAAAAACCTTGAAATCACATAATGCTTTTTTATTTTTATTTTACCTTTTCTATTGCGTTTCACGTTTTTCTGCCAAAATGTCCAGACTAAATATCATCTTTGTGTATGTTCGACATTAGCACTCAGCATGTTTTTTTTTAAGAGAAAAATTGGCAGATCATCACCTTATGGTACAGGTGGGATGGAAAGAGGGAAAAAAAAACAAAACAAAAGTTATACAACTATAGAATCCAAATGAATATTAACTGCATAACAGGTTTTCATTTTTGAGTCAAGTGCACACTGAGATCACTGCTCACACTCAAGGCTGTTCTCTCCAAGAGCCAAAATCGTACTGTGAACATTTCACTCAGGGATCACTCATCTCATAATAGCAATTACATCATCCTGCAGCAGGAAGCACCTGTGGTGTTGGTGGCAAAAGACAAACAAGTAAATTGAATTTGGGAGYTCATTAAATCCCCTGACCAAATCCTCAGATGCATATTCTATTGATAACAATGATATGAACATTGATTACTTATGATATTTTAACAAGGTTTGCTTTATGCTCAGGAAGTGTGGTAATAAAATAATGACACATAATTACAACAAAGTATAGCACAAATGTGCCATCGTAATATGGGGATGCACCATTAAACACATTTGTGTCATACATAAAATATGAAGCTTGATACTTCAGTGTTGTTTGGCAAACTGAACCTATTTTTATGCATATTTGATAATTCTAAACTCAGACCACACTGTAATTGTTTTAATTTAATCACAAAGCTTTTGTTTCTTGCTTTCTAAGCAGGTAAAAGCTGCTAGAAAACTGCATTATTAAATTTTCTACACATTTGTCTGATTTAATAAAATTGTGCGTTTGCCAGCACAATGTAAATTAACCTGTTAAATACAAAACATTTTTAGAGCAACAATGCTGTATTGAATGCTGAACTACTACAGCCCACATGTATGGAGCAGAGGCCATCTACAGCCAGGTGGGCCTTGCTCAAATGAAGGTGAATGTAGACATGGATGCTTCCCCATTCACAACCAGACTTTTAGTAATGGTCTGGGGTAGTGATGTGTGGATTGATACTGAAATATAAATACCACTGATACCAGAACGTTATACTATACTAAAATCTAAATATTGAAACTTTAATACTTCAGTCAATTCAGGTAATGCATATCATTGACAGGAACACAATGGAAAGTAAACTATTGAAATCTGGAGCTGGAATGAGGATCAGCACCTCCAAATCTGAGTCCATGGTCTTCAGTTAGAACAGGGTGGATTGCTCCCTTCTTGAAGTTTTGCCTCAGGTTAGAGGAGTTCAAGCATCTTGGTCTTGTTCACAAGTGAGGGAAGAATGGAGCATGAGATTGATAGACAGATCGGTGCAGCTTCCGCAATTCTGTGGACTCTAGTCTGCTAGTCTGTACCTGTCTGTTGTGGTGAAGAGGGAGGTGAGCTGTAAGGCAAAACTCTCTGTTTACCAGTCAGTCTACATTCCTGCCCTCACCTATGGTCATAACTTTGGGTAGTGACYGAAAGAACAAGATAGCGGGTACAAGCGGTGGAAATATTTTTTTCTCCACAGGGTAGCAGGACTCTCCCTTAGAGAGAGGATGAGAAGTTCAGTTATCCAGGAAAGACTTCAAGTAGAGCCGCTGCTCCTCCACATCAAGAGGAGCCAGCTGAGGTAGTTTGAGCATCTGGTTATAATTACGGCATCAATATAATTCTGAGTATAAAATAAATAGGTTGTTCTGATATCTTGAGTACTTTAGGAAGTGGTGATTTGAAATACACTACTTTTTATTTATTTACCAGACACATTCAATGTACAGTATTTGGAAAATGTATCACCAATACCAGCCAGAGTTTTACTCTATATCAGAAAGGAAATCTGTGGTTTTGAACATCACTACTGGGGATTTGAACCTGCAACATACCAATAAAAGGCTTGCCTTCTCTAACTCTGCACCACCAGCCGCCCAACTGTATTGTACAATTTCTTTAAAAAAAATTATAATTAGACATCTTTTGTGAATAGTTTGCCAAATATCTTTGTTTTAACTTGTGCAACCATTATCAAGGAAAAAAACTCTCAAAATACAGTTTTAAAACCCTCCTGGCATGCCGCATTGGGACAGGCAAGTAGTCATTGTGATAAAGTGAACTATCAGCTTGAATTGGTTTGCTAATACACATGCATTATTTTAAAACATAATAAAATAATCAGCATAGATCCTATATTTTAAAGCATTCAGTTAACCTACTTTCCAAGATGGTCCATCATGGACGCACTACAGTATGTTGAAGAGTAAAACATAAGATTTGGACTGAAGGATCTATCAACACATAATTTTTAGGCATTTACAATGCTGGTTTCATGACATGGAAAAAAAAGTGGGGGGGACGACAAACAATAAAAAACTATTAGGTTTAAAGCCTCCCTTTCTTTCTACAACCATTTTAAAAGCAAAATAAAAATATTTTATAATGTAAAGTGCTCGATACAAAGGAGATTTAACCTATTGTGTCTGCTTTTTCATAGTTGAAATATATCTAACCAGTTTTTAAATACCATTTATTTTAAACAACCTTGACATGAAAACTCTGACTGCCAGTTGTTGTTCAACTGTGGGGATTTGTATTTAAAATCGGCCCAACTGTAGAGCACAAGTTAGTGTCCTAAAAATAAAAAAGTTTCACTGATCAATAATGTATGGTAATTGGTTAATGAATTATCTCTATATCTATGAACTGCAGGTGGGATGGGAAGATAAACACAGAGGAGCGAGAGAGAAAACTCTAACYGGCTACAATGAACTACAAACACCCAATGAAGCGTTAGAGTCTAACGCTTCATTGGGTGTTTAGCCTGATCTCTTTCTGTCTGATATTTGAATGAGATTTCTAGCTGCATGTTAGTTGGCACTAATCACTGCCATGATTACAGCACGTGACATTCAATGCTAAAAAAATATTGTATATAGATCTGCTGCTTTTTTGTTTGATTGTTTTGTTGGCTTTCTGTGGATTTTCTAGATGAGCTAAGCACACGTGAGTCATGGAGTGGCCTTACCTAAACTGGTTTCAGGTTGTTGAACTTGCATAGGTTTGAGTTACCTTAGAGTTGGTGTTGTGTTGCTGTATTACTTGTCTGACTTTGTGGTCATTTCCAAGCTGGGATCCTCTTGCAGTCTGACGCATCACACAGAAGTGATATACTGTCAGGCAACTCGGTCACACACACTCGAAAACTGTGTTATCATAACKTTCTACTTTTAGATGGTTTGTTTTATGCAAATAGGATGCCCTTAGTAATAGGTGGCTGTGGTTCAGTTGGCAAATCATTTTTGTTCACACTGAAGTGTTCTTGAGCACTGAACCTCAAACAGTGAGATCTCCACTGCAGCGTGCATCTATTGTTTTTGTTGGAGAGTGATGTTTAATGGGATGCAAATTGTAAAGAAGCAGATAAATGCCCCTGAATACCATTTCCATATCCAAGTTAGATCTAGCTGTTTGTGGCTGGGTTAAGGTTTGCATTCCACTWAGATAAAAAAGTTTATATTAGCTTTTAAACAAGATTCTCAGTATCTGTCCTGGTAAACAATTATCTGTTCGATTCTGCTGCTGTAATAATGCTAAGGATATGGCTCAGATTGTGTACTTGGATATACTATTATTTTTATTTCTAATTTAGGAAATAAACAATTTTGTTGGTAGAACAGTTKCCTCTCAGCAAGAAGGTTATTGGATCAAATCCTGTCCTGGGCCCTTTCTGGGTAGAATTTGCATGTTCTCACCATGCATTCATGAGTTTTCTACAGATTCTCTGGTTTGCTCACACAGACCAAAAAAAAAAAAGCATGCACATGAGGCTAATTGGCAACTCTAAWTTAGACATGAGTGGTTGTTTGTCTCTATGTGGCCCCATTTTAGACTTGGGACCTGTCCAGGGCGTGCCCACTGGATATGGACACCAGTGACCACCATGATCCTTATTACTGTTAAAAATGCTTAAAATATACAATTGTTTAATCTTATTGTATGCAACATGTAAAACAAGTCACTTTGGATGYACATTTATTGGTTAAAATATTCAGTTTTTATAGTGTTGATAATTTCATTTCACATAGTTCAACATCAGTATTTAAACTCTGCTGTATTCTTGTTCATAAACTCCAAAAAAGCAAAGGATTGTGGAGATTCAGTCCCATTACATCAGGGAGTTTTGCTTTATTGCCTCTGAACCATGCTGCGGTTCAGCTGTGGTTAAATGTGCAGTTACATATTTAACAGACACTATATCAACTTACTCAAAAACTCCCCACTCTTACCGCAGCTATCAAAAAAAATTATATCAATGTCCCCGCTAAGCAGCCGTATGCATCAATGAAACACCATCGCTACCCCGACTCAACGATCCCTGTTAAAGAGGTTCATTTTATATCTATCAGTTTAGAGCTGACTCTATTCTCTTAATGTAAAATAAAAATAGGCAAAAATGTTCACAGAGACAAAAGCCCATAGCACTATTTTGTTTCGTTTTCATACAAAAGTAAGTAACGTCTTAAATTTTCAGTTGCTTCAAGGGGAATTTCTACTCGTCTTGTAGGTTGTTAAATCTTAAAGTTGTCTTAATGCTGTGTGAAAGATTACTATGGAGAAATTTTACCTATATAGTCAAATGCATCTATTAAGCAGACAAAACAGACAAACTCCATGGAGGAATGCATATTCTTCAACACCTTTCATCCCATAGTGTTAGACTAAGTTCATCAGCTATGACCTCATCAATTTTTTTTTGCATATTTGCAAAATAGACGGTGCTATGATTCTTTTCCTGTTGACTAATATTTATTAGCTATGGTAGCCATGTTGAGTTGGATTGACTCCAAGTCAATCGTTATAGATGTGTATTCACTGATTACTTTGTGAAAGTTTCAACAAAATGCACCCAACAGTTCAGAATATATTTTGCTAACAGTCAAGCAAGGTTGATTCCAACAGGTAATTTCTTTGGATGACAATTTCAGCTTAACGGTTATGCTGAGATTTTAAAACTTCACTGAAAGGTGGACCAAATGACCAATGAAAGACCAAATCTTAATCATTAAGTTGTTGACTTGTTAAGCCAGGTTTTCCCAAACTTTCTATTCCAAGCAGGGGTCTACATAAGCATTATTTTGTTTTCATTTCAGACAATCAGATCCAGCCTCGGAAAAAAAAAGAAAAAAAAAGATGTAGATTAAAGTTCTCCTTTGTGACGGTTGACCGTCATTTGTAAAAATGAAAGGAAAAAAAAACYGCTTAAAGCCATCCATATTTTAAACTGAYGGTTCTTTCAACCAATAGAGAGAGCTACAGTCTAAGTTCTACCCAATCAGATCAGAGCAGGGTGGATCGTGCTGTCTGACTGACAGCGGGTGCGCAGCCTTGAGTCACTGTGCAAATGCYGCATGCCCCATTCAAACAGTKTGTCTGTTGGTCAAGCTTTTGCACTCCTATTTACAACATTTCATGAGTTGTRAAGTGTTCTGCTGCATGTCCTTTTGGAGAATACTGCAACAACGTAAGCACCGTTTATGTTTTTGATAATATGATACATTATTCAGCCATATTTTTATTGTGATATGGCATGCCATGTGTATTTAATTTTATGATACAAGTTGATACAGCTTTGAACTTTTTTTTAATCAGTTCCAAATCTGTTTTATTGTTTTAGTTTCTTTTTTTATTTCAGTTTCAGTGATTTATTTTCCTGTTTCGTCAAATCATTGCCTTTTCTGTTCCAAAAATTTTCCTTCAGTTTCATTTGCCCTGCTATTTTGTAAACAAACTTTATGGCCCCAGTTTATCTTCACCAAGAAAAAAAAAATAGATGAGATGTTATTTATTTTACAGAAATGCTCTAGAGCAAATACAAACTCCACCGTTGTTCACAGAGTGCCATAAAAACATTTGTTACCAAATTGCATGAATGGTAAACCAATATGTGATCCATGAAAAAAAACTGCTAAACTGAACATAGGAGTCGTTTCGATTCCATTTTTTAATCAGCAGCCTTGAGCTTTCCTGTTCATGAAGTCTGCAGGAGAAGTGTTGTTAGCCAAATGGCGTACAGTGTTCCCATGTCAACCAGGAGAAGATTTGCAGTGAGCTGCAGGAAGCAATGACTTCTCTCTTCGGGGTGGCTGGTTGTTGAGGTCGGAGTTTTCTCTTGTGAAAGGGATCAAAGCAATCATAGTCGGCCCTCTTAAGGAAGATAGATGTACAAATGCGAGGAATCAAATCTGCTTCAAAAGGGGAGCAMCACTGGGAACCCAAGAGATGAGAGGGCAGTGAGTGAATAGGAAACCAGTGTGAAATCGCCCCTTGTTGTTGCTCTATGAGAGAAGAGGATGTAGCAGACTCCTGCTGTTCATAGAGTTTTCATGCAAGATGTTGGAGCAGTAAAAAAAACATGTTTGGTTGTCTGTCTGAGAAGATTCAGAGTAAAGTAAGATGATGCGATGAATCCTTGAAATATTCAATTGAATATGTGTTCATATAAGGCTCAGTGATTCTTCCATACAGTTAAAACTTGTTTTCAGCTCAATTCAGACACATAGTATGAAATTAGAATTTCTGGGAATATTTTCTAGTAAAATAGTAATGAAAGCACAGCCAATCAARCATATTAGTATTATTTTTAGCAAATAGTTGTTTGTTTACCACTTCCGCCCTAAAAAATGTTGCTTTAATGCAACTGAAATGTAAAAAAAAAACATGTTTCAATAGAAGGTTTTCTGTTTCTGTCATCAGCCAGCACAAAAAGTCAAAAATAATAACTGAGATAATGCTGCTTAGATGTACACATCAACCAGCAGTCAATGCTTTTCTGCAAATGCAAGCTTGTCTGAATGTATGATGTCATCAAGTGAAATGGTATGACTTTTTTATTTGTTTTACAGCCTTTTGCTCCATTCTCATTRAAATTTGTTGGCAATACTCTATTATTATGTTATTGGCAAAGGWGTTATTCAGCATGAGTTGAGAGACAGAAGTGTCAGCCTTAGAGAGTTGTTTTTTATTCTTCTTCTTCTTCCAGTGAATCACAAAGTAGATTCTCTGACTGAAAGTGAAGACRGATATTAATTCCTTGATCTATTAGTAATGATCTAAATGTTGTTAAATGTGTTTTAGCGACTGCCACAAATGACAGACTAGGTGTTTAAAAGAATACAATTAAAACTAGACAATACCTTTTTAACAGAGCATCTCAAAGAAGTCTGAAAATTGAAAGCAAGCCAGTATATGATAATAAATAGGCAACAATCATTATAAGTTTGAATAAATGTGGATGCCAGTTGCAACTTTATAACGCTTCTCTTCTTATCTGTTTCAATTTTATTATTATTATTTTTTAATCAGTACACATCTGATGTTTATATCAATGCACACCCAGTCATCAACAATTTTTTTTGTGATTTTTGTGGTCAGTGTTTAGATATGATTTCCAAGTGTTTTAAATGGCTGAAGTAAAATGGAGAGAAATCACTGTTCCAAATGAAGAAGTGCCAACGGTGTGTGTCAGATCTTTGATATTGTCAAACAAGCTTTGACATGAAGGTGTTGATGCTTTTGAGCCGCCTCTCATTCCCCTTAGAATGTGCAATGAAAGCTGATTTTACAGCTTATTGCCAGTTCTCTGGGGTGAAAAAAACCCTTGTAAGGAAGGTGTGACATCAAATAACACAGACAGATACAACCCCTCTGTTCCTCATCAATTAGCCTTCTCCAATAGCTCAGAGCGGCGGCTGTCTTCCATGGAAATGTTTGTGTTGCACAGCAAGGCTTTTCTTAGTTCTGCTCTTTTCAGCCTCAACAATTCTATAGGGTCCCATGAAATCCAATTTGTTTTTACCCAAATTTTGCTTTTTCCATTTTTTGTTCTAAATTCCATTTTTTCAGATTTATTTTTTTGTCCACATTTTTATTCCAACCATAATACCCTAAAAGTGTGTAAATTATAGTGGCCACAAAATAGTTGAATTAAATTAAATTAAATTAAATTAAATTAAATTAAATTAAATTAAATTAAATTAAATTAAATTAAATTAGCAAAGTATTTACATTGTTTTTACCTGTCTCTTTTATAGAACAAAACCATTCTTTATCTGCAAAACATAAAATCTCGCATTTTTCACATTGAACTTAACATAAAAATATGTCATAAAGAAACCTAAAACCTACAAACAGTAACAATTTGTGCACACTTGCCTCATTTTCACTTCTGTTTTGGCAGAGCCCCTCCTTGTTAACAGTGCTTTATCAAAAACAGAAGAACCTTTTTTTATTTTTTCTAAAGGAATATGTGATGTGATTTAACCCACGTAAAATCTTGGATAAACTTACACGTTGCTTCTACTGATGTAGTTTAATGTTAGTTTGCAGGCATGTCTGGCTCGCGCTAGCTTGCTTCTTCTCCCTGTTTCAGACGTGAGTGTTTGATTAGAAGGGGTCATTGCATTTATTCTGACACATCATGTCAATCGTGCTGAAAAACCTTACAGAAAACTTGTTCTTCAGATTCATGAAAATCGCAATTGCTGGGGTATTACCCTGTCCAAAACTTTACATACAGTATACAGTACATACATATACATTTGTCTGTGTGAAAAGGAGAGCCCTCCTGACTGCATAACCAACTAATGGCAGGTACAGGGTACAACAATGGCCAAAATACCTCAGAATMTTTAATTACTTACCCAAATGATTGAATTTTTGAGATTCTGCTGTTTGTACTGGATTCCATTTTGTTTGTTAAATTCCATGTTTTCTGCATCATGAAAATCAAAGGGCCCTTGCTCTACTTGCTTTAAAGGGGACCTATTATGCAAAATTCACTTTTTAAAGTTTTTTTTTTACTCAACTTTGGGTATGTACTTCTTAAAAAACAGTCCTAGGACCAAAAAAATGCACCCAGGGGCATACTGTCAGTAAATTTATTTTTAATGTATATTAACGACAAGTTTTATACTTCCATCATTTTGTGATGTCACAAGCCRTACGACAACCCACCGGAACCTGCGTTCAGCCCCTTACCTAGCAACCCCCGGGTGACGCTCCTCCTCCTCAGTATAAAAAGCTGTCACCATGTTGTTGTGCAATGCGCAGCTCATATCACAACAAGCCTCCAATAGGACAATGGGTAGAGTGTTGGACCAGAGAGTGGGAGACCAGGGTTTGTGACTAGCACGGAKACAATTTTTTTTTCATTCGTTATGAACACGTTTTCTCATGTACCTCTATTGTGTAGCTTATTAAAACCTTGTTAAAGCCTATTTGTTCGAGTTTCTGAGGTATTTTCACYGCTGCTGCTCCCTGCTCTGGTAACAGCATGCAGAGTGAGCGCAGAGCAGAGGATGGAGAGAAAAAAGAAGAAGCTGCGACCATGRCTCTACCTCTGGGTCTCATGGTTGTACAACGGAGTTTCTGCTATTATTAGCCATTCCAACATAAACGCTGGCTTTGGAGGGCGGCGTTAATGTCAGAAGATTTTTGGAGGGCGTTACCAACAGAGCTCATTAACATAAACAGCTCTTCTGAACAGAAGTCAGAGCAGGCAGAGCTAGAAAATGGGAAATTTTATTATCTGAGAATTATTTTGTGCAGTAAATTGAATGAACATGGTCTGGACAGCCCACAGACATACCATAAAAAATTCTAGGACCCATAATTGGTCTCCTTTAAGTGAAGTTAGTCAGTGTGGACAATCATTAAGTATGAAGCTAACATATGATCGGAGATGCRTGTTGTGTTTGTGTTCAGACTGTTTTAACATTGAACAGCCTCTTTGGTGCATCCATTTTTGCACTGCAAACCCACTGATTTAAACCACTGTTTTAATTTGTTTCTGGTCTGTTTAAAATACTCTGCCTCTGTTTTCTAAGAGGTTGCAGTTGCAAGTTGAACAAGGACGTAGGCTGTGATCAGCTACAAGAAAAGCTGGTGTAAAATATTTGTTGTCAGCTTGAAAATAAAAGATTAGAAGCAAGCTTCTAAAACCTTTTTTTCTCACTTCTTTCTATTTACATGTAGCTCTGTTGCCACTCATTGGGCCTCATGCAAGAWCATGCTTATCCTAAATTTCTCTTACTTTTGTTCGTACGAAGGGTTCRTATAAACATTCCACGTCTGATTCAACAAATTCTTCTATCTTCAGGAAAAGTGTGTAAATGAGTTGCGTAAACTGATGAATGTGCATCAGCTGCTCCTGCACGAGGACAGGTGATTAGCATAATTACCACCCCAAAAACACCATATAAGGCTACGTTTTGTGCCACACATACCAGGAAGTGTCCATTCATAAATGACATTGCAAAGTAAAAAATAAGTACTTTACGAGTTCGGAGATTGAAGTCCTGCTCTCAGAGATCCAGGAAAAAAAAGGTAATTTTTAACAGCGTCAGACCTGCTAAAGCCGGGGAATGAAATGACGACTGCTGTTAATGTTGTGTCTCCTGTGGGTCGTATACAGTCACAGAAATAAAAATCTAAGTCATATTTATCTCTCTCTAGTCCTGCTCCGGTTTTTCTTTGGTCAAAAATTTTTAATTCAAGTATAAACAACTGTGTTACATAGTTTTCACTTATTCAGAAGAAGAGCAGTCACGCACCGAAGTACCCCCCCCCCAAACAGCATTAACAGCCAATTTAATTTAATCTAACCAATTTATGTCATTAGTTACATTTAGAGTCTAATTCCAATTCACATAGAACAACCTATTTTCAACATAATTATGGAGTGGGAATTATTTTCAACTCAAAATATCTTCAAACGAATGAAATATAAAGTAATTAGTGAAGAAAATACATCTGGATAACAGCAGACTTACTGCTCCTAAAATATACGACAGGTCTGGAC